>NC_089268.1:17003694-17325694 GCF_963930625.1 Muntiacus reevesi | reverse complement strand
CTCCAGCCCCCGCAGACTTCACCTTCCTAGGAGCCGCAGCCCCAGATCACCCTCATGGGTCTCGGATGCCTCACGAGCAGACAGCCCCGTCTGGCAACTGGACTCAGGAGTCCCTCTTCCCCAGCGCCTGTCACCAGGCACGTCCCCATTCCAGTGCCTGGACTCGGTGGGGGCGTGGGTGGTGCCTGTCCCCACCCCGGGGGGAGGGAGGTGACTGGGCAGCCTGGGAGGGGGTGGGGAGGCCCTCTCCAGGGAAATGAATTCTTGGCTGGACCCCAGATGTTGGCCTGCCCAGCTCTGCTCCGGGGTAACACTGGGTGCACACACAGCCCCATTGTACGCCTGGGCCCTGTGCCCGCCGTGGGCCTGGCACCAGCTCCGTCCATAGCAGCGGCTCCATCAGCTCCTCAGCAGCCCCTGCCAGGGCCCGAGCCACTGGGCCCCTGGTCAGAAGGAGGAGGGAGGGCTGGTGGTGAGGCTGTGAGTGGGGGTGCCCTGAGCGGTGGAGCGGGGACCATGCAGATGCTCGAGGAGCCAAGTGCAAGCGTTTGTTTCTCATCAACTGTGGATCCAGGGTAGGGAGCACTGTCTCCCTTTCACATGAAGAAATCGAGGTGTCGAGACCCCGAGAGGCTGCAGTAACTCGCCCAAGGGCACATAGCTAGCAAGCGATGGAGCTGGGGTTCAAGCTCAGGCAGCCTTGGTCCACAGCCTCTCAGCACCACTTACTATGCTGCACGCCCAGCCTTGGGTCAGGGCTCAGGGGAAGGCCTGGCTTCTTCTTTCCCCAGCCCAACTTAGAGGAGCCAGGTAGGCTACTGTCTAGAAAGTACAAGTCCCCGCGGTGGAAGGGGATCCTAGAACAGTAGGGTCTGGAGTCCCCATGTGCTTGTGAGAAGCGTGGAGGTTAAATGTCAAGGATGGTATTGATGGCTGGGCAGGCAGAACAAGTGCCCAGGATTGGAAGGCAGCTCCGTGCCTCAGTTTCCCGGCTGTGGTGGCACTGAATGTCCCCTGGGTTTCTCGGGAGGACACAGGAATGTGGAGGAGGGGTGTGGCCAGGGCTGAGCTTGGAGCCTCACCCCATCTTCCTGTGCTCCATAGGCTGGCCCGGAGGCTCCCCATCCCCAGCCTAGAGCAAGGCCTCCTGTTGCTTCTATTCTGAGAACCCGTCCTGAGCTGCCCCATCTCCTCAGGTTTCCCAGCCTGAAGGGGCCTCTGAGGCCGGAGAGCCTGCCAAGGGGCAGCCCAGCTCTCAGCTTTGAGGGGTCCCATCTCTGCCCAGCGCCTCGCCCTCAGGCCAGCCTGGAGGGTGCCTGGAACCAACGCCTATGGGGCTCAACGTATCTGCTCACGAGCCCTGACCCCCACCATGGGATCTGGCAGAGCTAACGCTTCTCCCTTCTCCTGGCCCAGCCTTCTTGTTCCCGTCCATCCCGGGCATGAGGCCTGGCTCCCCTTTGGTGCCACCCCAACCCTCTCGCCAAATGGACAGGGCAGTCTGCGGAGACCGCAGGGTCGCGCAATGCCAAGACTGGGCCGCCGGGGCAGGCGGGTAAGAGGGAGGCTGGAAGGGAACACCGAGGCTGGCTCCCCACTCACCCCACCCGGGAGACCTGTCATGCCCAGCCTGCTCGAACTCAGCTTTCTCTGATTACACTGTCCCCCTGCAAAGCCAGAACCCCTTCATCCCAGGCCACAGGAAGGCACCTCAAGCCCAGAAGGGCCAGGTTTGAGTGCCTTCTCCCTGGGAGAAGCCGAGAAAGAGAAAACCTGGGGACAGCCCTCAGGGAGCTTCTGCTACAGCCGAGCAAACTAGACCGGGTAACTCCTCTGCACCTCAGCTTCTCGTTTATAAAATGGGTACACTGATATTTCCTACTCCCAGTGTTATGAAGGAGGGCAAATGAATTAAAACACGGTAAAGCCCTTAGGAAGAGTTCCTGACAAACGGGAAGAGCTCAGTTCAGGTTTATTGGTAGTAAGGGCTTCCCTGGAGGCTCAGATGGTAAAGTATCCACCTGCAACGCAGGAGGCTGGGGTTTGATCCCTGGGTCGGGAAGATCCCTTGGAGGAGGGCATGGCAGCCTACTCCAGTGTTCTCGCCTGGAGAATCCCCATGGACAGAGGAGCCTGGCGGACTGCAGTCCATGGGGTTGCAAAGAATCGGACACGACTGAGTGACTAAGCACAGCACAGTCATAGTTAGGCAGTCATTCTAAATGGAAGTCCGATACAATATATGTTATCAAGCAATGTCGTTTTTTCAAAATAGATTTCGAGTACCCGTGAGGACAGGGACTGTCTTACTTATATCTGGATCTTGGTGTCAGGCACAGAGCCTGGCATGGAGCCAATTAAGCAATTGTTTCCAAATGGTGATCAGAGGAGGGTGGAGTGAGGGTAGGCTGCCTGGAAGAGGTGGCTCTGGAGCAGGCCTTCCAGAGACACACAGACATTATTAGACAATCTGTGGAAGGAGGATGGGGCAGGAGGAACATCTAGAGGTCTGGATTGTGTCAGGGAGAAAGTGATGAGACCACCTTCAATGAGCCCAGGACTTGGTTAGGACAGGGGGATCCTGAGTCCCTTGAATGTCCGCTCGGGGAGTTGGGACTTTATCTGGTGGACAGTGGGGGTGATGGAGCAGGGAGATGACCTCTTTGTTGCTCAGTCCCTTATGTTTCTGCTCCCTTGTTCTGTTAGGGCTGATTCCTTTCTCCACTTCTCCAAAGACAGGAAACCCTCTCTCTGCTCTTTGGTCACTTTTCTCTGATCCCTGCTCACTCCCAGTCCATGTATCCATGCTCTGTTCTTGGTCTTCTGCTCAGCTGCCCTGGCCTGTTCCCTCTACCTTCTCTTGTTCAGCATCTGCTTCCTCTCCCTGGCCCAGACCCATGTTCCCTGGGATTGGGGTCGGCTGGACTTGAACTTGAGGGGAGTGGGATATGAGCATGGTGTGACCACACAGCGAGAACACGGGTGCTGGTGACCGAGCCAGGAGGACACCCTCTCTCCTGACCTAGCCCGCTACCCTCTTCAGGGAATGACCCCCTGGTAATGTGGCTAAGGCCCGTTAGGAGGATCTTACTTTGCATTTGTCAACCTGATAAATGGAAACAGATTTCTCTCACAGAAAAATTAGAGTGATAGGCCTTCATTTTCTTGCTATTAAATTTAGCCTAAAAGGATATTGAACCAGGTGGGGACCAGACTGCAGAAAACTACTCTCTTCTGTCTCCTTTTAAACATTCAGTCATTTATCTATCCACGATATTCATCCATCACTTCATGCATTGTATCCATCCATGCATCCATCCATTCATCCATCTGTCCATCATATGTATCCACCCATTATTTCAATCCATCCGTCCCTTAATCCATTATGTCCATCCGGGCATCCATTACATCTGTACATCTATCCATGCATCTACCAAATATTTCCTGAGTGCCAAATTAGTTGCTTTACATTTAATCCTTACAGAAACTCTTTAAGATAGACTTTATCCTCCTTTTGCACATGAGGACTCCAGGATCCTGTGAAGTGAAGTTGCTGGAGGTCATGCAGCCAATAAGCAACAGATCTGGAGTTCAGCTCTCTCTGCTTCAAAACTCATGCTCATAGTGTGGGGTCAGATGGCCTCCCTGAGTGTCCCAAGTGCCTCTTCCTGAACGTGGACCATGACAGCTTTGCTACTGAAGGAATGGACAGGCATGCTCAGGTTCTGGAATGCCGGAGTTCCGTAGTGCTATCCGAGGAGCAGCCCTGGGGGCCAGAAGTCATGCTGGACTTCCAATCCTATTGGCATTTGCTACCGGTAACAACGTCACCAGCCCCACACCTGCAGTGGAGGCTTCTTGATCATATAACTTGTAGCCTAGCACATCCTTGTTTCTTCTCTTCATCAGGCCAACTCTGCTTCTGAGGGCACTCTTGTCTGCCACAGATAGGAAAGTTCTAGGTACATATTTGACCACTCCATCCAATCCCACCAGTCTCTCTGCAGCAACTGGGCTCTTCCACGCCTGCCTCTCTGCTTCTCCCTAGGACACCCAGCCTGCATTTTAATCTGGCACTTTTAATAATAACTTTCTAAGCAGTAAAGTTAGCTGTACAATTTCAGGTCAATTTCAGGTGCCCTCCTGGGGCCCCTTTGGTTGAGATGGGGCTGTGAGTGCAGACAGTTTACTTGGGTGATGACCCCAGGAAGCCCCCTTAGTGGAGTAGGCGGAGTGAGGTGGGGAGGGGAAGGGAGCCACTGAGATGTGTGTTCAGAGCAGGTGACCACTGTGGGCTCTGGAGAATATGCTTTAGATTCCCAGCCTCAGGACACCTTGTGGCTCAACTGGTAAAGAATCTGCCTGCAATGCGGGAGACCTGGGTTCGATCCCTGGGTTGGGAAGATCCCCTGGAGAATGGAAAGGCTCCCCACTCCAGTATTCTGGCCTGGAGAATTCCATGGACTATATAGTCCATAGGGTTGCAAAGAGTCGTACACAACCAAGAGACTTTCACTTCACTCGGGACAAGGGGAGAGAATTGGGAGTTTGTTACTAGTTCCCCTCTGTCTTTGGCTGGGGAAAGGTGGGTGCTACCTCCGTTGGCTCTGGTGCAGGTGTGTGCAGGTGCTGGCTGATGGAGGTGCTCAGGTGGGCAGGTCGGTACTAGGAGTAGCCAGGGGCCGTGGCCGGGGCCCTGACAGCCTCTGCTGCTCTCACCGAACGCAGGCATGGTGGCCAAGCAGTTCCTTGGAGTGTGCCTCCTGCCGAGTCCCCTTGCCACCCCTCCCTTCTCTCCAGGCCCACGAAGTTGCTACCACCCTCTCCCGCTGCCTCCGGGCAGACCCTTCCCACTGGGACCAGTCATGGGTACCACATTCACTGCATTCAGCAGATGCTTAAGGAGCACCTGCTCCGTGCCAGGTGTCACGGTAAGAGGAGAA
The DNA here is from genome assembly GCF_963930625.1 of Muntiacus reevesi. NCBI lineage: Eukaryota > Metazoa > Chordata > Mammalia > Artiodactyla > Cervidae > Muntiacus > Muntiacus reevesi. Next base: position 17,320,751 of record NC_089268.1, on the reverse strand, counting down.
GCTGCAAGGGCCCCTCTAGGCGCTCCGTGCAGAGGAAAGGGATTCAGCGAGCAGGAGGTCCTTACCAGAGGCCACACACGGCGGCCCTTTCTGGCCCTTTCTCTCTTTCTCTGAGCTTGACGTCTGCTCCTAGAGGGTGGGGCCCACGCGATGGGTGGCCACAGAGCCTGAGCCACTCTGAGTCCCCTTCCGGCAGAGCTCTGCGGAGGCTGTGATTGTAGCGGTTTTTCTGACTTCCTTTTCCTTTCTCTCGCGCCCCTGCCTCTTCCCCTCCTGAGGCCGCCAGACCCACGGCTGCCACGTGGCTGCCTTTTCGTCAGTGGGGAACTGAGCCTTCCAGCGCCCTCTCGCCGAGTCTCTATGGGGAACAGGATGCAATTCACGGTGCAATAAGGGTGGGGGGTCAGTTTATTCGTGGGTGCCCTTCTTTGTCCGTGGAGAAAGCCCTGCCTGTACCTGCTCCCTGGAGAGGGGCCTGCTCCTTCTAGACTCCTGCCCCCATCCCTCAGACTCACACTAGACTCTCCTATCTTGGGGGGCCCGGGGAAGGAGCAGAGTTAAGGGAGGGAGGGGGCGTGTAGGTAAGGCCACATGGTGTGGGGGCAGGGACGGCAGGGGACCGGGCAGAGGCAGGTGCCAGCCCGGAGGGCACACGCAGAGCACACGCTCCAGACTCCGTAAGGGCCACTGGCAGGTCTGCCAAGCCCCGGTCCCTTTTGACTCATCTCTCCGGCTGCCACCCACAGACTTTCCCCTTGATGTTTTCACTTCCAAACCAGGTTTGATCAGCCTGTGTGTGCCAGGGCGGCGGGGGTGGGGTGGGGGGCAGGAGCATGTTGACCTGGGCTGGCCAGCCCCATGCCCTCTGACATTCTCCCCCTACGTACCGGTGGCATCTATTTCCCACCCCGAGGGCAGGGCCGGCTTTGGCAGAGTGAACTTGGCCTTGAAGTTGTACCTGCCCCACTTGGATAGAAAGGTGGCTGTGCTTATTCGGGGCAGGCGTGTGTCGGTGTGAGTGCTGGGAGGACGTGGGAGAGATTAGCACTGGGAACTTACGACGCAGCTTTTGGTTTGTCTCAGGTGGGAGCTTAAGCATCTTTGATCAGGAGATCGGGAGAAGTCTCACCCCCGTGGGGGAAGCAGGGGGTGGGGTGGGGAGGGGGGCACGGGTCAGGGGCACAGGTGGGGGGAGGGGTGGATGGGGAGCGCAGAGTGAGCAAGGCTCCGCCCTGACCCAACGAGCTCAAAAGCCAGGGCGCTGGGTTCCTCCCTCTGCCTGGCAAAGGGCAAGTGTTATTTGTGGCATTTCAGGATAGAAAATGGGGTGGGGGGCCTGCTGTGTGCGCGTTGAGCGTGAGATGCATCTCATACCTGTGTAGTGGTGGCGGGTGGGGGAGGGACAGGTGAAGGTGGCTGCCTCCCTCCGCTCCCTTGCCTGGGAAGGGGAACGCTGCGGTACAAGGTCATTTCAAGTGTTGGGGAGAGAGTTCTCTGGCTTCCAGACGGATGGGGTTAGAGATGCCAGCCGGGCACCTGGGCCGGGCAGCAGAGAAGCCACTCTGGGGCAGCTGCCATTCAGGAAGCCTTGGGCCGAGTGTGGGCTGGCTGAGAAAGGACCCGGGCAGGGGACCCCTGGATTTTGTGGCCCGATTGAGTGTTCCCAGTTCCCAGAAGCGCAGCTCACGCCGGGGCGGGGCCAGGGAGAAGGCCCAGCCACCGGGTGGGGGGCAGTAGCGAGGGGAGAACAGCCTGTGGTCAGCCGGCGGCCCCTGCCTGCTCCAGCCTCCCTGTCCTGCCCCCGCCAGGCATGAGTCAGACCGAAAGCAGAAGCTGCCAGACATTGCACAGGGTGAAGCGAGGCAGAACCAGCAGTGCTATTTTGGAACCTGGTTAATTCCCCCTCCTGTCCCCCAGCGCTCATCACTCAGGGCACCCCACCCCACCCACCCCCGCCCCGTTCCTGGGTTCCTGGTCCAGCTCTTTGCCTTCTCTGTAGACTGCCGGGGGCAGGACCCGATGTCCCCTGGCATGCGTGGAGGTGGGGTTGCTTAAAGCTCCTCCCTTTGAGGGACCCCTCCTTCTCCCTGGCTGAGAGGTGCTGTCTTCTCTGGAACGGGCCTTCTGGGGTGTCAGGGGGTGCCCCCTCCCGGTGGGAGCTGGCGCTGCCGGCCTGGCACGCACCCTCCCTCTGCCCCTCCTCTGCCACTCAGGCCAGCTGTCGGCCGCCTCTCATTGGGGCTGTGAGCTGACCAGGCTTCAGGTGGGAGCCTCTCCTGGCAGTGACTCTTAGAAGTTTGGAAGGGATTTCCGGACGCGGTGGAGGGATATTGTGGGGCCAAGGGGCTTTCCAGAACCCATGACATCGTGCACCTTGCAGCAGCCCCCAGTGACCCCCTAGTCGATGGTTCTCTCTTGGGCATCCCAGGCCTGCTTGAGGGCCCACATTTTAGGATTTTTTTGGAGCCCTGTGAACCTGGGGGCCCCTGGCTGTCCAGTCCGCGGAGGTGAAAGAGGTCAGTGGGTGTGTGTTTCTGAGCTGAAGTTGAAGGTGTGTGGGTGAGAGCGTTGCTACCCACCCGTGGGTCCAGGGGCGGGGGTCCCTGCCGCTCCCGAAGCTGTGTGGCCGGGGAGAGGGTGGGCTTTGCTGTTGCTCATGTATGTGTGGGAGATGGGCATGGGCTCCGTCCACTGGGTGTTGCTGCCTCCCGGGGGAAACCCTGAGGTCAGTGCTCCATCCTGCCATCTACCATCCAGCAACCTGGGATGCGGGCCCATCAGCGGGCACGTTGCAAGGGGACCAATTAGAATGTGAGTCCCTTTGAAGCTCAGGGGAGCCGATCTTGGGTCTCTTGTTGCTCAGCTGGGTTTGGGCTCAGGCAGATGAAGGGGAGGGGCCGAGCGGTGGGGGTGTGTAGAGTGGTCATCCAGGCTGGCTATAGAGGCCCCAGCAGCCTGCACGCCTCACGCACGGCTCAGCCACAGCCTGTTCTCAGAGTTGTCTGCTCTCTGCTGGGGCTGTTCTCTGGGCAGCCAAGTCCTGGGGCAGGGTGTGTGTGTGTGCGCGCAATGGTTTGTGTAGGAGGTGCTGTGTATGTGTGTGAGTAGGCCTGTCTGGGTTGCGCTCCCACCACAGGGAAGCTTATCAGCTTCCCTTTGGTTCCTGCAGGCTGTTTCCCCTCCTGCCCCGGCCAGAGGCCCGGCACCGAGTAATCGGGAGTCCAGAGCCAGCCTGGAGCCCTCATTCCTGCCTCCACCTTGACCTCGGGGCCCGAGAGTCTGGGCAGTTTGCTCAGGTTCACTGTGGGGCTCGGAAGGCCTGTGCCTGCCCCTTTCAGCATCTCTTTCCACCTCGTGGCTCCCTCTCCCACCTGTCCCACTTGAAACCAGCAAGTGACCAAGCCCCAGCAAGCTGCAAGTGAAGTGACTTTAACATGCCCACCAATCTCCTAGGATGCTGTGTTAAAGTAATAACATCCATAGGTCTGGGCTGGGGCCTAAAAATCTGCGTTTCTAACCAGCTCTTGGGGATATGATGCCTGTGGGTCATGCTTTCAGTGGTGAAGTCTTAAAAGGCCCTCCAAACTCCAGCCAAATGGACACTGCTCACCCGGCCAGGGAACTGACTTTCATGGGCCACCCCCCTAGGTGCCAGGCACCTCACACACGCCAGCTCCTTTGATTCCCCTCGCCTCCTCTGAGAGAAGTGGCATGACTGCCATCTTATTTTACAGATGGGGAAACTGAGGCTCTGAGAGGTTAAGTACCTGTTCTGGGTCACACAACTGAAGAGTGGCAAAGCCAGACGAGCTCTGGTCTGTTGGGTCCACAGCATATGAGCATTTTACTGAACCCAGCCATCTTCCAGGGAGTGGACTCAGAAGGCAGAGATGCAGCTGAGGGGATGGCAGAGGGCTTGGACCGCAGGGAGCAGCATCCAGCCCCACCTGCCTAGCCCAGAGCCTATGACTCCCTCCCTGCCTCCTCAGGCCCTTTCCAGGCTGAATCCCAGCCTGGGCACCCAGCATGCAGACAGGCTCCGGGCACTCATGAGCCTCTGCAGGCGGAGGTTGGGTGTGCTGACCAGGCGCCCCAGCTCTACTGCCTACTGTCATGGAACCTGGGGCAAGCTGTCAGCCTCTTTGCCTCAGTTGCTCCCTCTGTGAAATGGGGAGTATATTTCTGCATCCCCAGTGGTGTATACTTTGAGGATGACATCAGTACCATGTATCAGCTTAGAACTGCACAAAGGAATCAGGGCTAATAGTAATGAATGCCTGGCGGTTTGTTCCCGGACGCCATGGGCCACCTTCTGCGAATTTAACGCAGTTGTCAGGGCTCATAAGTGTCTTTCTCCCTTCTTTGCCCCTCCTCTCTTCCAAAGTCTTCTTTTATTAGGCAAAGCCTGGATGCTTCAGTTTTAAAGAGGTTGTCTTCCACGTCCTCAGAGGCAGATTAAAGTCTGAAAAAGGAAGCCGAACAGTAGGAGTTCATTGCAGTGGATGGTGGGCAGGGAGGTTGGAGACCGGAGAGGCGGCTGCAGCCGGGAGGAAGCGGAGGAAGCCCCCAAGGGCAGGGGCAGGAGCCAGGCGCCCTGGCCTGGGGCAGAGAAGGCTGGGTTTGGAGCGAGGCCCCGGGTCTGGAGCCAGAGGCCGCTCCATGTGCATGCAGGCTGTGCTCCTCGCTGCCGCAGGCTGTGTCCTCTCACACCCGGGTCAGCAGGCCTGCCCTGCCCAAGAGACCGGCACTGGGGCTGGGGAGCGGTTGCTCTCTCCTAAGGAGACAGACAAGAGAAGGCCGGGTCCCCTGAGGCTGCCGCAGCTCTGGAGAGAGAGTTCCCGAGACGGCTCTCCCTGTCCCCCGCCTGCAGGGCGGCTTGGCGGGCATCCAGCCCCAGACCGTCTCTACGGCCTGAGCCCTGCAACTGCCCCATCACGTGACCAACCAGGGGTCCAGCTGGGAGAGGGGCCCCAGGTGGGCTCACACAGCTGGGCGGTGGGACAGCTAAACGCAGCTTTCCAACCCTACTCGGCCCTTTGGGAGCGTACTCATTCCAGAGGCTCCAAACTCTTGGGCCCCAAATCCATGATGGCACACAGTGACCCACTAGGCGGAGTCTTGGGCCTCAGCTTCCCTGGTGGGGGCACTGATGACCTTTCAGGCTGACCTACAACCCACAGAACTTAGCAGCGGGAGGGGATCAGGTGGGCTGGGGTGGGCGGGGCGGGGGGGTCACACAGGGCTTGAAGCCTTTGGAGACCCAGCCTTGAAACCCCTGCTCTGCAAGCCCCGTTTCTGTCTGGGGCGCCATCTGTGGGCTGTCCTTCCCTCCCAGCGACCCCTCTGGGCGCACACACACACCCCTGCCATCCAGTGTCAGGACTCCGGTTCATGCAATCGCATTTCTGTCCAGCCTGTTTGATATGATTTCCTCCTGAGGCCCTTGTGTGGCCTGCGTTAACTGCCTCAGTGAGATCCCGATGTATGGTTGGTCTCCTAAGCCCCGGGCCTGGATCAGTCTTGGCCATGTAACAGCAGAGAGCCTGCAGGTGGGCCGGGCCTGGCCTGTGTCCTGGGGCCTCTGGGAGGGCTGAGGGGTGTGCAGGCCTCTGGGACCCTCCATAGGATTCACTGAGGACAACAAGGGGTGAGGCGGGGCTGGGAGTTTACGGGGACAATAATCCATCTCTAGGGTTCTTCCCTCTGCACCCCGGGTTTCCTTCTGATACTGGAGCTGGTGGTGGCCACACACCAGCAGGAGACCTGGGCTGGCCTCCCCGCTTCACTGTGTCCTTGTAGCGTGACCTTGCCCAGGGCCCGGAACCCCTCTGCGAGTCTTGGTTTTCTCATCTGCAGAAGCTCTGTCCTGTGAAGTGTCTGTGGGGACGGGTGAGATCTGATCTCGTCATGTGCTCAGGACTCTGCCTGGTCCACGGAGGGGACTCAGGCTGTTTGCTGAATGAGTGAACAGGTGGTAACTGAACACGTGACGGGTGGTTGGACGAGCAGCCTCCCGGGGCCCCGAGTCTCGTTCTGGGAAGTCTGCCGGCTGGGATGGGGCGGAGGTTCTGAGGAAGAAAGCCGATTTCTCTGGGAGCTTCCTTGTAGCTGGGGAGACTAGCGGTGACCAGGAGCAACCGGGGAACAAGACCATGTGGCCACAGGCAGGCTGTTCAAGGGGATGGGGTGGCCGGCATGGGCTGCAAGGGAGAAGGGGAAGACGGGGGTTTCAGCCCCCTCACCCGCTCCAACCCAGGAGAGGGGCGGCTCCCCGCCGAGCGGCAGGGTGGGGGGTTCTGCACTGTGTGTGTCTGGGTGTGAGAGAGACAGACGGCAGAGCGTTTGTGTGTGTGGCCTGCCTGATTCTATGCATATCACAAAAGCAGACACCTCCCGGGACTGTTCTAGTTTCTCCTCTGCCTGCTTCTTTCAGCCACGTGTTCCCCTGCCCACCCGAGGCCCCCATCCTTCAAAGCACAGTGATAGTGCTCTTGGGGCCGGCCTCCCGCCAGGGACCAGCTGATCCCTCGGAGACAGGATGGGCGCCTCTCTGGTCTGGGGTTGCCTTTGAAGCTGCCCCCCTTGCCCTGCCCGGGGCCAGCCAGGAGGCGCCAGCTCCCACCCTTTCCTGCGGGACGTGAGCCGGGATGTGGGGCTGATGGCTTGAGCCGTGGGGCCTGGAGGCCACTCAGCGGCCCGGGAGCTCTGGTGTCTGCCCTTCACGTCCACACTCCTTCCTCTCCCTCCTCTCCACCTCCTGCCTGCGTTCAGTCAGTCAGTCAGTCAGTTCAGTCACTCAGTCGTGTCCGACTCTTTGCGACCCCATGGACTGCAGCACACCAGGCCTCCCTGTCCATCACCAACTCCCGGAGTTTACTCAAACTCATGCCTGTTGAGTCAGTGATACCATCCAACCATCTCATCCTCTGTCCCCTTCTCCTCCCGCCTTCAATCTTTCCCAGCATCAGGGTCTTTTCACATCAGTCAGTTCGTCGCATCAGGTGGCCAAAGTATTGGAGTTTCAGTTTCAACATCATTCCTTCCAGTGAATATTCAGGACTGATCTCCTTTAGGATGGACTGGTTGGATCTCCTTGCAGTCCAAGGGACTCTCAAAAGTCTTCTCCAACACCACAGTTCAAAAGCATCAATTCTTCAGCGCTCAACTTTCTTTATAGTCCAACTCTTACATCCATACATGACTACTGGAAAAACCATAGCCTTGACTAGACGGACCTTTGCTGGCAAAGTAATGTCTCTGCTTTTTAATATGCTGTCTAGGTTGGTCAGGTTATCGAAAACAAGCCCCTGGGACTTCCCTGGTGGCCAAGTGGTTAAGACTCCACACTTCCAGTGCAGGGCGTGCGGGTTCGATCTCTGGGTGGGGAACTAAGATCCTGCATGTTCCATGGAATGGCACCCCCCCCCCAAAAAAAAACAAGCCCCTGACTGTACTCTCCCCGCCCCCAGCCCTGCAGGGTCCTGCCGGTCACACCTACCAGAGCAAGTGTGACTCCCAGTTGTTTTCTTTCAATGCTGGAGGCAGCCAGAGGGCCCACTGTTGCTTTTCATGACCCCCAAGAGACCTTGGGTCAGCTAAGATGATAACAACCCACTCAATTAAGTGTCTCCAGCACAGGCGATGTGCTCGGGTACCCTGCCTGCTCTTGATCTCTTTAGAACCCAGAGAGGTAGGCTTCCTTGCTCCCCACCTGCCTCTCCCAGTGTACTGCAGTGAATTACGTATCATAGACAGGCTTTGGAAAGAAAATCTTTTAAAACCCAAGGCTTCTGGACAGGAAACAAAGAGGGTGTCCTGTCCTGGGAAAAGCTGGCCAAAGCCTTTCTTCTGGCCAGTCTGTAAGAAGAGATGGAAGCTGGGTGGCCACTAGGCAGGACTTCCCCTACCTGGGGCCCCAACATGTAAATGGATGGAGGAATGGTGGGGACCCTTTCCTCAAAAGAAACTGAAGAACAGAAAGAGGGGACTGGCCCAGGGATGCCCCCGGTGGGCATGGATGAAACGATGGTGAACAGTGACCCAGTGGTGACATCCCCCCGCCCCGCCACCCGTGATTTCACACTTGCAGAGGCCTCCACACAGCATCCCAGCTTGGGTCACAGCAGCTCTGTGGGAGAGGTTCCCCAGCTGGTAAGTCCCACGTGGCTGATGGAAAGACTGAGGCTAGGCTTGGACACTGAGTCAGGCCCATGTCTGGAATTCATCCCCAGGCATCCTGCTGCCAAGTTCCCACATCATCTTATGGGCAGGTATGGCTCCTGGGGACTGATCTTATGACACCTCCCTACCCTTAGCTCTCTTTGGGTGCCACCCAAATGGGTGCACCCATCAGGGGGCACCCTGTTGCCCCCACCAGGCCCCCTGGGGATCCATGACCATCTTGATAATTAGGAACGGCCTTGTCCTAAGGTGTGGGGGTTCTGTGGACACTCTTGTTCCATTTCCTAGTTCATCAGTCCTTCCTTTGCCAGGTACTCTGCCAGAGGGGTCTCCGAGAAGATAAAACAACCCCCAATCCTGGAATCTTCCCCTTTCTTCCCTTCCCAAGGCTGCAAGTTTACCCAGGAGGTCGCGGGGTCCGTCCCCCTGCCTCCGGGAGCCTCAGCACCTGTTCAGGAGGCCTTCCTTTAGTGATTGGTTTGATTTCCCCTCCGCCACAACTGGGCCGTTCCCACACAACTGGTGGTTTGTAATAGACTGGATCAGAAGAAAATTTCTTCCGACCGCAGAGGCGTAGAACGTAATAAATGGCTTAACCAGGCACCCTGGCCTCTGAGCGTCCACACTTTGTTGTTTCAGCCGCCAGACATAATGTTTTTTCCTAGGAATACAGGAAATTATCTCTACCCTTTGAGGAAGGGCAGAATTTTTTCTGCTTGTGTTTGAGAATTCCAAACCATTCCCTTGTCCCAGGCACCCTCTGGCCCCTGAGCTAGATGAAAGAGATCAGCTGCTGAAACCCTTTGATTGGAGGGGGGCTTCTTCAGTGGGAATCCCTAAAATAAAATGTGACCACCTTGCCCCAAGTGCGGGACCAGGGCCAGACTCTAAGCCCCAGGATTAGGGTGGTGGAGTCAGACTGCCAGCATCCAGCCTAGCCGCTCATTAGCTCTGCGACCTTTGGCAAGTGACAAACTTGCCTCATCTATAAAGGGAGGTGGGGGAAGGATAGTACTGGTGCTCATATCATAAAGTAATTGTGATCATTATTAATAAATAACATGCATTTAAGCATACCTGGTGCATAAGCAGGTCCATACATGGTCCATAAGCATTAGTTTATTTTTCCTTGTTAGAAAGATATACATGTTCATTATAGAAAAAGAACAACATTCCAAAATGTAAAAAGAAAGAAAAAATTGTTTGTGATTTCATCATCCAAAGAAGTCAGTCATATTTTAGTTTATTTCCTCCTAAGAGGTTTTTTTACACATATTTTACACAATGATGATCAGATTTTATATATAACTTTGCATACTACTTTTTATCACTTGACATATCCCTGTGTTACTCATTATAAACACAACATTCCATGAGGAGGAACACAACCTTTCTTTTTTTTTTTCGACCCTGTGTCTTGTGGGATATTAGTTCCCCAACCAGGGATTGAACCTGGGAACCTGGGTCCTTAGCAGTGAAAGTGCAGAGTTCTAACCCAGAGTGGGACCCCCAGAGGATTCCAGAACGCAACATAATTTAACCATCCTATTGCTGGACATTGAGACTATTTTTTATTTTTCTCTATAAAATGTGATGGACATCTTTATGCATAAAAGCCTTTCCTGTATTTGAGACTTCTTCTTTGAGCTAGTGGATATTTTTAAAGGCTTTGATATTTTTAAAGGCTTTGATACCAAGCTACCCTTGGGCAGTGGTGTTGAAGCTGCCTGGTACCAAAGGCATTTTAAAGTCATGGTCACACTTGGGTGGGGGAGGGGAAGGGTAATTTGTTCAGCACTTCTTTTACATTCTTTAAGGTCTGCCCTCATTCTTCTGTAAAATTTTAGTGAAAGTATGACACATTGAGAGAAAAGTGTGCAAACTGTTGAGTGAACATCTGGATGCATTTTCATAAACTCAATCCTCCCATGTCACCAATACCCGCATCAAATTACAGAGCATTCCTAGTCCTCCCAGCCCCCACCCCAAGCTGTCCTGTGTCACCTCCCCATCACTCCCGCCAAGGGTAACCAGGATCCTGAATTCTAACATAAAAGATTTGTTTTACCCGTTTCTGACCCGTATCAATCACTGTATGTGCCTGTTTGGCTTCTTTTGTTCACCGTTACGTCTGTGAGAGTCATCTGAGTTGTGTTTAGCAATAGTTGGTTCACTCCCACCGCTAAGCAGCATTCCAGGGCATGAAGATATCACCTCTTTATCCATCTTCCTGTTGATGGACATTTGAGTGGCGTCCAGTTTTGGCCACTATCTATAGCGCTGCTGTGAACATTCTAGTCCGTGTCCTCTGGCGGCCACTGGGATGCTTTTCTGCTGGGCAGACTCTTAGGAATGGAGTTGCTGGCTCTTGAGGCTCTATGTGTTTTCTGCTTACTGCTCATATTTTTTAAAAGATCGCCTGGAAGGAGGAAAAGTCCCCAAGGCAGCTCAGGCCCCGCACGCAATTGAAGGGACGTGCCTCAGCTCAGGGCTGTTTGGGGGGCCCCTCATGAAGACCACGTCCCCTCCGAAGGCTTGTGTCGGGGGCTGTAGAGGAACCTGAGTTGGACCCTGGGTGCTGGCATGTGGCTTCTGACCCTGACCTGTGCTTCCGGAGGCCACTCAGTGTCCTCACCCAGGGTCCTCAGCTGGCCTAATGACCACCTCGCTGAGCAAGGCAGGGCGTGGGCCAGATTCCAGGTGGACCTGGGGAATCCCACCTTTGGACATGATTGGAAGCCGGTGGGGCTCCTCACAAACCCCTAGAAGCTGCCTTACTCCCTTTCCCCTTGTTTTTAAGGAATCACAACAGAGACTTCCTTGGTGGTCCAGTGGTTAGAAATCTCTGCTTCCATGGCTAAGGGTGCGAGTTTGACCCCTGGTCAGGGACTTGGGATCCTGCATGCCTCGTGGTGCGACCACACACACACACACACATACACACACACAAGAACCGTACAAGTAGCACGTCTTCATAATCCTAAAAGTTAACTGCTTCGAAAGTGGGATGAGAAACTCTAAGAACCCCTCTTTGCCCCTCCCACTCCACTGTTCTTCCCCGGAGGTAACCACAGCGAACAGTTTGGATGTTGGGGGCCCAGATGAGTGCATAAAGAGTAGCGGCTGTGAATCAGGCTGCCTGGTTCAAATCGCCATCTTGCTACTCATCAGATATGTGACTTTGGACCAGTGACTTCACCTTTCTGCGCCTCAGTTTCTCCCCGGAAATTGAGGGCAATACTAGTAGTCACTGACTCGGGTTGCTGTGAAGAACAGATGAGTTAATATTTGAAAAGCACCTAGTGTAGCCCTGACCGTTAGTAGGCATTCAGGAAGCATCCTGATTCTTCCAGTCTTTTCTACACATTTATTTATTTCCTGCCTCAGCGGGCTCTGGCTGTACATTTTATTCTGCAGTTCGATTTGTCCACTCAATGCTGTGTCTCTGAGATCTTCCTGATACCTGAGACCTTCCTGTCTTGGGACCCTCTTTCTACTTGCCTCTCCTCACTGATCTCTCCCCATCTTTCCCCTCCCTCTGTCCACATCTTTCCTTGGGAAAGGCTCTGACCAGCTGTTCATACTAAGGTGTAAATGACTGACAAGCGAGGCCCCACATAGGCTAGTGTGAAACCACCTCTGGCCCCTGACCAGAAAAGGGCACTGCTTCAGAGAGGAGCCAAGATCCACCCACCATCGAATGCCTAAGGGCTGTTAGCCTAAAGAAGGAAATGGCAACCTACTCTGGGATTCTTGCCTGGAGAATCCCATGGACGGAGGAGCCTGGTGGGCTGCAGTCCATGGGGTCGCAAAGAGTCAGACACGACTGAGCAACCTCACTCAGGGCTGTGAGGTGAGCTCTGCACACTCGCCGTGTCTCCTAGAATCCTCACAACAAGCCCATGAGGCAGCTGCCATCACTGGCTCCATGTTCCCCAAGGAAGAAACCAAGGTTGAGTGGCTTTCCCGACATCACCCAGCCAGTACGGGCAGAGCAGACACTTTGGCTGCCTCCGTTGGATGGAGAAGCCCATTTTGGTCACAACTAAACTAGAACCCGGATACAGCTCAGCCGCAGGCTCCCGGTGTTACTGGGTTACGCACGGTGGAGCCTTTCCAGGCCTGGCAGGTCTGTGGTCAGATGTTGGGGAGGGTCTGGGGCATTTTGGACTTCCCGTGTCCCTCCTCTCAGCCCCTCCTGGCCAGACTGGGTGCCAGGGAGGCTGCGAGTGGCCCTTAGGCGCTGAGTGAGCACGTGTGCTTTGGGGCTTGCTGGGGAGGGGAGCCTGGAGGCAATGAGATCCACTATCGTCTGTGCCCTGTCCGGGACCACCCCGTCTGCCCTTGGATTCCCTCACCCTCAAGTCCCACCCTAAGCTCAACACCCATCCCACCGAGCCACACCACACCCAGAGCAACCCAGGCGGGGAGGTGGAGTGAGCAGAGGATGGGGCTGGGACTCAGCAAATGGCAGCAGCTCTGTGGCGGGGGATGACAGCTTTGGCAGTGGAGGTGGAGGTGGGGGAGCCACCCTTTGTCCGAGGACAGGGGACAGGCTATGGCGTTGGACACCCTCTGATATGCAGACACCTTGCGGTTTGCAATTCAGCATCCTCTCCCTGAGGCTCTTAGATCCCATGTGAGTCGGGGTGGAGGGGAGCGGGCAGGGTTTCCTGCGTCCATTTTACAAATGAGCAAACTGAGGATGGCCCAGCCAATGAGAGGCTTAGCCGGGGCCCGAGCCCAGGTTCTCACCCAGCCCTTTGTCAGAGAAACAAGGGGCTCGTTCTCCCCAAGTCCCCCTGGGGCCGGCTGGCACTGCCAGGCCCAGTGTCTGCATCGCCTCGCCGCCTGCTGGGGCCAACTGAAGTCAGATTGTTCCTGCTCACTGCTTGTGTGAGCAGGCAGGGGGTGCAGCTGTGAGGGGTGTGGGCCGGGGTCAGAGCCCATGAGGTCTGCAAGGCTGTAATTGGGGAGGAGGCCCAAAGACAGGCCACCCCTCTGTGGGACCACAGGACGGCTGCGTCCCTACCACGGGATGGAGGAGGGTGGAGAAGGGGGGCATCTGCCCCTTTCTCCGTGGCGACTGCCCTGTTGGGAGCTGGCCAGAGACCCCTGGGGCCGAGGCAGCCTCTTCAGGAATTCCTAGCCTAAGGGGGCAGGAAATCAAGGAAGGGAGATGAGGTAATGGCCACTGACTACTCAGCCCTCAAGGTGGACGGAGCCTCTCCACTTTATAGGGCAGGCTGCGGGGTGGTTAGACGGAGCCCTGGCCTGGGGTCAGGTGGCTGGGGCTCCATTCCTGGCCCTGGATCAACCAGACGTGCAACCTGGGACAAACAGCTTCCCAGCTCTACACAGAGACATGATGGTCTGCAGAACCCCCACCCCGAGCCACAATGGGCTGGGGGGCCAGACTGGCATTGGGTCCCGGCTCCGTTCCCGCTGCAGCATACTTAGCCTCCCTGTGCCACCGTCTCTCCCCATCTGTAGGAGCAGAATAATAACCAGAGCTACCAGAGGGGGCTATTTGAGGTGAAAGGGTCTGGAGCCCTGCCCAGCACACAGTGAATGCTCAGATAGGACGCAGATTATTATTAGTTCCCTGATCTGGTGATTTTCACTGAATATTTGCCAGTGTGTGCTCAGTCGCTCCGTTATCTCTGACTCCTTGCGGCCCCATGGGTTGCAGCCCGCCAGGCTCCTCTGCCTACGGAATTTTCCAGGCAAGAATACCGGAGTGGGGTGCCATTTCCTTCTCCAGGGGATCTTCCCAACACAGGGATCGAACCCATGTCTCCTGCATTGGCAGGTGGGTTCTTTACCACCAGCGCCACCTGGGAAGCCTGTATTTACCAGGACCTTCCTCTAATGCCAACATAGTCTGATGTCTGGCACTCGGCAGAACATGTCAGCCTGTACTGCTTTCGTTTGTCACCCCCCGAGGCCTGGGTCTCATTCTGAGGACCTTGGGGTGCAGCTCTGGCCTCTGGTCTACACTGCGGCTGACCCGCCAGCGTGTGCTGATCCACCACTTACCTACTCAGTTTACCAAGTGCCCTCGCTGCGCCCAGGGAGGACGAGGTGCCCCGAAGCGCCCTTTTCTGTGCAGGGTTACAGGGACCCAGGGACTTGCCTTTCTCACTTGCTGGACTGTAGATGCCATGTTCTCAGGGCCTACAGCTGGCTCAGTGCTGGATGGCCAGTGCTGGTTCATAAATAGTAAACATTCCCTGTATACATTTGTAGAGGCCTGAGGCACAGCACTGAACAAGACAGACAAAATGCCTGCCCTGGGGGGAGTTTGCATTCCTGCTGAGAGAGAGATAGAGGATGAATTGAAATAACTAAGCAAAAATGCGTAATATTTAAGATGGTGATAAGTGCCATGCGGAAACATACAACAGCGAAGGGGCATAGAGTCGGGGGTGGGGGTGCTGGTTTTGCAGTGATAAATAGCGTAGGAGGTGACACACTTGAGTGGTGGGGGTGAAGGAGGGAGCCATGGTGGCACCCGGGGGATGGGCACCCCAGGCAGCGGGAAGCGCAGGTGCAAAGGCCCTGAGGCAGGAAACATGCCTGGTGTGTTTGAGGTATTAGGTGTGGCTGGAACAGGTGGAACAGGGAGGAGCGTAGGAAGTTGATGGGGTCACCAGAGACCATCAGGTGGGGACAGATCAGAGAGGGCTTTTTATGGGAAGGACTTTGGCTTTTACACGGACAGAAATGGGAACCAAGGAGAGTTCTGAGCCGAAAGAGGGACAGTCTCTAACTCAGGTTGTAACAGGATCCCTCTAATTATCGAGTTGCAAGTAGAATGTCAGGGGGCCGGCAGGAGGTTAGGCGGCGCCGTCAGGAAGCCAGGTAAGGCATGGCAGAGCCTGGGCCCACCCTGGGGGCAGCGAGGCGGGAGCAGAGGAGGATGTATCTGAGGTCATATCTGGCAGGCTTACCAGGTGGCATGAGAGAGAGAAAGGGGTCAAGACTGACTCCAAGTTGGGGGGCTGACCTACTAGAAAAAATGAAGGGAGCATGGATGAATCTCTGGCCCAAGAAACCAGCAGACTTGGATTTAAGTCTCGTCTTTGCCATCCACTTCCTCAGTGACCTTGAGCAAATCTCCCGCGCCCTCCTCCCGCTCCTGTGAAATGCGGTCACCTTTGTCCTGGTCTCTTCCCCAAGAGCCCTGCAGTCTGTTTGGCTTGTTTTTGTTGTTGTTTTGTGTTTGTTTTTGGCCGCACGTGCGGTTTGCGGGATCTTAGTTCCCAGACCAGAGATTGAACCCAGGACCCATGAGGTAGAAGCGTGGAGTCCTAAGCACCGGACTACCAGGGAAGTCACAGGAGACGTTAGAGACATGGGTTCGATCCCTGGGTCGGAAAGATCCCCTGGAGGAGGGCATGGCAACCCACTCTAGTATGCTTGCCTGGAGAATCCCCATGGACATAGGAGCCTGGTGGGGTACAGTCCATGGGGTCGCATGGAGTCGGACACGACTGAAGCGACCGAACACAGGTCCCAGACCAGGGACTGAACCCAGGCCCCCTGCAGCAGAAGCTCGGAGTCCTCAGCCCCGCACCGCCAGGGAAGTCCCGAGACCCCGTGCGAGTTGCAGGGCCCCCCGCCTCACTGCCCTGCCCGCTCCTGTCCGCAGGGAGCCGGCAGCCGCCATGGCGTCGCGGATCGGGCTCCGCATGCAGCTCATGCGGGAGCAGGCCCAGCAGGAGGAGCAGCGGGAGCGCATGCAGCAGCAGGCCGTCATGCATTATATGCAGCAGCAGCAGCAGCAGCAGCAGCTGGGGGGGCCGCCCACCCCCGCCATCAACACCCCCGTCCACTTCCAGTCTCCGCCGCCGGTGCCAGGGGAGGTGCTGAAGGTGAGGCCTGGGGCTCGGGCCGGTCCCCTCCACCCCCTGCCCCGGTCCCTCGGAGCTCCAGCCTTTTGCCTCCTCCTCCTTCTCCCAGGTGCAGTCCTACCTGGAGAACCCCACCTCCTACCACCTGCAGCAGTCCCGGGACCAGAAGGTGCGGGAGTACTTGTCTGAGACCTACGGGAACAAGTTTGCCGCCCACATCAGCCCCGCCCAGGGCTCCCCAAAGCCCCTGCCAGCCGCCTCCCCAGGCGTGCGGTCCGCACACGTGTTGTCGTCCTCAGCTGGCAACAGTGCTCCCAACAGCCCCATGGCCATGCTGCACATCGGCTCCAACCCCGAGCGGGAGGTGAGTGAGGAGCTGGCCCGTGCCTGCCACCCGCGGAGCTGGGGCCCCGTGCTGTGCTCCTGAGGCTCCCAGTCTAACGGCAGAGGCAAGGCACTGCCCTCAGGGAGCCCCGGTCTGAGGGGACACAGCCCTGCCCTCAGGGAGCCCCAGTCTCCCAGGAGAAACATCATCCCTAGTTCGGAAAGCTCTGCTAGGAAGAAACAAGAGACTCATACCGGAATGCCCAGCACACCTGCAAGGCCATGTCCCGACAGAAGGTATAAAGCAATCTCCCTGGGCAACTTGGCTCCCTAGGAAGAGCCCTAACCTGGGCCTTGGGGCCTGGGGAACCCGGACAGCTCATCGTCTCTCTGGGCCTGTTCCCTTATCCCCAGATGAGCGGGTGGGGTGTGGGCTCCAGGGTCCCTCAGGTCAGTGGCTGTCCAGTACCCCTTCCCCTCTGCCTTTCTCCAAGTGCCTTCTCCCACAAAGGGACTTTTTTTTTTTTCCTGTTTCAGTTTGATGTCATTGACAACATTATGTGTCTGGACGATGTCCTGGGCTTCATCAATCCTGAAACTCAGATGCCCAACACGGTACTGCTGGCCAGGGCGGGGTGGGTGTGTTAGGGGGAGGGGCAGAGGCCCCCCAAGAGCCATGACCCAGGAGAGAACTAGAGACAGGGTCCTCACCTGGGCGGAGATGGTGTCTCGCTGCAGAGATGAGAGTCACCTCCACCCAACCATGTGACGAGGGCCAGGCCCGGCAGAATTGTGCATCCAGAGACATGTCCCTTAGCCTGTGTGCGTGGTGGGGCTTCAGCGGGGAGGGGTGTCTGGGGAAGGCTGCCCGAGTTAGGATGGGGGCAGGGGGGCAGGCACTGGTGCTGAGGGGAGCAGTGTGGCTCCAGGAAGGCCTGGAGCAGATGAGTTCCTTTGGGATATGGGGCTCCTCTCCTCTTCCTGGTAAAGAATCCGCCTGCAATGTAGGAGACCTGTGTTTGATTCCTGGGCTGGGAAGATCCCCTGGAGAAGGGAAAAGCTAGCTACCCACTCCGGTATTCTGGCCTGGAGAATTCCATGGACTGTATAGCCCACGGGGTCACAAAGAATCAGACACGACTGAGTGACTTTCACTACTCTACCAAGGGCTTCGCTGGCGGCTGAGACGGTAAAGAATATGCCTGCGATGCAGAAGACCTGGGTTCCATCCCTGGGTTGTGAAAACGCCCTGGAGAAGGGAATGGCTACCCACTCCAGTATTCTTGCCTGGAGAATCCCATGGACAGAGGAGCCTGGTGGGCCACAATCCATGGGTTCCCAAAGAGTTGGACACGACTGAGCCACTCACACACACGCACACACCTCTCCTAAGCCTGGGGCCAGCTAAGCACAGGCCTGCGCCCCTCCCTCTGAGGGGGAAGTGCTATCCGGCCTGCTTGGTCCCCTGCCTCCAGCAGCCTCTTAGCCGAATTCATGGTCCAGGCTTCCCCCACAGGTCCCGGGGTGGGTGGGAAGGGGCCAGGCTTAGCATCTAGACGCCTGTCTTTGGCTGTGACCTGGGAAGTCCCTTAACTGTTCTGAACCCCTGGGGATGGTGCCTTCTACCCACAGGATGGTGGGCAAATTAGATAAGGCCAGACACTGGGGGCGAGTTCTGTGCAATGGGGGGCAGGTATTTACACTGAGCTGGTGAAACTGGGGCATCTTCTCCCCTCTTTTTGGAGTTCCATGAACCTTAGCTGCTCACTCCCGCCCTTGGGGCCCCGGCCCTTGACACTGTGGGAAGTCAGGGAGTCAGTCCTCCACGACCGCCGCCCTGGGACCAGCGCCCAGTGGCTCAGCGGGATGGGAAGCCTGCTGCTGCCAGCGGGGCCGTGGAGGGCTGGGAGGAGAGAGGGCAGGGCGCAGCGTCTGGCTCTGTCAGTGGTCCCCCCTGTACTCTGCAGGGTTCTGGGCCTGTGATTTTGCTTTTCATGCACGTGTGGTGGGAGATCTTTCCAGAGCTCAGATCTGTTCCTGTGGGGCCCCCGTTTAACCCCTCAGTGGCTGCCTGTCGCCAAGCGCCAGGGTCTCTGCAGGTGGAAGCTGCCTTCCCGGGTCCCCCAGCATCGCCCACCTCATGCTCTGCGCTCCGGCAGCTCCTCCTGGCCGGCTTCTCTGCTCAGCCACCCTCAGCCTGCAGTGCCCTTCCTCACCAAGTCCTCTGGAAACCTTCCAGAAACTCCAGATTAGGTGCCCCTCCCCCGGGCTTCCACAGGCCCTATCTCCCCTCCCGCCGCTTTCCGGCAGCACTGGCTGGCTGCTCGCTGAGGGCAGGGGCCGCCTCTTCTTCAGCTCTGGACTCTGCCCGGGCTCTGACCCCAGCCCCCCGCAGAAGGGGCCCGCTCACCGAGTCTTCTTCCCCGCCTCTTCCTGCAGCTGCCCCTGTCCAGCAGTCACCTGAATGTGTACAGTGGGGACCCCCAGGTCACCGCCTCCCTGGTGGGCGTCACCAGCAGCTCCTGCCCAGCCGACCTGACGCAGAAGCGTGAACTCACAGGTACCGCCCCGCTGCCTCCCGGCGGCGTGCCCCCATCCCGGCCGGGTCTCCCCAGCGCCTCACCTCCCAGCTCTCCTCTCCTGTTCTCCAGATGCTGAGAGCCGGGCCCTGGCCAAGGAGCGGCAGAAGAAAGACAATCACAACCTCAGTGAGTCTCCCCTGCCCCTCTTCCTCCTCTCACCTGGGCTGGCTCCAAAGCTACCCTCTGACCTGCAGCTTCTAGGAAGGATTCCTTACATGAGGCCTTAAAATCCTGGCATTGGCGTGACTGGATTCAGCCTCTTCCCACCAGTCCTTGCTAGGAGGTAGGGGAGAGAGGTGCTCCAGGGAAGAGGTATTCATGAAATTCCCAGAACTTCAGAGGGAATGAGTTTATCAGACTGTTTTCTTTAGGGCGTGGAGCGTTCTGAGCAGTGGAGAGAGGCTTCTCCAGGCAGCCTTGTCTGCTAGGTCTTCCCCCCCTAGTCATGTCTGGCCTGCCCCCACCCCCCCACCCCCATAGCCACCCTATTTGGCTGTGGGGGTGGTGATTCAGTTGCTCAGTCATGTCCGACTCTTTGAGACCCCATGGCCTGCAGCACTCCAGGCTTCCCTGTCCTTCACCATCACCCAGAGCTTGCTCAAACTCATGTCCATTGAGTCAGAGATGCCATCCAACCATCGTGTCCTCTGTCGTCCCCTTCTCCTCCTGCCTTCAGTCTTTCCCAGGGTCTTTGCAATGAGTTGGCTCTTCGCCCATGTAGTGGTCACCCGTTCCTTCCCAGAAGGACTAAGGCATCCCTCCTTGGGCTGGACCCTTCTCCCCAGGTGGGGTCCTCATCTCCCTAATTGTTTCCCCTGAAATTTGTTACTTCTAGTTGAGAGGCGAAGGAGGTTCAACATCAATGACCGCATCAAGGAGCTGGGCATGCTGATCCCCAAGGCCAATGACTTGTGAGTGGATTTCCTGGAGGAAGGGGAGGGGAGGGCAGCAGCTCACAGGTATTATCTGCTGGTTGCTAGGGGGAAGGGATGGGAAGAAAATCCCCTTTTGCTTCTTAAAGATCTTATCATGTTTGGGAAAAGAAGAACCTTCCATCTCCCAACTAAGAAAGGCTCAAGACAGGAAGGAGGAGTCCAGGTCCCAGAAGTGAGGGTGGGGTCAGGGGGGCTTCCTGGAGGAGGAGTCATGCTAGGAAAGTTTGCTGAGGCCACCAGACTGGTGCAGAGGTGGTCTGGGGATAGGAGTCGTGAGGGTCGAGAACAGGTGTGGGTTTTGGTGGCAGACATGGGAGGCCTGGGGAAGGAGGCTGCTCTGAATTGCCTGGTTCCTGGGATTGCAATGCAGGAGAATGGGTTCCCCCCTGGGTCGGGAAGATCACCTGGAGAAGGGAACAGTGTTCTTGCCTGGGAAATCCCATGGACAGAGATGCCTGGCGGGCTCCAGTCCACGGGGTCGCACACTAACCCTTTCACTTGGGATTAACGAGGTGGGTGGTGACACCACAGTCACTTGGGAGGGCCCATTTGCAGATGGAGATTGGCCTCCTCCATAAATAGGGGTTGGTCAGGTCTGGGGTTTGGGGCAAATTTGGGACAGGCAACGTCAACTCGGAAACCGCAGCAGGGTTTTACGTCCACCCACAAAGCTCCTGGCAAATCCTTGCCCCCTCCTCTGAGCATGAGCCTCTGATTCTGCCTGGCCTGCAGGGACGTGCGCTGGAACAAGGGCACCATCCTCAAGGCCTCTGTCGACTACATCCGGAGAATGCAGAAGGACTTGCAGAAGTCCCGGGAGCTGGAGAACCATTCTCGGCGCCTGGAGATGACCAACAAGCAGCTGTGGCTCCGTATCCAGGTCTGGGCCTTGCACCTGGTCCTCTTGGGTAGCTCTGACTCCTGACCTCTGGCTTGAGTCCTGACCCCAGGGGCAGTGCTTACACTTCTGCGGTTGGAGATGGAGGGATGATCCCCATGGGGAGGGAGGACGTATCAGTCAGGATGTTATTGTTGGGTAACAAACAATCCCCAGCAACTTTAAGCAGCAGATGTCAGCTGGAGGGTCTGCTCTGCAAGACTCTCATTTTAGGATCCAGGCTGGTGGACAGGCACATCTAGAGCTGCCCCATGTCACTCTTAGGGTCCCTTCTGCTCACATTTCCTTGATCAATGCATGTGCTTGCATTGATGCATGTGCTTGCCCCCACAAGGGGGGCAGGAAAGGGTAAACCTATCTCTGTGGGAGGCAGAGAGCTGGAATTACTTGGCAGGGAGTGCCCACAGTGAGCAAGAGAAAGAACAAAGGCTTGGGAAAGTCTATGCTACCACCTAGAGCCACCTAGTCCTGGCTCTGTTGTTGAAGGCCTTTTGTCTTCTTTGGGCCTGACACTGGTCACCTATATAAAGGGCGATTGGACTGCAACTTCAAAGATTTTCTGTTTCTTATGGTAGATAATACGATTCACATTGCAATCCAGCACACATAGTCAGCTCAAAGTGAAAAAAAAAATCAAAGTTTCATGAAAGAACCCTCATCCTTAATAGATGTAATGCATTCTGATAATTTCTAGTCTAGTCTAGTCTAGGCAAGTCTATTTCAATTAAAAAAAAAAAAAATAGAAAGAGAGCTGGTCAAGACTCAACTGTAGTGGTTTCCCAACCCACTAATGAGTTGCGACTTGTAGCTGGAAAACATGCTGGTGAAGACTCTAGAGCTGCCCTATACTTGCTCCCAGCTGAGATATTTTGTGGTCTTGGGTGTCACAAAGGGAGGGTTAAGGGCAGCAGCGGGGGCTGGGGTGGCAGCAGCAGGTTCCCAGGGGTGGGTGCCTTCAGCCTCTGTCTGTCCTGCCCGCAGGAGCTGGAGATGCAGGCTCGGGTGCATGGCCTGCCCACCACCTCGCCCTCCGGCATGAACATGGCTGAGCTGGCCCAGCAGGTGGTGAAGCAGGAGCTGCCCAGTGAGGAGGGCCCGGGGGAGGCCCTGCTATCGGGGGCCGAGGTCCCCGACCCCGAGCCACTGCCGGCCCTGCCCCCCCAAGCCCCACTGCCCCCTCCAGCCCAGCCGCCCCAGCCACCGTCCCCATTCCACCACCTGGACTTCAGCCACAACCTGAGCTTTGGGGGCGGGGGCAACGAAGGGCCCCCGGGCTACCCCGAACCTCTGGGGCCAGAGCATGCCTCCCCGTTCCCCGATCTGTCCAAGAAAGATCTGGACCTCATGCTCCTAGACGACTCCCTGCTCCCACTGGCCTCCGACCCCCTCTTCTCCACCATGTCCCCTGAGGCCTCCAAGGCCAGCAGCCGCAGGAGCAGCTTCAGCATGGAGGAGGGCGACGTGCTGTGACCTGGGCGACAGGGGCGGGCCTGGGGGCTGGGAGGGCCAGGACCACCGCCCCCCCACCCTTCAGGCGGCACTTGTGTGTGAAGGAGCCCCTGCCCGGCCTCACTCCTCTGTTGGCCCCCCCACCCCGTGTGGACATAGAGCCCGCTTGGCAGCCCGTGGGTTGGAAGCCCCCCACCCGGGGGCAGCCCTCTTCACCGGGCCGGGCAGGAATAGGCCTGCAGCCCAGCCCCTCCTAGAGATGAAATCGCGAGGGCAAGGTGAGGGGGTGCCGCAGAGGGGGACAGGGTGTTCTGGGGGTAGGAAGACATCTTACCTTCGCGCCTGGTCCCCCCACCAGTGAAGGAGGACTCGTTGGAGCCAGGGGTCCAGAAGTTCCTTCTCGGAGGCACGGACTGGTCCAGGGGTGCCCAGGCCTGCCTTTCTGGCACTCCCCCACCCACAGGTGGGGCCCCCCACCCCCCTTTGGTGCTAACAGCTCTCCTCCCGGTGGTGTGGGGGCGGGGGTGGCCAGAAGAGGGGGCGCTGGGTTCAAGCTAGAATGTGGGGTCACTGCTGGAAGAGCAGCTCCCCTCGAGGCTCCCCACTTTGTGCCTTTAGTAAACACTGTGCTTTGTACTGGCTTGTCCTGTCTCTTTGGGGGGGGTGTCTGGGGGCCAGCAGACGCCGGGGAGGAGTCAACCCAATGGGCTCACAGTTCCAATGCCCCCGAAGGGGATCCGCGATGGGAGATACAGACAGAAGGGATTGCGTCCATCGCCTGGAACCACCCATCTCCCTAGCAGGGCCCCCTCAGAAGCTAGAGATGGAGCCTCACTTAGGGGTCTTGGGTGCTGCTGGGGGCTGTGTCCCTCCCCGCGGCCACAAGGTGGCGCTGCCGCCCCGCCGGTCTCACACCTGAAGCTGAGGCTTGAGTTGGCCGAGCCGGGTGACTGGGAGACCCCGTTGCTTGGAAACCAAGTCTACTGCTCCTGGGCACTGTGGGCCGAGGCCGGTGGGCATGTTTCTCCTGTCCCCACCCCCAGTTCTCTCCTCTCCATAGGTGGGCTGCCTGCTCTGTGGGGGCAAGGCCCAGGACAAGCTCCCTAGGTCGTGAGGGGCTCTGCCCTGTGGGTTAAGGGAGAGAGAGAGGGACCCGTGTGAACTACAGTTTGGGAGGAGGTGGGACCACAGGAGGCCAGGTGGAACCAGGGTGAAGGTTCTGCTCCGGCAATCTGGGGCAGTGAGAGCCCCCCAAACCCTTTCCTCTGGGCTAAAGTCCCTCACCCCACAATAGTTCCCGGGGGCCTCTGCTCCAAGATCCTGGGACTTTATGACCTCACTCAGGGTGGGGAAAATGGGCCTGGGGCAGAGAGGGGTGAAGGGGTGTGCCTGTTGAGCCCAGGGTGTCTGCGGGGAGGGAAGAGAGCGTCTTTGCCAGGCTTTGCCCGTCTCTCTCTCTCGACTTCCCACAGTCTCTTCAGGCAAAGACCAAGATGACTTCCCCTCTTGGGGCCCTGTAAGGACAACGGGGCCTAATTAAAAAAAAAAAAAAAAATCCTGGGATGAAAATGGCTAAGAGGGCAATTTCCTCCTTGCGGAATGGGAGATCAAATCAACGTTGGAGCAATTAACGTGTGAGGGAGAGGTGGAAAGGGGGCCAGGCGTGTGGGTGCTGATGACGGCCAGGCCGGGGATTAATCTCAAGGTCAGATGGAGCTGTGGATGACTTTGTGAGTTGGAGCCCGCACAAGCGCCGGCACCTCCTTCCCATTCCAGGCCCCACCCCACAGCCGGGACCTGTCCACGGCCTGGGAGCCTTTCTTCTGAGGCAGGTCCTGAGCTCTGGCTGGGGGAGGCGTGGGGGCTGTGGAAATCTTCCAAGGCCCTCCTTCAGGCCACTGAGGCTCCCTCCTCCCCCAATCTGTTCTCTCCTTTCACCCTGGGGACTGACTCGGGAGTAGAGAGCTGCCCTCCCAGTTCTTCAAGCAGCCCCTCAAGACCATGGTATCTTCACCTGCCTGCTGGCTTCCTGCCCCCAGGTTCCTTCAGCCTGGCCACCACCTGCAGCTTGGGAAGCAGGGTCTGGATGGCCTAACTGGCAGTACTGAGGATATGGATGGGGGTTCTGCCCACAAGAGGGCGCTCAGAGCCAAGCGTGGGCAGTGGCCAGAAGGTGAGCGGTCTCCGCTTGCTTGTGCTTTTCAAGCTACAATCCTACCTTTGATTTCAGCAGACACAGAGTACCTCCAGAACTTCAGCAAGCTACCAGAAAGTGTTCACGTATCTGAGACTGGTCTGTGCGACCCTTAGCTAGTAGCTGGAATGGAGTCAGCCAACAGTTTCTGACTGCAGGTTATGAACATCTCTGATTAAGAAGAGGATGCTGTCTTCATCCACACTCTTTACGTGGTACACAGCACCTTTCCAGACATCAGGTCCACGAGGGGGGAAACTGTAAACAGGTGGAGGAGGTGAAAGCAGAGATGGACCCATTGAACTCCCTCATTTCACAGAGGAAGCCCCCAGCGACTGGAGAGCAAACAAAAATGTGAAAAGGCAGTGGTGTCTGGGTAGGGTTCCAAGCCAGATCAGGGGAGGACGAGCAGCTGCAGCTCCCGTGGGTCCTCCGTGGAGCCCCAAAGCCAAGCAGGTGCACCGGGCAAGGGGCCTGCCATCCTCTGCTCCACTCCCTCCATCTGCCCGGCCTTCCCTGCCAGCTGCCGGCTTCCCATCTCCTGTACTGGGAGGGAGCTGGGATCTGAGGACAAGGAGCAGGACAGACATACGCATCACGCTGTACACACAGGAAGGTGGCTTTCCACCCCTGCCATCCTCGGAGCATCTCCCTACCCATTCAGACGGGAAGCCAAGAGTGGACTCCGGGCCCTGCTGAGAATGGGCGAGGGCTGGTGCTGGCTCTCGGCTCCTTAGTCCCCACCTCCTCAGCATGAGGAAGTCTTGGACATCCCACAGCATCTCTCCTTCGAGACCTGGCCTATCATCTGTAGAACAGGGCTGTCTGGGAAGTCAGAAGTGGAGTGAAGCCTGCGGTAGGCGGGAGGAGGGATCCTGAGCGGGGGAAGAAGATGGAGCTCAGAATGTTCTTTGGACTTTCTCTTTCCATCAACCACTGGTCCTTTAAATCAGAGGTTCTTCACTGTTCGGAGCCACTGGCTTGGATGAGAGTCTGATATACACTATGGATCTTCCCTGCCCCAGCCTCCTAAAAAACGAACCCTGAATTCAACCCTCTTGTTCCCAACCCATGCCTTTCTCCCCATCTCAAAGCCTGGGCTCCTTCCATGCCACCTGAAGCAGCTAGAAAGAGCCCCTTCAATTCACCCCTTGCCCCTCACTTCCTGAGACCTTAGCCTCTCGGGGTCCAGCCCCCATCCACCTCTTGCGCTCCTCCAGCCTCATCTTTTTTCTTTGCTCTCTCTTTTCCGAGGGGGGCAGTGGAATTTATACAATATTTAAGCAGCCAGAGCTGAGTCCGGGAAGATATTATTAATGTAAAAGGGACGGGCTGCAAATGCTTTTGGACCTGGTTACAATTAGAGGGTGATTTTTCTAAAGGTCAATGAATTCAGATAATATCCACAGGGGGGAGAGAAATTTAATACCTTTTTAGTGAATTAATTAATTATAATATTATATCGGCTTGGGGTTCTTTTCCAGAGTGATTAAGGGAGCGATCCGTCTTCTGTGAGGCCGGGGAGCGGGCTCCTGCCGCCAGCGAGGACCCAGTCTCCGGGCTCAGGACGGGGGCCCTTCCCTCTCCTCTCACTCCGGCTCTGTCCAGGGAGCTGGGGGGCTGAAGGCAGCAGGGGAGGCAGGCAGGACTGGGTCTGACCAGGACACGTGGGGTGATTGGCAGTGCCCTGTGCCCTCAGCCCGGCCGTATTCCTGCTGCTTGCCGCTGAGCCTCATGCCATGACCCGAGAAACTGAGGCATGGGTTACAGCCTCCTTCTTTACATTTGGGAGAAACCTAGGCCCAGTGGGTTCAGAGACTCGGCCTAAACCTCACCATGGGTTAAGACAGACTGGGGTGGTGGAGCCAGCTGGAAATAACAAGAAGATTCCCCCACCTCCCACACCAGGCCTTCTGGAAAATCTCCCCTGGTCTGGGTAGTTCCCCTTTTAGAAGAAAGAGGCACTTTCAGGGCATCACATGTGCCCAGGCTCTGCTTATACAATGTAAATGTCCCAGGAGTGCTGATAAGTCAAGTGACTGTGAGGCCCGCAGAGGAAACAATTAAGATTTCTGTCCCTGGAGGGACCCAAAAGTGCCCCAGGGAGAGCAGCTCCTCACCCACTTGTGCATTTATCCATGTGTTCAATCATTCAGTCACTCAACAAACATTTGGGGGCATACCCACTCTTTTTTTTTCCCCTATCATTTTTGGGGGCATATCCACTTTGAGCCATCATGGACAGACTGAAATAGTCCTTCTCCAGGCCATGCCTACCCCATCTTGAGCCCCAGGCGCTCATCTGACCGATGGAGGGTGGGCTGGGGAGACCTCCGCGGTCCCCTTCCACCTAGACGACAGTTCTCGCCTCCAGACTCCACTGGAGGGCAGGACGGCTGGGAGACAGTAATTGTCCATTCCTTCAGCAAACCCCGAGCACCTCTCACAGCTGGCTCTGCGCGGGGTACCGGGGATGCCCCAGGGGGATAAGGGACAGTCCCTACTCCCTGGTAGCCAATCCCCAAACAGGTGGGGGTGAGGAGACAGACAGGTGAACAGCCAAGATGATTCAGCGAGGGGGCGACAGGAAGACAGTGGTGACATTAACCTGAATCACGAGGGACTTGGCTGACAAAGAGAAGGAGGGGGTATTCCGGGCACGAATGGAGAAGGCCACTTGCAGACCAGGCGGGCTGGGGGGCCCAGGCACTGACCGGAAGGCCGTTCCACGAGCACAGGTTCTGGGTCCAGGGGCAGATCGCCTCGGAACCAAATGGGCCCATGTTGAAATGCGGTCTCCGCCACGGCTTGCTGGGTTAAGGCAGGTGGGGGTCGCGAGGTGACTTGGGGTGTACTTTCTCTGTCTCCTCCCTTCAGTTAAGGGACTGCCGTCGCTACCACCCAAGGTTGTTGTGGGAATTAAAGGAATTGTCATTCAGTCGCCCAGTCGTGTCCGACTCTGCGAACCCACGGACTGCAGCCCACCCCGGAGTTTTCCCACGTTCCTTAAAGGAATAACCGAAGGGAAAGGCCAGACACAGCATCTTGCTACCGCCTGGCTCCAGACTTAACTTCCAGGCGACCCTTGGGGGGGTGGGTGGGCCCTGGTTGTGCTCCCCAGGGGGGCGCCTGGGGACCTCTCGGCCGGGCCGGGGGAGGCCAGCGCCTCCCTTCCCGCCTCGCTGCGCCCCGCGCCCCCTCCGCCCGCCCCCCACCTCGGCCCTGGCCGCCCCCGCCCCTCCCCCGCCCTCCCCCACTTTCCGTGCGCGGCTGGCCGGGAGGGCCTTCCCATTGTACTATCTTTGGGCCCTAAATTAAAATTGATGACATCTTGAAATGAGCAGTGAGGGTAATTTTGCTTCTGAGCCGGGATGCTAATGAGGCCCCTTAATGGTGCAAACGCCGAGCTGACGGGTCGTGTGTCACGCGCGGCGGCGAGGGGGGTAATGGCCGCGGTAAGTGCCGGTAATTACACCCTGTCTCGCTGTATTTTGGCAGGCCTGGCGGGAGAGCGGGGGCTCCATCACCGCCGCCCCGGGTGCCCCCACCCACCGCGGGCCTGACAGCCGGAGATACCCGCCTCATCCCCGCCAGAGCCCCCAACTCCATCCTCTCCCCAAACCAGGGGCCTGGGGCCCAGTCACCCCTCCAGCCCCATGCACGCACTGTGCAACAGCGCGCGCACACACTTCCACGACTGTGTCCCCTGCAGCCTGGGAACACACCGCAATGTGAACACACCCGCATACACACCCGTGTTCACCCACTCCCACCCCCGACACGCCACACCCTGGGAGCGCACGGCTCCATGTACACACCCTCGTGGTGCACACGTGTGTGTGCACACGAATAGTGCCTCCTCAAGTAGTGCGCATGTGCTGGGCGCCTAGGGTGCCGCTGCTTTATTCACTCTCACCCTCCGCACTCGCCCCAGTTTATGATGCTCACTCTGAGCCTCGGGAGACGAGGCAGCGCGTCCAAGGTCTCAGAGCAGACCCAGGCAGAGGCAGGAGTGGAGGTCAGGTCTCACTGTGTGGTCCTGGCACCCACCACGTGTCCCCTTGAGTGTGCCTGCCTATATAGTTCTCCGCCTACAGACACATACACGCCTGTACGTGCACCCACACACAGGTCACATATAACCTCCATGCACCCAAATACAGCTCCCAATGCCCTGTGTGGGCCTTCCCCCGGGTACTGTTGACACACAGGCGTGTGGGTGTACTGAGCACACACACACAGTTACACACATGTGCGTATGTGCTTGCATCATATACTGTTCACACTCCTCGGGCCTGTAGGCTGCCAGTCACGCAGCTGCTCCAGATCTGGCACCTCACTTTCTAATAAAGGGGAAATAAGTCCTACGTCCCTCCGGAATAGTTAGCTTTTGTCAAGGCATAATGACAGCTACACAAAGGTGTGTGATGTGTGCTCCCACAACACCCCTGCAGAAATACACGCTGGGTGCACACACAGACATTGTACACAGGCACACACATTCTGAACACATGGTACCTGAGTTCTTCGAGCGTGTGACATGCGGCCTTTAGACACACTTCTGCACAGACGTGATCCACATGCAGTGACCACACAGGAACAGCCCTGGGGTAGACCACAAGTGCGCAGCAGTGAAACTGGAAACCCCACCGAGCCTGTGGTTTCGTGTCATGTGTATATCCTAGCCCCCTACACCCCACCCTGGGCAAATGTCTATCAACCTGCTTATGGTAGAGGGTGAAAGCATGGACTTTGGACTTTGACTGCCTGGGTTCTTGGTCTGGGTCCATCACTTTCCTTGCTGTGTGAGGTTGGGTAAGTTACTTTACCTCTCTGTGTCTTGTTTTCTGCCTCTGTAAAATGGGATGGGGGTGTTGTGAGGGCTAAATGAGTTAACAGATGTAAAGAAAGCTCTTAGTGCCTGGCACATGGACATTCCATTCACATTCCCATCAACCCCTTATTTCTTAAAGGTGGTATATTTTTACCATTGACTAGTAAACTCTTCAGAGAAGGTGATGACACCCCACTCCAGTAGTCTTGCCTGGAAAATCCCATGGACAGGGGAGCCTGGTAGGCTGCAGTCCACGGGGTTGTGAAGAGTCAGACAGGACTGAGCGACTTCACTTTCACTTTTCACTTTACTTCATTGGAGAAGGAAATGGCACCCACTCCAGTATTCTTGCCTGGAGAATCCCAGGGATGGGGGAGGCTGGTGGGCTGCTGTCTATGGGGTCGCACAGAGTCGGACATGACTGAAGCGACGTAGCAGCAGCAGCAGCAGCAGCAGTAAACTCTTAGTTCAGTTCAGTTCAGTTGCTAAGTCGTGTCCGATTCTTTGCGACCCCATGAATCCCAGTACACCAGGCCTCCCTGTCCATCACCAACTCCGGGAGTCCACCCAAACCCATGTCCATTGTGTTGGTGATGCCATCCAACCATCTCATCCTCTGTCGTCCCCTTCTCCTCCTGCCCTCAATCTTTCCCAGCATCAGGGTCTTTTCAAATGTCAGCTCTTCACATCAGGTGGCCAAAGTGTTGGAGTTTCAGCTTCAATATTAGTCCCTCCAATGAACACCCAGGACTGATCTCCTTTAGGATGCACTGGTTGGACCTCCTTGGAGTCCAAGGGACTCTCAAGAGTCTTCTCCAACACCACAGTTCAAAAGCATCAATTCTTCTGTGTTCAGCTTTCTTTATAGTCCAACTGTCACATCCATACTTGCCAGATGGAAAAACCATAGCCTTGACTAGATGGACCTTCGTTGGCAAAGTAATATCTCTGCTTTTTAATATGCTGTCTTTGTTGGTCATAACTTTCTTTCCAAGTAGCAAGTGTCTTTTAATTTCATGACTGCAACCACCATCCACAGTGATTTTGGAGCCCAGAAAAATAAAATCAGCCACTGTTTCCACTGTTTCCCCATCTATTTGCCATGAAGTGATGGGACCGGATGCCATGATCTTAGTTTTCTGAATGTTGAGCTTTAAGCCAACTTTTTCATTCTTCTCTTTCACTTTCATCAAGAAGCTCTTTAATTCTTCTTCACTTTCTGCCATAAGGGTGGGGTCATCTGCATATCTGAGGTTATTGATATTTCTCTCGGCAGTCTTGATTCCAGTCTGTGCTTCTTCCAGTCCAGCGTTTCTCATGATGTACTCTGCATGTAAGTTAAATAAGCAGGGTGACAACATACAACCTTGACGTACTCCTTTGCTGATTTGGAACCAGTCTGTTGTTCCATGTCCAGTTCTAACTGTTGCTTCCTTACCTGTATACAGGTTTCTCAAGAGGCAGGTCAGGTGGTCTGGTATTCCCATCTCTTTCAGAATTTTCCACAGTTTATTGTGGTTCACACAGTCAAAGGCTTTGGCATAGTCAATAAAGCAGAAATAGATGTTTTTCTGGAACTCTCTTGCTTTTTCGATGATCCAGCAGATGTTGGCAATTTGATCTCCGTTTCCTCTGCCTTTTCTAAAACCAGTTTGAACATCTGGAAGTTCACAGTTCACATATTGCTGAAGTCTGGCTTGGAAAATTTTGAGCATTACTTTACTAGCGTGTGAGATGAGTACAATTGTGTGGTAGTTTGAGCATTCTTTGGCATTGCCTTTCTTTGGGATTGGAATGAAAACTGACCTTTTCCAGTCCTGTGGCCACTGCTGAGTTTTCCAAATTTGCTGACATATTGAGTGCAGCACTTTCACAGCATCATCTTTCAGAATTTGAAATAGCTCAACTGGAATTCCATCACTTCCACTAGCTTTATTCGTAGTGGTACTTCCTAAAGCCCACTTGACTTCACATTCTGGGATGTCTGGCTCTAGGTGAGTGGGAGTGATCACACCTTCATGATTATCTGGGTCGTGAAGATCTTTTTTGTATAGTTCTTCTGTGCATTCTTGCCACCTCTTCTTAATATCTTCTGCTTCTGTTAGGTCCATACCATTTCTGTCCTTTATTGAGCCCATCTTTGCATGAAATGTTCCCTTGGTATCTCTAATTTTCTTGAAGAGATCTCTAGTCTTTCCCATTCTATTGTTTTCCTCTATTTCTTTGCATTGATTGCTGAGGAAGGCTTTCTTATCTCTCCTTGCTATTCTTTGGAACTCTGCATTCAAATGGGAATATCTTTCCTTTTCTCCTTTGCTTTGCTTCTCTTCTTTTCACAGCTATTTGTAAGGCCTCCTCAGATAGCCATTTTGCTTTTTTTGCATTTCTTTTCCTTGGGGATGGTCTTGATCCCTGTCTCCTGTACAATGTCATGAACCTCCATCCATAGTTCATCAGGCACTCTGTCTGTCAGATCTAGTTCCTAAAATCTATTTCTCACTTCCACTGTATAGTCATAAGGGATTTGATTTAGGTCATACCTGAATGGTCTAGTGATTTTCCCCACTTTCTTCAATTTAAGTCTGAATTTGGCGATAAAGAGTTCATGATCTGAACCACAGTCAGCTCTCGGTCTTGTTTTTGCTGATTGTATAGAGCTTCTCCATCTTTGACTGCAAAGGATATAATCAATCTGATTTTGGTGTTGACCATCTGGTGATGTCCATGTGTAGAGTCTTCTCTTGTGTTGTTGGAAGAGGGTGTTTGCTATGACCAGTGCGTTCTCTTGGCAGAATTCTGTTAGCCTTTGCTCTACTTCATTTTGTACTCCAAGGCCAAATTTGCCTGTTACTCCAGGTGTTTCTTGACTTCCTCTTTTTCACTCCAGTTCCCTATAATGAAAAGGACATCTTTTTTGGGTGTTAGTTCTAGCAGGTCTTGTAAGTCTTCATAGAACCATTCAACTTCAGCTTCTTCAGCGTTACTGGTCGGGCCATAGACTTGGATTACCGTGATATTGAATGGTTTGCCTTGGAAATGAAGAGAGATCATTCTGTTAGTTTTGAGATTGCATCCAAGTACTGCATTTCAGACTCTTCTGTTGACTATGATAGCTACTCCATTTCTTCTAAGGGATTCCTGCCCACAAGTAGTAGATATAATGGTCATCTGAGTTAAATTCACCCATTCCAGTCCATCTTAGTTCACTGATTCTTGTAATGTCGATGTTCACTCTTGCCATCTCCTGTTTGAGCACTTCCAATTTGCCTTAATTCATGAACCTAACATTCCAGGTTCCTATGCAATATTGCTCTTTACAGCATCGAATCTTGCTTCTATTACCAGTCCCATCCACAACTGGGTGTTGTTTTTGCTTTGGCTCCATCCCTTCATTCTTTCTGGAGTTATTTCTCCACTGATCTCCAGTAGCATACTGGGCACCTACCGACCTGGGGAGTTCATCTTTCAGGGTCCTATCTTTTTGCCTTTTCATACTGTTCATGGGGTTCTCGAGGCAAGAATACTGCAGCAGTTTGCCATTCCCTTCTCCAGTGGCACATTCTGTCAGACCTCTCCACCACGACTGGCACATGAAAGACCCCCAATAAATGTGGGAACAAGGTGTGTATCAGCAACAAAGGATGCAGATCAGGATGTGAGAGGTACAGAGGGGTGGGCAGTGCAAGGCAGAAAACAGTGCCCCCTTAAGCCTGAGGTGGTCGGGGAGGGCTGGCTGGAGGAACAGAGCTTTGAACTGGCCCTTGAGAAGAACTGTAGCCACTGTTCATTGAGCACCTACTCTGTGCTGGGTCCTGCACTAAACCTTGGTATGAATTAACACCTTGAGTCTTCTGTGACCCCCAGGAGGTGGGTACGGTCACGTCCACATTACGAATGAGGAGAAAAGGGCCCAGAGAGACGAGGTAACTTGTCCAAGGTCAGGAAGCCATGAGGCAAGAGGAGAGGAGGGCCTGGGAATTCCAGGTGGGGAGCAGCATGTGTCAGAAATAGAGCAACAGATGGGAAAACACCCTGGGGGCTTTCCTCGACACACTGTAACAGTTTCCAGATAATGAGGGAGGGGAGAAGCATCTGGAGGGGGTTTCTGACCTAATTGCTGCATCTCTTGCCTCTTGCCAGCACACCAGGGACCTGGTGGGGGTGGGGGTGACTGACACTGCCCAAAGATGCTGGAGCATCTTCACCTTTTCCTCCTCCCCCCACCAAGGACCAGAGAGGGAAGGGGTGGGTCATCCCGAGAATCCCCTCCCTGGAGACCAGGCCTGCCTCCCTGGAAAGAAGGAGACCAAGGAGGGCAAGAAGGTGCAGGAAGAGGCCGTGAGGGGCAGTGAGCAAATCTCTATCCCTAGTCCTGAAGCCAGCACAGCCGCACCCCAGGGGCCGTTTCCCTTGGACTCCTCCATAAGGAATAAATGCTCACCAGGGGGACTTCCCTGGCTGTCAGTGGTTAAAACTTTGCCTTCCAATGCAGGGGATGCCGGTTTGATCCCTGGCAGGGGAGCTAAGATCCCCCATGCCTAGCAGACAAAAACAAAACAAAGCCCCCCCCCAAAAAAAAAAACACAATATTTTAACAAATTCAATAAGGACCTAAAAAATGGTCCACATTAAAAAAAAAAAGACCTTCAAAAAAGTTAAAAGGAAATAAAGTATGCTGTATTAAAAAAAAAGGGAGGGGGTGCTTTCCAGGTGGCGCTAGTGGAAAAGAACTCGCTTGGCAATGCAGGAGGCACAAGAGACACAGGTTTGATCCCTGGTTCGGGAAGATCCCCTGGAGTAGGAAGTAGCAACCATGCCAGTATTCTTGCCTGCAAAATTCCATGGACAGAGGAGCCTAGAAGGCTATAGTCCATGGGGCTGCAAAGAGTCAGACACAACTGAGAACACACATTAAAAGAAAAATGTTCGCCAAGGCCCCCAAGGTTCTCCCCGGATGGGCCACAGTATCCCTTTTGGTCTCATGTCTATAAAAGCATCCCAGGGCCTGGCAGGCTGGTCCACTCATCATCCTTGAAGAGACCAGAGATGTATTTTTCAGTGTTTGCACAGCTCTTGCCATTTGCGGTACCTTTTTTGATACCCAGCCAACACAAGTGTTCCATCCTCCACAAAGATCTCAGTTCAGGCACTTTGGGGCTCATCTACCCTGTATCTTTGTCTCAAGTCCTTAGGCCAATGGCAGAACATGAATAAGGGGATACACCTCATCCACTAGGGCAGCTCTCTGGATAGTTGAACTAAGCCCCTGTCCCCTGCCCTCTGCAGGGTCCTCCGTCTCCCCTGATCTCAATCCACTCAGCCACCTGCCTGCTGCCCTCCAATGCCTGCCCCCAGCAGCCTTTACTCCAGACACGGAGTTGCTTTCACCCCTTTTCCTAAATCCCAGCGTGCCCAGTCACACTCCCCATGTGCGCCCCTGGCCCTCCACATTACCGTCTTTCATGGTGCCCCCTTGCCAATGCTGGGAAGGAGCATGGCAGGAGAAGCAGCCCCCCAGCTGTGGGTTAGCACCTCAACTCCTCCCCTTCCGGTGGTAAGAATTTGGGGAAGCCCTCCTCCTATGTCATTTTTTCCCTTATGTCAGAGGAGAGGATGGTCACAGTCCAACCCCCTAGTTTGGGGATGCCCTGGGGTGGACAGCACCTGGCCTAAGGTAGGCAGAGGAGGGTGTGTACATTGTGGGATCAGGTCTTCTATTGTCCAAATCAGCACCATTTTAGAGTGTGGGGGGCGGGGGGGACTTCCCTGTTGGCACAGTGGTTAAGAGTCTGTCTACCAATGTAGGGGACACAGGTTTGATCCCTGATCTGGGAGGATCCCACATGCCCGTGCACCACAACTGGAGAAAGCCCACGTGCAGCGGTGAAGACCCAGTGCAACCCAAACAAACAGACAGAGAGTGGAAGGGGGGTCCTGTGAGTAATGACATTGGTATGATCGGAGAAAAGTTGGCCTGTTTTGGGAGAAGCAGGATGTGTGGTCCCTGGATCTGCAGGTGATGTTGGTCCCCTTCCTGCCCACACCTCTGCTGGGATGCGCCAGGAAATCTGGGTGCACCCAGCAGCCCGCAGGCCTGACCACCTCTGGGCCCTCAGGAGCCAGCATAGTCTGGGGCGGAGGAGACATACCGAGAGGGTACCAGGTTGGGGCAGACTCTTAGGAGGGAGAGGTGACTTCCCGGCTATTGGGAGTGGTTTCTGAGGCTCGGCAGTAGAGAGGAAATCTGAGAGGTAGGAAGGAGGGGTAGTGAACCCCAAATCCCAAATCCTCTCCTAGAGGTACCACCAACCTCCGTTACAGAAGGTAGTGACTGTCGCCCTTATAAAGCACTGGCTTTGCAAGGCAGATACTCCTCTGGGCACTTTTCAGGCACTAGCTCACCTAATCCTCTAGGAAGCCTTGGGGGTTGGGGGTGGTACTGTTATCCCTGTTTTATGGAGGAGAAAGCTGAGACACAGAGAGGTCAAGGGTAACTCACCCAAAGCCACACAATGTAGGAAGAGCTGGGATCTGAAGCCAGGCGGCCCCTCCCCATCCTCCGAGGCCCTGCTCCTGGCTTACACAGAAGATAAGCTGTGTCGCTGGAAACAGATGGCTCCCTGGGGAGGGGCAAGTCCCCTTCCTTCCAGGTCCCGATTCTGCAGGTCATGAAATCTGAAAATTCTGCAGGAGGCAGCTGGACTAGTAGAAAGAAGCTTGGCTCTGGAGGCAGACCTGGGTTTGAGTCTGGTTCTGTCACTTACTTGCTGTGTGAACCCCTGGTACATTTCTCACTCTCTTGGCACCTCAGTCTCCCCGTCTGGAAAATACCTGTCCTGTTGGGTGTCAGAGACTGGCACCCTGTCCTCTTGCCCTTCAAGCTGGCCCTGCCCTGGGCTCCCTTCACCCCAAGAAGGCTGAAATTCAGGGCTCCAGAGCCCACAGTTCTATCCTGATTCAGGATAGGGGTTTGAAAGAGGAAGACTGCAGGCTCCTGAATCTGAGATGCTCAAAATGATACAAGTTGTTATATTTAGATTATTATCATGAGAGGGCACTTGACTTCAGTTCAGAGCAGCACGAACTCGTCCAGCTGCGCCCCCTGCCTACCCCGCCACCATCAAGATGGGCTCAGAGGCTGAGCTGGGCTGGGGTCAGGGGTACCGCCTACTAGGAGCCCATCAGGTGCCTTAGCTGGTAGGTTCTAGAAAAGGGAAGGGGGAGAGAGAGGGAGGCTGCTTCCTAATGAACAATTAGTGTCTGCTGAGTGGCTAATCATGTGGTTCCGTGTAATTAAGAAGCTAATTAGTGCTGTGTCAATTAAGGTTTAATTAGTCCCTTCTTCAGAGAAGCCCGTAAGATGCTGTGCTGGAAGCTTTTGGAATGGAAGGTGGGAGTAGGGGTGGGGGAATGGATGCAAGGAGAGACCTCGGGTTGAGCCCCTCTTCCTCTTGTTGTTCTTCCTCAAGATCTGGGATCAGTGATTTTATCGACCCCTGGCCCCACCTTCGCTGGCTCTGTCTTGGAGATATAGGGGCTCCAAGAGGCTCCCCCATCACCAGGACTTGTTCCCCCCGATGAGTCATGATGCCCCTGCATAGCTCCTTAAGGCATGGAACCCCATTCTCCACACCTGCTAAAGCCGGTAACGTCAGCTGCTCTCCCTTGAGAAAGGTGAAGAAACTGGACCCAGAGAGGTGAAGACACTTGCTCAAGGTCACACAGTCAATTAAGTGGAGGATCTGGGATTCAACCCCAGGACCGTCAGGTTCTTTTCTTCTTGCTTTTCTCTCCTCTGCCCTCTTCCTGAACATCCCACCTTCCTCTGTTTCTCAGCCAGGACCTGGCCTGGTGGCTGGGTGCAGAGCAATCCTGGGTCCCCTCCTGCAGGCAGGCAGAGGCTGTAGGTAGAGCTTGGTGGCGGGGCCCCAGCTGCTTGGCTGTCCACAAGGGATGGGCTTGAGACCACAGTTGTCTTCAGAGCATCACATTCAGCGACTCTTCTTCTTACCCTCAGCTCCCAGCCAGCTGTTTCCCTGAGTCTCCCCCATCCCCTGCCACCTCATCCTACTCTCTTCCAGAGGGGTACCACTCCTAAGATAGGCAGCCTGATTTTCTGTGGGGTTCAGAGCTGACCATGGCTTCAGGCAGAAGCTGCTTTCCTTATAGTACACAGCAGCCCCCTGCCCTGTATGAGAATTTGATCGGCTTTACTGAGGTAAATGTATAAACCATAAAGTTCATTCATTTTAAATGTACAATGCAATGGCTTTCAGTACAGATGACCAGAGTTGTCTGATCATCACTATAATGTAATTTTAGAATATTTATATCTCCCCAAAACAGAGCCCTGTACCCATTAGTGGTCACCCCCTAATCCACCCTCCATCCCCAAACCCAGCCCTAGGCAACCACTAATCTGCTTTCTGTCTCTCCAGATATGCCAGCTTGGACATTTCATACAAATGAGGCCAGACAAGACATGGTCTTCTGCAACTGGCTTCTCTTATTTAGCATAATGTTTCCCCTTCTCTTGTTAATACTATTTTAAATAATACTGTGATAGATATCATGAAGCACAAGATCTTCATGTATATGCTGAATAATTTCTTTAGGGTAAATTCCTAAAAGCAAAATTGATAGGACACAAGTTGAGGCATTTAGTTTGATCGACTCCCCACTCCCTCTTGCCTTCACTGATCGGAGTTGTTGGGGTCATCCCTGCCCGGGACAGTCACCTTCCTCTTGTGTCTGTACCATCCCCCTGCCCCACCTTGGGTCTCCCCCTCATCTTTCTCCTTTTGGTTCCCTCGTGAGCATGACTCTGGACTCAACTTCTGGGAATGTCATTGCTGGATCCTTTCCCAGGGCTTATGGGATGAAGCC
The DNA here is from genome assembly GCF_963930625.1 of Muntiacus reevesi. Taxonomy (NCBI): domain Eukaryota; kingdom Metazoa; phylum Chordata; class Mammalia; order Artiodactyla; family Cervidae; genus Muntiacus; species Muntiacus reevesi. The sequence goes on along the minus strand of NC_089268.1, from coordinate 17,282,612 downwards.
TACACTCCCTCGTGGTTTTTCAAGGTTTCTTGCAACCCCAGCCGCCTTCCTTTCTCTCTCTCCCCCTTCCTCCCTTCCTTCCTTCTTGCAAACTTCCCATAATTCAGCCAGACCAAGCTCCTCACCTGTATGCTGCTTCCGTTGGCTTTTCCTCTTAACTCCAAATTTCCCCAGACTAAACACTAGATGCTCCATGAAGCTTTCTCTAATCCCTCAACCTGAAGTGATGTCTCCAACTGCAGAGCAACACAGGAGGCAGGAGATGACATCACACACCTCCGGCCAGGCTTCCTCTGCAAAATGTGGGTGGGAGGGTGTTTCTAGGCTACGGCTGGGCAAGTGAGGTTGTGCAATCAGCCTCCTCCTCTGTGCTCAGATGGTGATGCTCAGCACTATCACCCTGGGGCCCAGAGTCTTCATTTCATTTCAGCTTCCTTTTCTGTGTCTTCTCTGGAAGCCAGGCCCTGGGCTAGATCTGGAGATAGGGAGATAATTAAAACAAACCCATGCCTGCAGGGAGCCTATAGTTTAGTGGGAGAAGAAACAAGTGAACAGTCCATTAGAAAGCAAGGTGGTGAGGGCATGGGGCTCCTGGGGACACAGGGCAGGCCTCTGGTACCACCTCCTGAGCTGGCATTAGTGGCCGTGATAGATGGGAGCTTTTGCCTCCCCCACCCTGCCTCCCTACCCTCAACAGCAAGAGTAGACAGAAGCCCCAGTGGGGGAGGTGAAGAAGAGAGATCTGGCTCCAGGAGGGGAGGAAATGAAACAGAACAGAGATAATTGTTCCCAATTGACAACTTTTTCTAATTAGGGACCATTTATGTCCTCAGGTACCTAACTGGGGTCCTGGTAGATTCTCTAATTTGCTAGGTAATTATTGGCCAGTAATTCTACCAGGATGAAATTTGGAGAAGAAATATGCTATCACAACATCTTGGTTTTCTTTGTCCTGGTGGCTTTGCCCAGGAAACAAGCTGGGTGATCCGCGCTCTCTCTTCTACCTCTAACCCCGCATCCCTCTGTCTCTCCTGGAGGCCTGGTCCTCCGAATGCCTCCCACTGGTCTGTGTCCCTTTCCTGCTGCCTGAGCTCCAGGAGCTGGCAACCGAGTTGAAAAGCATCAGTCAACACCACAAAGATATGGGGTCATGTGTGTTGTTGCCTTTGCCTCCAACCAGCTTTTGGTGACAATGAATTACTGTATTGTCAGGAACTAGGAAAGGGACACCTTTGAAATTTGAAATGCCTTGACATCTTTGTTGAAAATAAATTGATCATCTATGCAGGTATCTATTTCTGGACTTTCTGTTCTATTCCATCTATTTATTTGTCCATCTGTCAATTCCATCAATTTGACCTGATTCTTGTAGATTTGTAAAATCAAGAGCATAAGTTCTTCAAATTCTTGCTCTTTTAAAAAGTTGTTTTGACCATCCTATGCCATTTGTCTCTTTTATGAATTTGAGAATCAACTTGTCAATTTCCACTTACAAGCTTACTGGAGGGATTTCACTGGCGGTCCAGTGGTTAAGAACCCGCCTTGCAATGCAGGAGATGTGTGTTCCATCCCTGGTTGGGGACTAAGATCCCACATGCTGCACAGCGACTAAGCCAACACAGCCCAACTAGAGAGTCCATGTACCACAGTGAAGGCTCCTATGTGATGCCAGAAAGACCTGATGCAGCCAAATAAATAAATGGTTTTAAAAATCTACTGCAATTTTGATTGAGATTGCACTGAATCTATGGATCAGTTGGTGGGGGGGATTGATATTTTAACAATATTGAGTTTTCTGATCCATGTACGTAATCTATCTTTCCATTCCTTCTATTTCTCTCAACAATGTGTTTTAATTCTTCAGTGTACCAGTCTTATACATTTTTGGTCAGATTTATCACTGAGTATTTCATAGTTATCAATGCTTCCTTATGGCCCAGTCACCCATCCCTGGTCTAGCCAGGCATGATCAAGTTCAGGACTGCCACACACTGTCCTGCTTCAAGAGGCACCGTTCACAGAGTCAGTATGAACAGTGGCCTCTGGTGTCTTTCAGTGGGAAGCAGTTCTCTGACCAGTGGGCTTCACTCAATATACCAGCAAGATGCATGCCAGCTTTTAATAGAAAGAATCACTTAAAGCCGGGGGTGGGGGGATGGGGTCTTTCCTTGGGGAAGTGGGGATGTGTCTTAAGCATTTGTTTTTCTTTTGTCTTCCCAGCAACCTTTTCCCTCTTTCTAAAACAATGTCTCTGCTTTGGGGAACTGCTCCTCTTCCTCTCATGTGGTCCTGATGGGGCTCTTAATTACCAGAGCCCCCTCCCCAACGCGAGTAAACGGATGATCCAGACCCACCAATTAGCGCAGCCACAATCCATGCGGCTGCAAAGAGCAGGACACAATTGATCAACTAGCACTTTCACTTTTAATGGTCGTGTTAGCTTGATTGATTCAAAGATTCAAACGCTTCTGGCAGCAGTGATCCATCCAGAGGATGGACACGGGATCCCAGAGAGCCATCCCAAGGATGAGATTCCTTTCCCCCATGGGGGTTGTTGCCTCTGGCTTCGATCTGCCCTGCTCTCTCCCCATCCATCAGAATGGAGATGTATCTGTGATGGGAGACACTGAGGCCAACACACAGGTTGTTGCAGAGTTGAGACAGAAAGGAGGAGAGACAGAATCCTGGAGACAATGGGTCCCCAGCTCCCACTGATGGCTGAAGATCTTTCTTTAATTTTTCAAATACCAGAGTGTTCCTTCCAGCTATGAAAGCCAATAAATTCCTTTTTTGTTTGTTTGTTTAAGTCAATTTGCATAGGATTTCTGTCACCAGCATGGTAGACACAGAGCTCTCTGGATTCCCCTCCAGGAATGTGAGACTTTGGGGGCAAACTCTTCATTCCTCTTGCAGAGCAACTAATGTCATGAAAAGGGAAGTAAATCAGCCAATATGTTTTCTTATTCTTTTCCAGTTTTATCAAGAAATCATTGACATACATCACTGTATAAGTTTAACATGTACGGCATTATGGTTTGATTTATATATATTGTGAAACGATTATCATAATAGGTTCAGTTAGCATCTATTGGTGTATCTTAATTACTGTATCTCATATAGATACAGTAAACAGAGAAGGAAGAAACAGTGGGAAAGGGTAATTGACTTCCAGTACCATAGATCGATTCTGTCGTCTCTGTACTTTATGTGAAAAGAATCCATAGTCTGCTCTTGTGTGTCTGGCTTGCTTCTCACTGCTAGGTTGGTTCATTCTCACTGCTGTGTAGAATTCCGTCGAGTGACTACACCGCAACCTATTTCTCCATTCCACCATGAATGGACAATTGAGTTCCCTCTTGGCGACCATTATGAATAAAGTATTTCAGCAAACACTCTAGTCCTTGGGACTTCTCTGGTGTTCCAGTGGCTAAGACTCTGAGTTTCCAATGAAGGGGGCCTGGGTTTGATCCCTGGTCATTGAACAAGACCCCACATACTGCAACTAAGAGGTCACATTCCTCAACTAAAGATCCTGCATGCCACAACTAAGACCCAAGGCAGTCAAATAAACAAATCTTTTTAAAACGACTTAAATCTAAAACAAATGAACAAAACACAAAAGCTCACATTCTAGTCCTTGCCTTTGGGAGGATGTCTGTACCTAGATGTGTTTCATATACAACAGAAGGGAATTGCTGGGTTGTATGATTGATATAGGGCTTCCCTCGTGGCTCAATGGTAAAGAATCCTCCTGCCAATGCAGGAGACTCGGGTTTGATCCCTGGGTCAGGAAGATCCCCTGGAGAAGAAATTGGCAGTCTACTCCAGTATTCTTGTCTGGGAAATCCCATGGACAGAGGAGCCTGGCAGGCTACAGTCCATGAGGTCACAAAAGAGTCAGACACGACTTAGCAACAGAACAACAATGGTTGACATATGGCCATTTTGCCAAAGACGAGGCACTGATTTATACTCCCAGTGGTGGTGTACAAGGGTTCTAGATTCTGAAATGTGAGGTAGACAGTCTCTACCTACAGTAAAATGGGAGGTGGGGGAGCTGGCGCCTGGATGGAAAAAGCTGGACTTCTCCATCTCAAGAGTGGGTGGTGGTGGGAAGGCAGGGGTGGGGATGGAGGAGGAGCGTGTAGGGAGGGTGGCCACAGGAAGAGCTGGAAAGCCTTCTTTTGCTCTCTTCCCGAGCTAAGCAGGTAGAGGAGGCTGAGGTGATGCCAACAGCACTCGGCCTGAAATTCGCCTTCTCTCTCTGTGAATTGTCCTCACGTTCCTTTAGACTGACGTAGAAATTGCTCAGCACCTGTGATCAGCCCCTGGTGATAGAGTCTCGCCCCTGGTGATAGATTCTCACCCCTGGAGAGCAGGGGGAAGGCTGCAGCAGACCCTGTGGTGGCCTCCCCATCAGCAGGTCCCTCCTCCCTGCCCAGCCGTGGACCAGGGGGGCATGTCCGCCAGGCCCTGCACACCCACTGATGGTGATGGGACTGCCCGTCCCCTCAGGCTTCACCAGTGAAGGGCTCTCTGGCCAACCCCTGCCTCTTAGCATCTCCACCCCTTTGCCCGAGGGTTTCCTCCAGCAGCCCAAGCAGGCAGCAAGCGCCAGAAAACTGATGCTTCTTTGGGAACAGCCTTCAGCCAGTGATGGTGGGTTTGGTGTATAAATACCTCAGCTCCCTCAGAGGCAGGACATCAGCAACACGCAGTGGTAACCGATTTGATAACAAACCCTTTACTGGCCGCTCCCCCCTCCCGACCCCCCGCCCCGTCTCACTCCTCTTTTCCTGATGGTTGCTGGAATCCCCTCCTGAACAAACCTACTTGCACTCGAAGCTTTGTCTAGGGCTTGTTTCTGGAGAAGTCAACCTTAGACCACAGGTAACCCAATCTGGACAAAGATGTAAGTAGGCCTGTCGCAAGCTTCTGGAGATGCTTTTGCCCCTCTGGTGAAAGGTTTTGGGGGAGAAGTTCTCTCTCCCCCTCTCTGCTTCTTTTTGTTCTGTGTGGATGCGGTGTGAGCTTGCTGCCTGGGGCTGCAGTAGCCACTTTGTGATGAGGAGGGGAGACCTGGACCGCATGCTGAGGATAACAGAGCCAAAGGATGGAAGCCAGGCTCCTTGAGAGCATCTCCGAGTCTCCAGATCAACTCGGGATGACCGACTCTGCACCTTTGTTAAGGAGGCAGGGTGTGTCCTTACAGGTTGGCCACCTTTTGCTGGCTTTTCTGCTGCTTGCAGCCAAGCTCATCGATTACTGATACAGGCTTTGAGCTGGAGGCGTTGCCGTTGGACTGGACTGCCATTCCAGCTACTACCTTGAAGCTCCTGGTCAGTGGTACCAGAGAAGAGCTAAAAGACAGGCTTGGGGTGGAGTGGGGTGGAGGAGGGCTTGAACTCCACAGGTGGCTGAGGACCTGGAGCTGAGCTCCAGGGATCCCAGAAGCGAGAGGGACACACGGGGCAGTAGGTAGCTGGGGTCCCAAGGACAGGGGGCGGGGAGGGCAAGAACCTATTAATCTGCCCAGGGTGAGCGTTGTTATTGTTATTATTATGAAGCATCTCAAGGCTCACACTCGTCCTGGCCTGGCCAGGCCCCATTAATGGCCCCATAAATCCCAGCCATAAAGAGTAATGGGGGGAGACAAATGAGATAATTAGGAATAAATCTCACCGAGGTCTCTATTCAGCAGCGTCCCTGGAACGGGCCAATCTTCCGAACCATTAGCCAGGCCCGTAATTAATGCCGCTGCCGGACGGTGTGGAGGCTCTGGGCGTGGGAGGGCCCCAGGCCCCGGGAGGGGCACTGCTGCACCCGCAGCCCCGGCGGGCGACCTTGGGCGCAGCCAAGGGACGCGTGCCCGCAGCCTGCCCGCCTCTGTCTCCAGGGCCTTGGGGATGCTTTGTCTGCACTGTCCCCTCTGCCTCGCCATCTCTTCCCCTCCTTTTCAGCATCTTACTCCATCTCTGGTCTGTCTAGCTTCAGCCTCTGCTTCCCTCCTATCAGACAGTCCCCGGCTGCTACACTGAGCCAGTGTGATTTAGCAGGAATTGTGGAGGCCACTTGTAACCACCCTCCCCCATCTGTCCTTCTTTCTGTGGGGACCCCTCAACACCCCTTCCCCCAGGGCAATCCTTGGAACAGGGAGGACCCCTTCCCCCCATACCGCCACTGCAGTGCTTGCTGCAGGGTGGGCTCTCTCTCCTGCCCAGGGCAGGCATCTCTCTCCATATGTATTATTACATCTGCCTCTGGGTCTTTCCTCTGCTGCTGGAGCCTGAGACTGAGCCTCACTGTCCTCTCAGGCTTCAGATATTTGAAGGCTTTCGTCCTTTTTCTTTTTTTGGTCAAGCCTTGTACCTTAGTCCTCAGACCTGAGATCGAACTTGAACCCCCCTGACAATGAAAGCTTGGAGTCCTAACCACTGGACCGCCAAGGAATTCCCTGAAGGCCTTTGTCCTTGACTTTCCTTCTCCAGCCAGATGCCCTGTGCAGCTCAAGTTTTCCAGCCTGGCATCCCCCACCCAGGAGCCTCCTCAAGCCCCACCTACAGTGACTTCTGCTGTTTTAATCTGCCACCCTGCCTCCCCCTTTTTCAGCCGTAGCACTCTCATTTCTTTGGGGAACCTGCTCGCCTGGTTCTGGGTGGCCAGCTATGAAACCCACCAGAGGCCTGGCTCTTTGTGGCCCTCTGTCTCCTGACGTGGTGGGCTCATCGCCTTCCCTGGGCCCCCTGAGAAAGGCCTGACAGACACAGAACAAGAATACACCTCTCTTTCCCACCTCTGAGCCCTGCTATCTGTCTCCCTCCTGAGGGAGCCAGACTGTCACCCAGAGACCCAGAGATGGCAGGAACCATGGGGCAGAGGCCACTGCAGGGTCTGGAAAGGTAGGAAAACCAGGTGCAGGGCAAGGAAGACTGGGAGGGGTTTTTTTTCTGGAGGAGGTGGGCGGGGAGGGGATGGTCGGGCAGCGGGGTGGCTCTGGCCACAGGTCCCATTCCATGACTGTCTCCCTATCATCCGAGGAAAGTCAGAATGCAGAAAGGAGCATAAACGTGGATGTGACAGCCTGGTCTGTGATCTCTGTTCCCTCTGCTGCTCCTATGTGTGCCCTGAGGCTCCCATCCCCATGTCTTCCCACCCCTCCTTGCATGTGCCAGCCAGTCCTGAGAGTATGTGTGTACTCAATCAAGTCCAACTATTTGTGACCCTAAAAATCCTATAGACGATAGTCTGCCAGGCTCCTCTGTCCATGGAGTTTCCCAGGCAAGAATATCGGAGTGGATTACCATTTCCTACTTCAGTGGATCTTCCGATCCAGGGATCGAACCCGTGTCTCTTGTCTCTTACATTGGCAAGTGGGTTCTTTACCACTACACCACCTGAAAATCCTCTCCTCTTTCCTGCTGCTCAGCAACGGGGAGTGTCTGAAGCAATCCTCCTGAGCCTAGGGATCACCCCTTTGCCCCCGAGACTACCCCGTCTTCCCAGGGAACTGCAGAAGTCCCCGGGGTATGACTCTAGGCAATTCAGCATCACTGATGCTGCTTAAAGGTATCTCCTCCTTGCCCTGGAGCCATGAGGGGTTCAAGGCCTGAAGTCAAGTTGGCCCAGCTCTGAGTTCAAGTGCAGGAAATGCCAGTTAAATGTACCAAAGAAGTGGGAGAAGCTGATGGATGCTCTGGAAGCAGAGGAGGGTGGCTGAGCACCCCTCCCTGCAGAAGCCAGCCCCTGGCCCAGCTGCTTGCTTGGCTACAGGGCAAACACATAGGATCACCCAGAGGTCATGGGAAGTCCTGGCCAGGGAGAACTCAACCTGGCCTGACACCATGTCCTCACACAAATGTGATCATGCTTGTCTTGGATTAGACAATCCAGGGCAGGAGGGTGGCCCTCAAGAAGTCTCCTGAGCAAATGGGGGTTGCTGATCTCCTGCTCCACGGGTGAAAGAAAACCAGAGAGGCAGACCACTTCCCCGGACACTGTGACTGACATTAGATTTCCAGAGCCTCATCACTGTTCCATCGTGCACACAAGAAACTGAGGTCTAAAGAGTGAGAGGGCCTCTTCCCGGGGCCCACAGCAGAACCTGGCTGAGATCATTTGGTCAGAGAGCAGAGACTGGAGGCCAACAGAGAAGGGCCACGGTGTGGATGGGAAGGGTCTAGAACCAGGACTTGCCCTGGATGGATGTGTGGGCAGAGCTGGGTAGGTGGGTGGCCTCTAAGATAAATGCCATTTCAGTTCAGTTCAGTCACTCAGTTGTGTCCGACTCGTGACCCCATGGACTGCAGCACACCAGGCTTCCCTCTCCATCGGCAACTCCCAGAGCTTATTCAAACTCATGTCGATCAAGTCAGTGATGCCATCTAACCATCTCATCCTCTGTCGTCCTCTTCTCCCACCCTCAATCTTTCCCAGCATCAGGGTCTTTACCAATGAGTCAGTTCTTTGCATCAGGTGGCCAAAGTACTGGACCTTCAGCTTCAGCATCAGTCCTTCCAATGAATACTCAAGGCTGATTTCCTTTAGGATCTATTGTTTGGATCTCCTTGCAGTCCAAGGGTCTCTCAAGAGTCTTCTCCAACACCACAGTTCAAAAGCATAAATTCTTCAGCACTCAGCTTTCTTTTAACTCTCACATCCATACATGACTACTGGAAAAACCATAGCTTTGACTAGAAGGACATCTGTTGGCAAAGTATGTCTCTGCTTTTTAATATGCTGTCTATGTTGGTCATAACTTTTCTTCCAAGGAGCAAACATCTTTTAATTTCATGGCTGTAGTCACCATCTGCAGTGGTTTTGGAGCCCCCCAAAATGAAGTCACTCACTATTTCCATTGTTTCCCCATCTATTTGCCATGAAGTTATGGCAGATGCCATGATCCTAGCTTACTGAATGCTGAGTTTTAAGCCAACTTTTTCACTCTCCTCTTTCACTTTCATCAAGAGGCTCTTTAGTTCTTCTTTGCTTTCTGCCATAAGGGTGGTGTCATCTGCATATCTGAGGTTATTGCTATTTCTCTCGGCAATCTTGATTCCAGCTTGTGCTTCTTCCAGTCCCACACTTCTCATGATGTACTCTGCATATAAGTTAAATAAGCAGGGTGACTATACAGCCTTGACGTATTCCTTTGCCGATTTGGAACCAGTCTGTTGTTCCATGTCCAGTTCTAACTGTTGCTTCCTGACCTGCATACAGATTTCTCAGGAGGCAGGTCACGTGGTCTGCTATTCCCATCTTTTTAAAGAATTTTCCACAGTTTATTGTGATCCACACTGTTAAAGTCTTTGGCGTAGTTAATAAAACAGAAGTAGATGTTTTTCTGGAACTCTTTTGCTTTTTTGATGATCCAGCAGATGTTGGCAATTTGAACTCTGGTTCCTCTACCTTTTCTAAAACCAGCTTGAACATCTGGAAGTTCACAGTTCACATACTGTTGAAGCCTGGTTTGGAGAATTTTGAGGATTACTTTGCTAGCATGTGAGATGAGTTAATTGTGCATTCTTTGGCACTGCCTTTCTTTGGGATTGGAGTGAAAACTGACTTTTTCTAGTCCTGTGACCACTGCTGAGTTTTCCAAATTTGCTGGCATACTGAGTGCAGCACTTTCACAGCATCATCTTTTAGGATTTGAAATAATAGGTCAACTGGAATTTCATCCCCTCCAATGCCATAAAATGCCATTTACCTCCCAGCAAAGTTGAGACCACCTGGGCAAGGATGCGAAGGTGGGGAAGGCAGGGCAGGCCTGGGATGGGGGCGTAGGCAGAGGGCAGCAGACACAGAGGTCAGGCTGAACAGGGCTGGCAGTGTTGCAGGCTCTGAAACGTGCAGTGTGTGACCGCGTGTGTATATAGGTCTGGTGTGTGTCTGTGTGTCTGTGTGTGTGGTATGTGTGTGACTTGGTGGAATGTGTATAAATATGTGGCTGGAAGGAGAGTGTGTGTATGTGTTGTGAGTGGTATGTGTGTGACTTTGCAGAAGGCACGTGAGTATATAGAGGTAGGGAGAGAGAGAGAGAGAGAGAGAGAGAGTGTGTGTGTGTGTGTGTGTATGCACGCTGGGGTAGGCTGGCTAAATCCCGCCCCTGTCTTGCCCCCACCCAGCTCAGCCTCTCGGGTTTCAGCCACTGTCCTGCAGCAGGAAATCACTATTTGGACTGCAGAGGTGCCTCTTCCTGCCTCAGCCCCTGTGGAGGGGAGAGGGTCAGGGAGGGAGCCTTCCTGCACACCTGGACCAGACCTTGAGTTGGTCAGGAGCAGCCCCCAACCCCGGTTCTCCCAGCCACCCTCAAGTTCCTTGAACCCCAGCCCTGGTAAGCAACTGGGTTGAGTGGGGACTGAAGAGGAGCCCTCCCACCATCGTCCATCCTCCTGGGGACGGAGAGGCAGCAGTGAGAGAAGTGGACACTCCCCACAGCCATGGAGGGTGGACGGGCACCCCTCATTGAGGTCAGCTAAGTCACAAACACTTGCCCTGAGGCCCATCGATCCCACCTTCAGGACTATTCTACAGAAACAGCTCTTTTGTTCAAAAGGACATGCTCATGTACCTTGTTTATAACAGAGAAATGAATGGATGGGATTCAGCGGAGCTGGGCACCTGGATCAGGGCAGCTCACCCCTGAGGAAGCTCCAGGCCCCTCTTCAACGTGCTGATAAGGAAGAGCCCCCAAGGCAAAATGGTCAAGTGATAACAACTGCAATGTGCGGGGCGATGCTGACATTTTTGTAAATAAAAAGGAAAACGATCCAGGTAAAAGCTCGTGTATGCACAGATTAGACTCAAAACGCTTGTACTTCAAGCATACAACAGCTAAGTAAAAAAAAAAAAAAAAGAAAAAACCCAAAACCTGAGACAAATGAGCAGATAAATGAACGTTGAGGGGGGCCAAGAAGATGGGGCTTCTCTCTCGACTTTGACCTTGCTGATGGGATCCTGGGGAGGTCAGTTCCTCTCTGTGTCCGGAGTTTCCGACGTGCTCCCAGAAGACAGAAAACGGTGGTGCTGGTAAAGTAAAGCTTGAGTACATGTGTATGAGTTTGCGGCGGCGGGGGGTGGTGGGGGAAGGTGTGGGGAGGTGTGGTGCTGGGGGGCTGTCCTCCTCACCACCTCGTCACCTCCTCTTGCTGACGTTGCAGCCTACGCCCAAGGCCGTGGGCTGCTCCTAGCGTGGCATTCCTTCAGAGAGTTCAGATTTCATCTGGCCCTTTTCCTGAGCTCCCTCCTTTCCTCCAGAATCCGTCGGGGCCTCTCCACCCTTCGTTCCTGGAAGCAGCGCCCACCAGTTTCCCAGGAGGTCTCCATCTTTCAAGGCCTTCTTCAGCCACGTCTTCTCAGGACAATCCAAAGCCAACCACGAGATGTCCTCTCACTCACCCTGAACCCATCCTGGTTTCCCCCAGGTCCAGGACCCGGTGGAGGGGGGCTTGATCCAGACAGCCCTCCCCAGGCTCAGCCGCAGTGCTCAGGTCTTCCCCGGTCCAACTCCCAACCCCTACCCCACACCCAGGGCCCTGGACACGTGGCCTCCGAGGCTCCCACCATCCCTGACAGCTTTCTTTGATCTCAGGCCCCCTGGCAATCAGGGCAAACAGGGGGGTCAACTGCAGCTGGGCCGCGTGAAAACCACTCAGGCTGCAAATGCGTCCCAGTGCTGGGCTGGTTACCCCCTCCCAGGCAAGGCTCAGCCACTGACATAGGCGTCACCCTATGCCTTGGAGCCATCATGGCTTCGAGAAACTGGAGTCAGCAGGAGATTAATTAATCAAAACCTGAACACATCTGCTGTTAATTAATTCTATGCCAAGGGTTAACTCTTCCCTGTCTGGGCTTCTCCTTCCCTTTGGCCGGAAGAGGGAAATAAAAGTGGGGAGTGGGTGCCCCTCTTCCTTCCTTCCTTCCCTCGGGGCAAGACATAAAACAAAGGAGGGGGCCCAGAAGCCAGGAAAGCCCTATTCATTTGGGGGGGGGGGGCGCGCAGGCGGAGGGCTGTGGGAGTGTTGGCTTTTGAGAGTCCTGGTCCACGGCTGTTACTCATGAGTCCTGCGGAAATCTGAGATGGACATACATCTTTATTTACAGCAACAAACAGAACAGACCCACCCTCCATTCCCTCCCTCTCCCCTTCCAGTCTTTTCTATACCGTTCCACCCTCCCACCCCACCCTGGGCCCAAGGCCAGCCCTGCCCTCCGGGGTCACTGTATGGGTCAGGCCCCCCCACCAAGACCCCAGGAGGGGGACTGGGGAGGGGTTTGGCTGAGGTCGGGTGGGGTGTGTTTCTTTTCACATTTTGCTGTCCTCGAAGCCTGGGATGGGCGGCAGGGGAGGCAGGCACAGGGGCAGTGAGAGGTAGAGAAGCGCACAGCCCCGGCGCCCCAGCCCCCCTACACGTCCCTGTCCCCTCCCCCAGCTTTCACAGTGTTCGGCAGCCCTGGCAGCTGATCCAGGAGTGGTCCCCCCCCATCGCCCCCCACCAGGTCCTGGGAGACGAGAAAGGAGGACCGGCACCCTCTCTCACCGGGTTGGGGTTCCAGGAGGGTGCAGGGCGGGTGGGAGGGGCCCAGGGGAGGGGGCGGCGCGGCCTGGGGTGACAGCCAGGGACACGGGGCGGCCTCCGGAGCGTGCAGGGGTCAGGAGGAGAAGCAGAGGCCGCAGCACTCCATGCAGATCTCCAGGCAGTCGGCCGACTCGCAGCAGGCGTCCAGGATGCCGCAGTCCAGGTCGCAGGGCAGGTCGCAGTCGGCGCACTCGCCGGAGCCGCAGCAGCAGCAGCAGAGGCACGAGTCCTCGGAGCTGCAGGAGCCGCACGTGGCGCAGTCCAGGACCAGGTTGCACAGCGTCAGGAACTCGCAGAACAGGCAGGACAGGATGCAGTGGACGCAGCAGTCTGCGGGCGAGAGGGCCGGGGGCTCACTCGGTGAGGAATGACACGCGTGCCGCCCTCCCCGGGCACCGGGAAAGGGGGACCCACCTTCCAGGTGACCCCGAGGCACAGGGAAGTCACAGGGAGCGAGGGTCTGAAACCCGGCAGCCTGGATCCGGAGTCCCTGCTTCCGAGGGACCGACTCCCTCGGTTGTTTCTCTTTTTCATGAGCATACCCGGGATGGGTATGTTCCAGACCCTGTTCTAAGTGTTGTGTAGGAATTAAACTCATTTGAACTTGTAACAACTCCTTGAGGCGGAGCTGTGTCAACCCCTCGCTACACATGAAGAAACGGAGGCTCGGAGAAGTCTCTTCAAAACCGATCCAGGGGCTTCCCTGGTGGTCCAGTGGTCAAGAATCCATCTGCCAATGCAGGGGATACCAGTTGGATCCCTGGTCCAGGAAGATCCCACATGCTGTGGAGCAACTAAGCCCATGGACCACAGCTACTGAAATTGTGCCCTAGAGCCTGGGAACCACAGCTACTGAGCTCAAGTGCCTTAGAGCCCAGGTTTTGCAACAAGAGAAGCAATGAGAAGCCTGCACATCATCACTAGAGAGCAGCCCCTGCTCCCTCAACTAGAGAAAGCCCGAGCACAGCAATGAAGACCCAGGGCAGACAAAAGTGAAATAAATTAATAATCTATGCAGAATCCTTCCACTCTGCTCAGCTCTTGCCCAGCGACAGCGTCCTCACTGCTCTCCCCACTTCCTGCCTTTGGCCACCCCTGCATTCACACAGAGGCCAGAGGACCCTTGAAAGACTTCTGTTGGATTTCATCTCTCCCGCCCTCAGAACCCTCCAGTGGCTTCCACTTCCCTGGGAGGAAAAGCCCAGAGTGCTGAGTGACCCCCATCACTCCGCCGCGGCCACACTGGCTGCTCCCCGTCCTCCAGGCACTGCCCCCTTGTTCTCTCAGCGCTCTGGCCCCAGAGACCTGCTCCGCTCACTCCATCTCCCCTCCTCCTTTGCCCAATTGTCTCCCCTCGGTGAAGCCTTCCTCGAGCATCCTCTTCAATACTGCAAGCTGCCCGCCCAACCCCAGCACCCCCATCCCATCACGCAGGCCTGTTCTGCCTCCCTGCCTAGGACTCATCACCTTACGTGGCTTACACAGCTCTGCCACCTACTAGAACACCAGCATGAAAAGGGCGGGCGTCCAGCACTGGCACGCTGTGGGTGCTGAGTAAATAAATACACGGGGAGGGAGTTAGCGCATGCTCCCGCCCTTGGGCATCCAGCTGGACATGGCAGCGCTGGCTCAGCAGCCCAGGCTCTGAACCGCTCAGCGTGTGGCCAGGGTGCCTGGCTGGCACACCTCCCAGGGGCCGGGCCACGGGCTTGTCCAGGTCCCCTGACCAGGCGGGCCCCTGGCACAGGCTGCTGGTCCGGTGGGGGTCTCACCCTGCCATGGAGGCTCTGATGCCCACACCCCGGTCCTGTGTGCAGGGAATCTTTTTCGACCCCATGGACGGTAGCCCGCCAGGCTCCTCTGTCCATGGGATTCTCCAGGCAAGAGTACTGGAGTGGGTTGTTATGCCCTCCCCCAGGGGCTCCTGCCTGCCCAGGGATCGAACCCAGGTCTCTTAGGTCTCCTGCGTTGGCAGGTGGGTTCTTCACCACTAGCACCATCTGGAAGCCCCACTAGGAGTCTCACCTCCCACCACTCCTCCCCTGGAACTTCATCAACTAGCCGCAGGAGCCAGTTCTCACCTCCGCGCTAAGGCACCGTGGCTGGATCCTCCTACTGGTACTTTAAGGCTTGCTCGGACACCTCCAGAGCCTTCCCAGACTCCCCTCCCCAGCTTTCGGGGCTGGTGTGGGTATCCCTGTGTTCACTTCATCACTCCTCATTTATCCTATCGCAGAGTGAGATGACCTGTTTGTGTCTCTCGTGAAAGCTCACAGTGCCTGGCTCACAGGTCATGCCCTGCTCACTTTGTTTCATTTTAAAACATATTTATTTATTTATTTGGCTGTGCTGGGTCTTATTTGTGGTATTCCCCGACCAGGAATCGAATCCAGGCCCCTTGCATTGGGAGCGTGGAGTCTTAGCCACTGGACCACAAAGGAATGCCTCCCTGTTCATTTTAACTGCATGAACATCCCCTTCATAAATAAGGCTCTTGGGCATAATCTGCTCTGGGGGGGAAGGGTGAAAGTTATGAATATGTCGTGTGCAAAGGTGTACACTGAATTCTGTACACTGAATTCAGGTGTACACTGAATTCTGTCTGCAGAGGACCAGCCAGAGTCTCCCAAGATGGAGAGAAATTACTTAAAAGTTCTGGGGTGAAGGTCAAGCATCACTGGGTTAGCAGCAACTGTCACCCTTGCTGAACTCACGCCTGTGGGGTGGGGGACCTGACTGCCCAGGGCAGCCCCCCAGAGGACCTCTGTGAGGCAGGAACAATGGTGGGTGTATCCAGGTGTTCTGACCTCCCACTGCACTTTGCAACCCCCACCCTCCTCCCAATTAAGCATCTGATGCTGCATCATTTTATTCTGCTAGGTGTTGGGCTCTCACTAGTCAAATGGCCCATTCCTCAAGGAAAATTTCTGTTTCCAGAAATGGGGTGGCTTTGGTTGGACCAGCCCAGATGGTTCCATTCCCTGCTACAGCAACTCTGAGAGAGGAGCGATGAGAAGGGGTGGTCTTGAGAGCTCAGATGTGCCTCACTTTATCCAAAAAGTGTCCTCTGCAAGGTTCTCCGCTTTAAGAGTCTTGCATCAGATTCCCTGGAGAGCTTCTTAAAACCTAGACTCCAGGGCCCCACCCAGAGGTTTGGATCTGGAGGGCCTGGTGTGGGGATAGGACGCCGTGCTTCTAAGCAGCCTGCTGAAGATGCTGCAGCCGTTCCCCGCATTAGACTTCTGGAGGC
The DNA here is from genome assembly GCF_963930625.1 of Muntiacus reevesi. NCBI lineage: Eukaryota > Metazoa > Chordata > Mammalia > Artiodactyla > Cervidae > Muntiacus > Muntiacus reevesi. The sequence continues at coordinate 17,266,784 of NC_089268.1, read as the reverse complement.
TTCTCCCTGGGGGAGGCGGAGTGGGGTGCTTACCTTCCTGCGCCTGTAGGGGAATCTGGGAGGCAGCGGACTTGGTGCTGCCCTTGCTCTTCTTGCTGCCCTGGCTGGCGAGAGATGGGTGCGTCTGCAACTTCCGGTGGGCCTTGGGGCCACCCAGGGAACCATTCCCCGTCCGCCTGGCGCCGCCCAGCTCCGAGGGGTGGCCAGAGCCATTCGCCATTAGTGGGGTGCAGTCCAAGGGGTTCCCCTGGGGCTGGCCTAGAGAGATGATGAGAAAAGGGCGATGGAGGAGGAGGTGGGGGATGGGGTGGCCAGCACAGTCTCCCAGGGCTCTGCTTGACTCCTGCCGGCTTCGTTCCTAGATACACCCCAGGTTACCTAGCTGATCTGAATTTTTGCAGACGAGGAGATGGAGGCCCAGAGAGCAGAAATGACTTGCCCAGAGGCAGCATGGAATAGCCTCTCCGAGTGGAGCCTGGCCCCTGACTTCCAGGCCAGGGGTCATTCGAGAACAGACAGAGGTGTGGGTGAGGGGAGAAGCGCAGGGGCCTGCACCTCACCTTCTTAGCCCATGTGAAATCCACTCTCCTGCTCTTGGGGGTCCGGGGATTTTAGCAAGAGTGGTGGCGGAGAGGGGCGGAGGGGCAGCAGGGAAGTAGTTAACCGTCACCTCGGCCCCTGCCAAGCCCCCAGCTGCTTCTGCCCTTTGAGTGCTGGGTGATTCATTGGAAACATCTGTTTGGAGATGAACGCCTGGCCCTGGAATCCAGGGGGCTCCTCACAGCAGCCCCCCCCCACCTCCTGCTCCTTCCGCCCCCAGCTCCCCTGCCCCCGCTGGAAGAAAGTTTGCTGAGCGGCCCTAGGTGTCCAGGTGGGGAGTAGGAGAGGGAAGAGGGAGGCCAGCAGGGAGACCTCGGAAGCCAGGAACCCTGGGTCCCTATCCCAGACTGAGGGACTGAACCAGCTTTATCAGTGGGGTGTGGGGAAAATGGCCCCGGAGAGCATTCCCTCACCTCACTCAGGTTTGCCCACTTGGATGGCATGGTTCTGTCCCCAAAAGATGAAGGCGGGTGTGTGTGCGTGTGTGTGTGTGTGTCTGTGTGTCAGGGCAGGAGTCTGAGAAGGGGTCACAAGAGTTCGAGGACCCCTCTGATCAGGGCCCCTGACTCCTGGGCAGGACGCTCTGGCCCTGAAGACCCTCAGTAAATGTGTAAATCTGGGGCGTTCCCTTCTCTCTGGCCCTGGGGTCTGGATCCCCAGGTCCATCCAGGCCAAACCTCCGGGTCTGGGTTGTGGCAGGAGATGTCGAGGTGGGGAGCAGTGGGGGGTGTTGGAAGCTGAGGGAGCAGAAGGGGGCCTCAGTGATTCCTCTGACTGGGGGGGCTGGGCCTTCTAGGAATGGCGTGAGCACTTTGCCGGGCACCCACTGCATGCCGGCACTGTTCGGAGCACTTGGGGTGCGAATTGTTCTCTGTATTGCTATGGGGCAGTATCCTTTTACAGATGAGGAAACTGAGTCCCAGAGATGTATAGAAACCTGTTCAAGGTCACACAGGTAAGGGTCAGAGGTAGGATCAGCCTGGAGGCTAAAAGGTGGGATTCTAAGGGCAGACGGGCGAGGAGGGGGGCAAAGGTTGGGAGACAAAGGGCTGAGGAATGAATTGCTACTACCACAACCATCACTACTCTTGTAATTAGTAGCCAATGTGTTTTGAGCTGTGACGAGGTGCCAGACAGTGCTAAGAGTCCTATGTGTAGTAATTTCGTTAAGCATCAAACAGAATTGCTGTTACTAGCCCATTTTATAGATGAAAAAACCAAGGCCTAGAGAGGGTAAAACTTGCCAGAGCTTCCACAGCTAGGCAGTGGAGTGGGAAGGAGATGGAGATTGAGAGAAAGGAGCTGAGGACAGACCGGGGCTGGGGTGGGGGGCGGGTCAGGGAAAGGATGGGAGACAGAGCCACTCCAGGAGCCTTTGGCCCTGAGCTGGTGCCTGCATCTGGGTAAACAGGGGTAAGGCCATGGGAAGTGGCCAGGCCTGAATCATCCTGCCCCCACCTCTGGGCTCCATAGGGGGGTGAGGGGATGACTGAGCTGAGTCCTTGGCCAGCTTCGGTGCCCTCTGCCCTGCTGCCTAAACAGGCACAGTGACCAGGCGGGGGTGTGTGGTGAGCTGAGGGCCCCGGGAGATTTGGGCGGACACAGAGCTCGCCTGTGGCCATGGCCGTGGGGGCTGAGTCACAGAGCAAACACCCAGGACCCATGGACACAGGAGCGTCTGTCCCATCCAGGCCCTCTCCTCCGTGGCCACGGCGTTTACCTCTTTCTCTCGGTCCTGCTGGTGGGTGTGTCTCGAGGGCAGAGTGCTAGCAGGATTTAGTAACCCTGACTTCCAGGGTGTCCAGCTTACCCCAAATGCCCTGCCTGAAAGCGGCTCCACAACTCTGTCATGCCAGCAGGGCAGCCAGGCATAGGACAGAGCCCTGGGCCAGGACACCTGAGCTGCCCAGTCTGTGTCCAGAGTGAGGTAGCCTCAGTTTCCTCATCTGTAAAATGGGCTTGGCAAGAGCTATCCGGCTACCTCACTACAGGCTGATTTGGAGAGCCCGAGAGCTCATACAGGGATAGAAAGTTTAAAAGTACCAATGTGTCCCATAGATTTTGCCGATCTTACTGGCAATTACAAAATGATTTTGGAAGCCCCTTCCCCTGCTTCTGAGGGTGATGGTGGCGAATTCTCCCCCTCCAGGACCTCCTCGGAGACACAGAGCCAAACCCAGGAACACAGCTGAGTTTTGCTCCTTTCTACCCAGAGCAACTGGAAGAGTCTCTCCTGCCATTTTGCTCTTGACACCCTGAAAGCTGGGCTGCCTCTGGCTCCGGTTCCCTGCCCCCAAGCCCCAGCCCTCTTCTGTAGGCTGTACGCGCTCTCATCCTGAACCACACTGCCTGCCTGTCCACACTCATTCTGAACTAATTTTATCTGAATCATTTTGTGGATAGAAATGATGTGGATGTCCTCCTCCTAGACAGCAGGGACAGTGACGATGTCTTACACCTTTCCATCGCCCACACCTCAAGGTCCGGGCCCACTGCTAGGCTCCCATGGGCACCCAAAGCCCATCTGTATTGGATTCCCTAGAGTGACCCCCGCCCACTGCCACCCCAAAGCCCGGACCCCTAGGACTCACGTGTCACAGCTTCTATGGGGACGTCGAGGTCAGTGCTGTCCAGGGCCTGGGGGGCCCCAGGGTCATTGCCTTGGGTCATGGAGGGTGCCGCGGCTTCCTCCAGGGAGCCCTCCTCAAGCGCTGCCTCCGCGGGGTGAGCAGATCCGGTCACTACCTCCAGCCCAGGAAGGAGTGATGGGGTCTGGGCTAGAAAAAAGCAGGCGACTGAGGGACATCTTCCTGGTGCCCTCCGGCTGGCCCAGCCCTGGTCCCCTCCCCGCAGCCCAGAATGCCCTAAGCCCTCATTCTTGGTCTCTGTACCAGCTACCCAGCCCTTACCCTATCTGGTAACGGTGCCAGCCTCTAAAATAAGAAAGTTCTCAAACCACAGCCTGTGAGCGAGCAAGGGTGTGTGCACGTGTGTGTGTGTGTGTGTGTGTGTGTGTGTGTGTGGTCAGGGAGGGGGCCAGAGATGCACGGTACAAAGGAAAGTGGGGGAAGGAGGCAGAGACACAGCGCAGGAGAGAACAGACGGTCAGCGACGGGGAGATAGGAACAGGCATCCAGAGTGACGTGGACAGAGAAAGAATCAGGAGGATGTGAAAGGTAGAAGCGAAGAGAGACAGTGCATCAGAACTCGAGAGACCAGGCACGTAGACGCCCAGTGACAGACAGCCCAGGACAGGCAGCAACTGAGAGCAAGTCAGCGATGGAGAGAAAGATAAAGATGGGGCCAGAGGCAGAGGCGATGGAGAGGGAGCAAGATACAGATGGAGAAATGGTGAGAAACCAGGGCAGAGAGAGAGGACGAGAGCACGAGAAAGAGTTGGAGAAGCCTGGGGTGAGGCGGAGGGGCTCCAGGCAGGAAGAGAGACAGGGAGACGGCCCAAGAGGGCTGGAAGAGGTGGCCGGCAGCCACATGTAATTACAGTAAGTGGCTTGGTCCCTCTGTCCAGGGTGGGCGGAAGGCAGACATGGAGACACCTTCAAACCCACAGTTCCTAAGGCAGCAGGATCAGGGCCGGCTGGGTCCAGGGGAGAAAAGTTCTGGGGGCTGGGAGGTGGCGCAGGGAGGCAGAAAGGTGACCAGGCATGGGAAAGCCTGAGGGTGGACAGGAGAAGGTGAGGCCTGGGGTCACCGGGCCAGGGGCAGAGGAGGGGCAATGACGGGGTGCAGCCTGGGCCTCCCATCAGCCCTCAGGTTGTTCAGTGGGAATGACAGGGGCACCCCAAGAGGGTGCCCCTTCCCCCAAGCCTTGATGGGAGCAGGGGAGATGGAAACGGAAACCGAAGGGCTCAGAGAGAGGAGAGCCACACAGGGAGCCACAGAGAAAGACGACGAGAAAGGCTGATGAAATCCAGACAGTGAGAGGTCAGCGCCCACCCGTCCACACCACGTAGAGATCACGAGACACATCCGCAGGGACAGAGACACAGGCCAGTCTCAGAGACAGCAGTGGAGCCGACCGCAGAGCACAGATGGCCTTAGGGACAGGGTCTTTCTCTGAGTTGTCTCCAAATGAGGGCAGGGGAAGATGGGGCGGGAAGATATAAGAGGGAGCAATTCAGGTTGGGCACGAGGGTCTAGCGGGTGGGAGCATCTGGAGGGGAGGGGACGATCCAGGGGCTCAGAGACCCCTGGATGATCCTTGTTCCAAAGACTCTGGCCCCCCACGGCCAGGGTGTGGAGGCTCCAGGGGCCCCATGGAGGTTGCAGAGAGCAGCAGGCGTGCTGCTCCAACCTGCCCAGGGAAATCACTGGCCCTGCCTGGAGCTGGGAGCTGGGACAGGCAGGAGGGAGCACTGGGGCTCCAGCCACCCCTGAAGGGTGGCAGTCATGTGCTGGGAACCCCTCCTGGTGCCCAGGGAGGCAGGGGGTGCGTTCCTCCAGCCCCATCCATTCCTTAAGCTCCTCTCACTGGCTAATAGGAGGACAAGTGGCTTTTGGAAGATCGCAAGGCTGGGACTAGGGGGAGCAGGGGAGCAGAGACGACCCCCAAGGAGAAGTCAGGCTGCCCGCCTCGAGGTAGAGCCTGATCTACAGTGGTGCAGAGGGGACGCTGGAGGCCAAGACCAAGCTGAGAGGGAGGCTCACAACTTGAGTTCTAATTCCCAGGAAGGGAGGGGGCTGCCCAGCTCCAGCCTCTGGCCCCAGAGGCGTCCTGCCAGAGCCCGGAAGTGGGAGTGCTGACCCTCCCAGGCACTGGAATGACAGAGCCCCAAGCCAGGAGCTGGAACACCCAAGCCCTGGTTTTTACCGGATACCAGCTTGGGCAAGTTACTAGGACTTAGGTCACCTTGAATGAAAAGGGGACAAACATGCTTGTCCCTTGGGGTTTCAAAGAGTAAATGGAGCCCCCAGCAGTACCTGGCACGCAGGGGGCCGCTCCCAGACGCTTCCACCGCCCATCCCCTGCCCGACCTCTCTCCTCTTCCTTCCTTCCTTTCCTCCTTCCTTCCTGTGCTGTTTGGTGTGACAGTGACGACGCACCTCCCAATACGTCAAGCACTGGGTGGACCACAGTGAGAAAGACCAGGTCACTGACCCAGGAGTTCTCTGCTGGGGTGGGGGTGGGTGACAGTCACACACACTGAAGGGCAAGGGTCACAGCAGGGTCACACAAGGGTCATAGCACACACTTGTGTGCAAGTCTAGGAAGCTTCTTGGAGAAGGCAATGCCCATATCAGGTCTTGAATAATCAATCAGTCAGCAAAGAAGAGGGAAAGGACATTTTGAGACCAGCAGCAGACCCCAGCATGAACAGCTGCAGTGTGAACGAGGGAAGATAGAGTAATTGCGTGGCGGGCCTTGTGGTCACATCCCAGGCTTTCTCCTGAGGTCATCAGGGCACACACAGGTGACACTGTTACTCTTGGAGTGGAAGGAGTCGAGCCTGCAGCTCTCTTGGGCCCCCAGGGTTGGAGAGGGAGGAAATTGAGAAAGCAGGATTAGGAGACCGGTCTCCACCCCAGCCCTCCTCCCCGACATGTCGATTGCCACTCTCTGGGCTCCTCACAGTCACCTACAGGGCTGGTGACCTTGAATCTAGTGGGAACAGGAAACTACAGAGAGCCCAGACGAGGTCCCGAGGAGGCCCCTCCTGCAGGAAGCCTGCCATTCTGGGGTGAGCATCAGACCTTGGAAGGAAACCAGGGAGGAAAGTAAATCCAGTCCAGTTATCTTGACCTGGAAACACAGACAGACAGACTTCTTGGAGCCAAAGGGCAGCGGAGGGGACCCAGCAGACACTGGAGGAGAAACACTGAGGGCAGAAGAGGAAACTGTGCAGAGGGCGCAGAGATGGGGAGCAGGCTGAGGAGGAACAAGAAGTGGCAGGGAGACTTTGTCTGCTGGTGACAGATGGCCTGGGGGCTGCGATGCCAAGATGCTGGACCAAGAAACAGCTCTTGCTGCGAGCACACGGAGCAGCAAAGCCAGATAAGAGGTGGGGCCCCTGGGGCCAACCATCAAGAGGCCGAAAGAGCCTAATTATCCTTCTTGGGACCAGGAGATCCCTGCTCGGCCCCAGAGGGGAGAACATCTCTGAGGAGAAACTTCTGGAGGGTGGGGAGGCCAGCAAAGGCCACTGGGTGGACAAACAACTTAAGTTGGGCATGAAGCTGCCCAGGGTGGGGGTGGTGTGAGAATCCCTGGTTGGGGTTCCACCCTCCCTAGAGGTGCCATCTACTCACCCAGTGGTTCATCTGCCCCATCTGATCAAACAGCCACTTTTTTCTAATGTGCACAGGGGGTAATTCCCAGGAAATGGCAACCCACTCCAGTATTCTTGCCTGGAGAATTCCATGGCCAGAGGAGCCTGGCAGGCTGTACTCCATGGGGTTGCAAAGACTCAGACACAACTGAGTGACTATCACTCACTCACTCCAGTGATTAGGACTCTGTACCTCCCACATGCCTCGAGATGCAGCCAAAATAATAATAATAATAGATTAAAAATAAGATAATTGTATACTAGGAGCCAGCCATGCTGTAGGCATCTCTGAGCAGAAGCCCCAGTCCTACACCTCTCTCAAGAGTCTCCATCTCCAAGGGGAAAATGCAGAAAGGCAAGGGCCCCTATGCCTCGACATACTCTCATCCTTGGCACAGAAATGCCCTGAGTCCTGGAAAGACAGCCCAGGAAGAGGGTGGAAAGGTCACGTTTAAATCCATAAGCCCGAGAGGGAAGTGGAAAGACTCGAGCTTCAGCCGGACACTGTGTGCTCCCTTTGCTTGCCATTCCTGGACCAAGAAGGAGTTGGGGGGACCTCTTCCATGTGAGATGGGTTCAGCCCAGGCCTGGAAAGTGCCCACAAGACCCACGTCCTCGAGCTCCCATGCTGCCTCCAGCCAAGCCCGCTCCCCCGGGAACTCTCCCTCTGGAGCTCCAACTGTCCCTGCAGAGACAGCTGGGATCTGATCTGCTCAGAGAACAGTGACTAGAGACCTTCATCCCAGTCCCTCCTTGACCTGGTATTCAAGGTCTCAGTCTACATCTTCAACCTAATCAATGGACAGGATCCTGTGTTCCAGGTCGACTGACCTCTCCGTGGTCTCAGGCCACCACTGGGCCTTCTGCCCAATCCATCCAGGCTTCTATTGTCCCTCTGGATCAGAAGGTGCTACCCTTCCCCTCTCCCCAAATCCAATCACCCTTCCCGACCCAGCCGGAGGTTCACCTCTTCCTCTAGAAAGACTTCCCTGACCCTCGAGCCAACAGTCCCTCCTCGGAGTGGCCACTTCCTGAGGATTCAGCACCCAGAGCTCCCTGCTGTAAACTGTAACTGGGAGTGAAGCGTGGGTCCTCAACCGGACTGCAGCCTTCCCCAGCTCACTCCCCTGGGGCGACGTCAGTGTCATTTTCGCACCCCCAGTGGCACTTAGCAAATGTCTGATGGTGAGGACTGAGTTCTGGAGTCTAGAATGCCCCAGGTTGGGAGGAGGCGAGAGAACCAGAAGGTGAGAATTAGGGTTGGCGCCTGGCACCCAGACAGTAAGAAGGTGGATTTGCTTGATACACACGTGGGACACAGGCCCAGGCCGCCAGGCGAAGGACTGGAGACGGCCTGAGCTGACTGGTTAGGCTGGGTCCGGTTGGCTTTATTTTAGGTCTAAAAGCTCCAATTCCCCAGGAAATTCACTTCAGAACCAAGAGCAGGAATGTGACGCCCCAGTGCTGGACAGAAATTTGATGTGGGTTAGGGAGCCAGGCTCCTGGGGCTCTCAGGGCTGGAGGGGGAGGAGGCCACTGGGGGAGCCAAGGGAGTAGGGGCTTGGCCACCCGCCCCTGACCAGAGCTGCCCTGGGTCCCCTTGCACCCCAGTTTGCATCCTGGGCAGCTGAGGGAAGGGCTGACTTGAGAGCCTGCAGGGCCCCCAGGGGTAGCCTGGCTATTCTGTCAGCGCTCAGCAGGGAGCGTGGGGGATTCTGGTCTCGGATTCAGGCGTCTGTGGGGTTTTGGCTGGGTCTCCTGCGGTTTGGGCTTCCTGGGCAGCAGGCTCAATCTCCCAAGGCGGCAGAGCCAGGCCTTCTCGTGTTATGAAAGCCACATTGTCTGGCCCTGCCCAGGCTGGGGAGGGGGCTTGCTGGGGCTCGGGCCTCAAGTTACAGCCCAGGACTTAGCCCTCCCAGTGGCCCACCCTGGCCCTTGTCCCGGCTCCAGGCTCCAACACATTCAGCCCCTCCTCCCCTCTGCTGGGGCGGGGATGGGTCACACAGGAGAGGGGGTCTTGGAAGGAGGGAGTGGAGGAGGGAACAGAGAAGATGGATAAGCCGGGGTAGAAGGCAGGGGAGACGGGAGAGACATGGAGAAGCAGGAGGCCAAGAGAGGAGCAAGAGATAGAAAGAGCCTTCCCAGACCCCTGCCCTGAGCTCTCCCCCCAGGCTCCAGGAGCCCTGTTCCTGAAGGAGTTTATACCCCAGAAGTCCCTACTCCAGGGCCCCCACATTTAGGGGGGCAGTCTGAGGGCTGGCGGGATGCGGAGCAGACACATTGGTTTCATGTATGTAGGCCCCTGGTCAGCCGTCTGCCACTTTCCCTCCCACCACTTTAGACGCCCCCGCTCCCCCACCTCCACAGCCCTGGGTCTCCAAAGGGCCAGCGTCCACACCAGGTAGCCTTGGGCCTTTCCAAATGGGTAGACCAGTTCCTGTGGGTGGATGTGAAGACTGAGGTCAGAAAGAGGAAGAAACTTGTCCAAGGCCACGCAGGGAGTTCATGTCAGAGGTCCAGGATGAGACCTCCATTATTTGGAGACTCAAAGAGGGGAGAAAGGGCAAATGGGGCTGGGTGAGAGGAAGGCAGATGATCAGACTAACCTAGAACTGGGATTAAAGGCATGACATCCGGGCCTGTCCTCCTGCCCACCACCCTTCCGCCTTCCCCAACAAACCCCAGATGTCCCTGACTTCTCCCCGTCCCTGCTATCCACTGGGAGCCTCAGCGGACATGTGTATGGTGAGAAGGTGGACACAGAGCCACATCACCAAGACTCCCCACGGCCCCTGCCCCCTTTCCAGGCCCCCTTAGGGAGTCACAAACCCTGGGAGGGGGGAGGATCCTGCAGGCATAATCATAGGGAGGTTACAGGTCCTGTGTCTGCGGGAAGGGACAGTTCACTTGAGTGGTGGGCACTTGGTTGGGGTGAGTGCCTGAGAGAGAGAAGGAGAGGGGTGAGGGAGAGAGAAACTCTGCGTGTGTGTGCATGCCTGTGTGTGTCTGTGTGTGCAAGCAGGGTAGGAGTGGCAGGGGCTGGCCAGGCCCGGGTGGGGAGGAGGAAGGCGAGCGAGTCGAGATGGCAAGCAGGGGAGGGGCGATCCTGCAGCCGCTTGCTGTGGACAAAAGTTTTCGGGAAGCGCTAGGCTCCGGCTAGGATGGGGGAAGGGAAGGAGAGAAAGACTCAGACACCCCCCACCTCCGCCTGAGGCCCCCATAAATATTTACACACTGGGCAGAAACGGTTAGGACACAAACCCCAGACGGACAGACAGACACTGCGGTGTGTGTGTGTCTGGTGTTGGGAGTGGGGAAAGTTGGAGCCAACTTGGCGCGGCCGCCGCCTCCGTTCGGGCCCTGCCCCCATCGTCCCAGCCCTCCACTCTCCTTGGACCGGGTCCCCGCTTCCCAGATTTCTCGCCCCCACCTCCACTCAAGCTCCCCCGAACCGTCTCCCCACTTCTCAAAGAGGAGGGGGGAGAATTACCAGCCACCCTCCCCCAGCCGCCTACCCCTCGCTCCCGTCCGGTCTTGTTCTGCATCCCTGGTTCCTACCTGGGCCCGGGGCTGCGCTGGGGGCTCCATGGGGCGCGTCGCAGTGAGGCGGGGGCTGGCCACTCACCTGGGACATCGGCCCGGGACCTGCGAGAAACGGGGCTCAGCGGATGGGGCGGAAGGTCCGCGCGCGCGCGCCGGGAAAAGGGGCCGGGGCAGGGGGCGATCCCCCGGCAGCCGCGCACCCACCCCCCTCCCGGCTCGGTCCGGGACTGACTTACTCTAGGGAGCTGCGCGCCGCTCTCTCGCCTCGCGGGGGTCACCGCGCGGGGCCTGCCATGCACACCGGCCGCGGGCGCCCCAGCCCAGGGGCCACTCGGCTTCTCCGCGCCCCTCCCCTCTCACTCGGTCCTTTCTCGCATTTCGGCGCCAGCGCGCTCCTCTCGCCTCCTCTCCCTGCAGCCCCCTCGCTCCTCCCCGGCTCGCCTCGCCTGTTCCCTCCCCTCCTCTCCCGCCCACCCTCTCCCCGCCCCCTCCTCGCCTTCCCAGGCACCCCCCCCCCCCCCACGTCCCTTCCCCCGCGCCCGGCTAGGCGCTGCCTGGGCCGGACACGTCTGTCCGCGGGGCGCCGCGGCCGGAGCCCCCACAGGAAGCCGGCTCCACGCGTTTCCTCCGCGCTCTCGGAGCTGGGCCCCAGTCTCCCCAAATCTCCGCCCCCCTCCCAGGCCCAGCTCCCCGGGAGGCTTGCAAAGGGGGCCGCGAGTTCCCCTTCGCCTACGCTAAACTCTGCAGAAGTTTTGGAAAAAGCAAGAGAACCAGAGAGAGAGAAAAACCACGGTGATCACAACTACCTCGTGCCAATTGTCTGAATATTTGTGGCCCCCAAATCTCGTTGTCCCAAAAGTGGGAGTGATCGAGTTTCTCAGGCACGCTTCGCTCACTCCCTCGGTCCTCGCCCGCGGTCCTAAGCTGTGGCACAGACCGGGTGCCCACTCCGCCAGAAGCTATCGCTTCGGGAAATCCGGTTGGTGACATTCGAGCCTCTCGCGTCCCAAGAGCAGCCCTCAGCATCACTGATTCCCCCACCCCCACCAGCCGCACGTGGGAATTTGGGTCAGAAACCCGGCTTTGGAGGCAGAGAGGTTTCTGGAGTTCAGCCCTTCATTTGGCTCCACACTGAAATCCGAGGCCTTCCAAATTGCGGGGTGCTTGGGAAAGAGGAGAGAGTGAGCCCCTCGGGGGGTGGGGGGGGAGGGGCAGCCGGGCGACCCGTCTGGAATGGAGCTGGATCCCTCTTCAGGGCTGGGGTAGGAAGGAGCTGCGACCCGACAGTCGTGATGGGGGTGGGGGTGGGGGGTAGTTCGGGGACCCTAGCTTGGCACCGGGTCCCCGAGGAAGGGGGAGGCGTGGAGCCTGCGGCCCACCGGGTGAGGGTTGGGCGGGCCCGGAGACCATCAGGTGGGGCCGCCCGCTGGGTTGATGGCGTCTGGGCCACGCTAGACCGAGGACGCCCGGGAGCCGCGTCTGGGCTCCCCACCACGAGGGCCGGTGAGCAATTAGGGAGGCGGCGGCGGCGGCGCCAGGCCAGTTCTCCCGGTTCCGCCTTCCAAGCCCGGGCTTGAAGCCGGGGCTGGGACGCGGGGCCGAGCTAGGGACCCAGAGCCTCTTCTCGAAGTTCCCCAGCCCCCGCGCAGTAGCTACTTAACGATGCTCAAAGGTCCTCGTGGCGCCGTCGCAGCCAGGACCACTGTGGCCCCCACGTCTCTCGCCGCCAAGAGGCAGCGTCCCCGCGATGAGCCCAGGTGGCTCCGGCCGGAAGTGGGGGTCCCCCGGGTGGGGAGGAAGGGGTCCCACTCCCGGGGCCGGGCTGCCTGCTGCGGAGCCCGGCCTGGAGCCCCGGGAGCCAGCCCGGATCAGGCTGCTGTCTGGAAGTTCTGGGGAGCGGGGCGGATTCCCCTTTCCTGGCAAAGGCTGAGTCACCTGGACGCACCCGCGGGGCTTGGCGACTGCAGCATTCTTACCGGTTTACCTGGGCCCCGGAGCTTGGCCTCATCCGCCTCCAAGACTGGAAGTGGAAGGACAGAAGCGGGGGGTGGACATTGTCTCCAGGACAGCCTCCACTGTCTCTCTCCTCTTCTGCATGTGCGGCCCCTCCCTAACCGCAGACCCCAGCCCTGAAACATTAGCCCCCCCGCCACCCCCACCCTGCTCCTCAGTCTCTATCCCCAGCCCCTAAACTCTGGATCCTCCCAGGCTCCCAGTCTCTGAAATCACCTGCTTGAGATCAGGAATCCTCTGACTCTGGCCCAGCACCAAGTAATGTGTCTGGTTTGTTGGAAATGTAAAAACAGGCTTTAAATTTAATCCCACATACTGATTATACAGGTGTGCTCAGTGTGTGAAAATTCAGCAAGCTGAACATTTATAGTGCAGGCACTTTTTAAAATATATATGAGTATTATACTTGAATAAAAAGTTGGGAAAATGAAAACAAAAACACCAGCTAATTAAAATCGGCCTTCCAGGACAGGACACAGTATGGCGTGATGACAAGGTGGTGGGCCTTGGCATGGGACTCCAGCTCCAGACCTCAATTCCACCATCTACCTGTTTTCCTGGGAAGTCTGTTTACCTCTCTGAGCCTCAGGAGGAATGCATTGGGACCCTCCATGTGGACCTTAATAGTTTCAGTGCTATCCAGGGTCAGGACTAGGATGAGGTAACTGGGAGAGTCTGCTGGGGTGCGAAATTTAGGAAGATGCCAATATAAAAAGCATTGTAATTCAATATTAAAAAGCAAATCAGCAAATTACAGCCCTGCCAGCTAGCTGCCTATTTTTATAAATAGTTTTATTGGAACCAGTGCTGAGATTAAAGTGGAACGAGTGAGATGGGATCATGAAAGTTCAGGTTTAGGTCCTGTCTTCATTTAAAATGTTGGCATTTTGTTCATTATAGATTTTTTGCATTAATTTCAATTTTTAGATATATTGTCAGAAAATATTGTTTTATGTTAATTACCGAGGGTTTTTTTTTTTTTTTTTTTTGCTGCTGCTCCCTTAATGTTTCACACCTGAGCCTCACTCACTCTAGGCCTTGCACACCTCACCCTTGTCCTTGGCCTATTATTTTCTCCTCCCGAAGGACCTGACTGGGGCCCCAGAGTAAATGAGTAGAGGCTGAAGATGGTTCCACCACCTCCAGCCGCAACTTCACAACACCAATGGGCTCTTCAGACAAGCCCAGGCCTAGCTTTCCTGGGGCTCCAGTTCAGAGTCAAATGCAAAGTGCTCACAATGGCCTTCAGGCTCCCAGAGCTGGGCTCCACCTGCCTTCACTTTCGTCTCCCCCTCACTCGTTTCTTTCCAGCCTTGCTGCTTCCTGAGGTTGTTTTCTCAGCTTGTGTCCTGTGCTTGCCTCAGGGCCTTTGCACTTGCTCCCCCTTCTGCCCAGAGTGTGCTTCCTCTAGCTATTCACCTGGCCCCCTTCCTCGTCTCCTCTACTTAGGTCATCTTTGCAGAGAGGCCATCCCAGACCCCTTGCTCTCTGTCCCCTCCCACCACTTTATTATCCTTTATAAACCTTTCACCTATTTTCCTATTGATGCACTTGCTTGTTGACTAGTAGAATGAAAGCTCCAGGGGAGAGGGAACTTTGCTTTGTCTCCTAGGGTACTCCCTAGAACTGGGTCTGACACAGGCAGCTCCATGTGTATTTCCAGTTTCGCAGATGGGAAAACAAGGGGCCAGAGAGAGGGGAAGGGGCTAATGCAAGTCACACAGTGAGTTGGTGGTGAATGCTTACCAAGTGCCAGTTTTCCTGACTCCCAACTCAGTGCTCTTTCCTGCCTCCCGGGGCTCTTCCTCACCCCCTTACCCCCACAGCCCTCCAGACAGTGAATGGTGACAGTCACGCTGCACAGCTCTCCTGTCGGCTCCTTTCCACACAATCTGATCACAGAGCCTGGCCTGGCTCCAGCCCCCGGCGTCCACCCCTCCCCAGCGTCCCGCAGGCATGTACGGCTCTTCCCGGCTTCCTGTCGCTGGCACGGGACCAGTCGGTGGCTGGGCTGGGTTCCGCAGCTGGACCACAGCTGTGGTCTCCGTGCCCTGGAGAGTGGGGGGTGAGCCACTGTGGCGCAACCTCCCTGCAGAGGGCTTGCGTCCAAGGGGGAGTGCTGGTGTGTCATGGGGGGAGGGCTGGATAGGAACTGAGTGCCCTGACGGGTCGCTGTCCTTGATGAGCACCGTGGAGGATGGGGCTCTCACCTCCCGCTCCTTCCTGGAGGACATGGCATGTGAAAGTGGGAGGGGAGCTCTGGGTCCCAGGCCTGCTTCTGTTCCTCTCTTTATTCTTGGTGATCAGGAGACAGTGGTTCAGTACACACGAGTTGGATATATTCTGTATGCCAGCCCCTTGCTGGACGGTTCTAGATTTGTTGCTTCCTTTAATACCCACACAGTCTAGATAGCTATTATCCCTATTTTACAGATGAGGAAACCAAGGCACAGTGAGGTGAAATGACTTGCCCCTGGCCACACAACTAGTATGGAGTGGAACTGGGACTTGTACCACATTTCTTTTTTTATTTTTTAGCCATGCCACGTGGTATGCAGGATCTTAGTTGCCCAACCAGGGATTGAACTGCCCCCTGCATTGGAAGTGTGGAGTCTTAACTACTGGACCACCAGGGAAGTTCCTTGAACCACATTTCTGAAGCCCAGTGCAGTGATCGTTCTGATCCCTGACAGGGCCTTTACCACAGAGGGAGAACTGTGATTTTCTTTGAAGGTGTCCCCCACCTCCAAGCTGGCTACCAGAGATGGAGGCGTGGTCCTGCTCCTCTCCTCTGAAGCATTGGTAATTGATAGCCTCGAAAGAGTGGGGCTTGGTTTGGTGTCATGGAGACCCAATCTGCATCTTGGCTCAGCCCCTTCTACCTAGTTCTGTGATTTGGGACAAGTCATTTGAATTATTTGAGCTTCCAGTTCTGTTGTGTGAACCCAAGAGTACTGTTGCCATCCCACAACTGGGGAGAAATTAAATGACCACCTGGTACAACATCACAGCCTTCAGTAAATGGTAGGTCCTGTGCCCGGCACTGCGCTCCTGGACATTCATCCCCAAAACGAGGGGAGCCTCACAGGGCACGTACGTGTCCATTGTTCTGAGTTTTGTTTCATGAGTCTTGTTTCTGAGTCTTGTTTCAAATCCTTATATGGTGCTTACTATGCGACAGGCACAGATCACAGCACTTTGCATGAATTAACCAGTTTAATAGTCATGACATTAAATATCAATTTATATTAAATACCAGTATTTTGCTCATATCACAGGTGAAGAGACAGAAGCACAGGAGGTTAAGTAACTTGCTTGAGCCCCACAGCCTCCCCTTCAGCTCCATCTTTCCTGGGGGAGTGGGAGGGGCCTCAAGTCATCACCGATCCTCTTGTTGTTCAGTGGCCAAGTCATGTCTGACTCTTTGTGACACCATGGACTCCAGCATGCCAGGCTTTCCTGTCCACTATCTCCTGGTGTTTGCTCAGATTCATGTGCACTGAGCTGGTGATGCTATCTAACCATTTCATCCTCTGCCACTCCCTTCTCCTTTTGCTTTCAATCTTTTCCAGCCTCAAGATCTTTTCTAATTGAGTCAGCTCTTTGCATCAGGTGGCCACTGGAGCTTCAACTTCAACATTAGTCCTTCCAGTGAATATTCAGGGTTGATTTCCTTTAGGATTGACTCTCCTTGCAGTCCAAGAGTCTTCTCTAGCACCAGGAGGACTTAGGTTATCACTGATCCTCTACTCCTGGATAAATCTTCTTCATCCCCCAGTAAGTTAAGTAACTCTGAGCTGCATTCAGTTCAATTCAGTCGCTCATTCATGTCCAGCTCTTCGTGACCCCATGGACTGCAGCATGCCAAGCCTCCCTGTTCATCACCAACTCCTGGAGTAAGCTGCTGTTAATCATGTATAAACATCTTCATGCACAGGCCTCCAAACTACTTTTTGCTTAGTAATTCAAGTTTATAACAATTATAAGTAAATCTGTTAAAATTTTCTGGACAGTGCCAGCATTTGGATTAAAATAAAAAAGACTATTTTTTAGAGCAGATTTAGGTTTGCAGCAAAATTGAGTGGAAGTATAGTGAGTTCCTGTATATCTGACTAGGCTGTATATTGTCCCCCTATTTATTTAACTTCTATGCAGTGTACATCGTGTGAAATGCCTGGCTGGATGAATCACAAGATGGAATCAAGATTGCTGAGAGAAATATCAACAACCTCAGATATGCAAATGGTACCACTCTAATGGAAGAAAGTGAAGAGGAACTAAAGAACCTCTTGATGAGGGTAAGGAGAAGAGTGAAAAAACTGGCTTAAAAGTTAACATTCAAAAAACTAAGATCATGGCATCTGGTCCCACCACTTCATGGCAAATAGAAGGGAGAAGAGTGGAAGCAGTGACAAATTTTATTTTCTTGGGCTCTAAAATCACTGTGGACAATGACTGCAGCCATGATGTTAAAAGATGCTTGCTCCTTGGAAGGAAAGCTGTGACAAACCTAGACAGTGTGTTAAAAAGCAGAGATATCAAAAGGTCCATAGAGTCAAAGCAATGGTTTTTCCAGTAGTCATGTATGAATGTGAAAATTGGACCATAAAAAGGCTGATTGCCGAAGAACTGATGCTTTCAAATTGTGGTCCTTGAGAGTCCCTTGGATAGCAAGGAGTTCAAACCAGTCAATCCTAAAGGAAATCAACCCTGAATGTTCACTGGAAGTACTGATGCTGAACTTGAATCTCCAATACTTTGGCCACCCGATGTGAAGAGCCGACTCACTGCAAAAGACCCTGATGCTGGGAAAGATTGAAGGCAACAGGAGAAGGGGGCGGGCAGCAGAGGATGAGATAGCTAGACAGCATCACCGACTCAATGGACACGAGTTTGAGCAAACTCCAGGAGACAGCGAAGGACAGGGAAGCCTGGAGTGCTGCAGTCCATGGGGTCACAGAGTCAGACATGGCTGAGCAACAACATATATCCTCTGTCCCCACCACACGCACAGTCTCCCCCACTGTCCACAACCCACCCCAGATGCTACATTTTTTATCAGCCAATGAATCTACATCGTCACATCATTGTCACTCAGAGCTCGTAGTTAACACCAGGGTTCATCCTTGGCAGTGTACACTGTGTAAGTTTTAACAAACATAACGATATGTATCTACCACTGTAATATCATACGGAGTATTTTCACTTCCCTTAAAATCCTCTGAGCTCCACTTATTCATGCTTCCCTCCCCTAACCCCTGACAACCACTCATCATTTAACTGTCTCCATAATTTTACCTTTTCCAGAATGTCGTGTAGTTGGAATCATACATTATGTAGCCTTTCGGATTGGCTTCTTTCATTTAATAATATATACTTAATGTTCCTCCAGGTCTTTTCTTGGCTTGATAGCCCATTTCTTTTTATCACTGAATAATATTCCATTGTCTGAATATAGCACAGTCTCTTTATCCATTTTTTTTTAAACTGAAGGGCATCTTGTTTCCTTAGAAGTTTTGGAAATTATGAATAAAGCTGCTCTAAACATCTGTGTGCAGGTTTCTTTGTGGACATAAGTTTCCAACTCGTTTGGGTAAATTCCTAGCAGCATGATTACTGGGTCATTTGGTAAGTGTTTAATTTTCTAAGAAACCTCCAAACTCTCTTTCACGGTGGCTGTACCACTTTGCATTTCTATTGGCAGTGAGTTCCTGCGCTCTACATCTTTAGCAGTATGTGGAGATGTCAGTGTTTTGCAGTCTCGTTATTCTGATAGGTATGTAGTGGGACCCCATTGTTGCTTTAAATTGCATTTCCCTAATGACATATGAAGTTGAGCATCTTTTCATATGATTGTTTGTGTATATATGTCATCTTCAGTGTCTGTTCAGATCTTTTGTTCATTTTTAAATGAGGTGGTACATTTTTTTAATTGTTGAATTCTTTAGAGTTCTTTGTGTATTTTGGGTGAGTCCTTTATCAGATATGTGTCTTGCAAATATTTTCTCCCAGTTGATGGCTTGTCTATTCTTTCTCTTGAAAGTATTTTTCACAGAGCAGAAGTTTTAAATTTTAAGTCCAGTTTATCAATTATTTCTTTCACCTATTGTGTCTTTTGTATTATATCTAAAGAGTCATGGCCAGTCTTGAGGTCATCTAATTTTCCCTTAAATAATCTTTTGGGAGTTAATAGTTTTGTGTTTACATTTAGGCCTGTGATCCATTCTGAGTTAGTTGTTGTGAGGACTGCAAGGTCTGTGTCTAGATTCTTTTTATTTTATCTTTTGTATGTGGATGTCCAATTGTTCCAACACCGTTTGTAGAAAAGAGTGTCTTTGCTCTGTTGTGTTGCTCTTTTGTCAAAGATCAGTTGTCTGTATTTATATGAGTATATTTCTGCGATTTCAACTTTGTTCCAATAATCTATTTGTCTATTCTTTTGCCAATACCACACTGTTTTGATTACTGTAGCATTATAGTGAGTCTTAATATTGGATAATGCCAGTTCTCCAACTTTGTTTTTCTTCAATAATGTGTTTGTTACTCAGAGTCTTTTGCCCCTCCCTACACAAACCATTTTCTAATGACTTTATGAAGATACAATTCACAAACCATACAATTTACCCATTTAAATTGTACAATTTAATGTGTTTGGGTATATTACATTTTTCATTATTTTAAATTGTGGTAAGACGTTTATAATACACTTTTTCCCACTTTAAAAATTTTCAGTGTACTATTCAGTGGCATGAATTACATTCAAAATGTTGTGTAACCATCACCACCATCTAATTCCAAATCTTTTTCATTATTCCAAGTAGCATTTTGGAATTACTAAGCAGTAACTCCTTAGTTTGTTCAGGTGTCCCTGACAAAGTACCAAAAACCAGATGGCTTAGGACAATAGCAATTTATTATATGATAAATTGTATATTGTTTTCAAGATTCACCCATGTTGCAAAATGTATCAGAACTTAATTTCTTTTTATGGTTGAATAATGTTCCGTTACATGGATATGTCACATATTTTACCCATTCATGTTTTGTTGGAAACTTGAGTTGTTTCCATCTTTTGGCTGCTATGAATTATGCTGCAGTGAACATTGGTGTTCAAGCCTTGCTTCTTTTAAAGTGTTTGGACAGCACGCCAATATCAAGTTTTTAAAATTGCCCATCAAGCAAGTTTTTAAAATTGCCTCATATGTGTCATTTACTTGTAAATTATATGCCTGGGCTATTTTGTTAATACATAATGTACATAATAAATATGCTTCAAAGTGAAAAAGTGAGACAAAGAGTAAATATGAATAAATCCAATATAAATAGAAGTAAAAATAAGTAAGTTTTTCTTCCTGAATTCTATCTTGGAGACAGGGAGGTCCCACTCTACCTGAAGGAATATACATGATGGACAGATGGCCTTGCCTTCACTTTCTGATTATTTTTAGGATCCCATATTTCTTTGGCAATCTGATGAAAGTTATGAGCAGTCTACCAAAAACTTCCTTCAAATACTCATAGCATTTCCAATGCAAGTTTGGGAGATTCATGGACTGAGGCTGCAGAAGTGCCCACTCCAAGTGCCACTCTGCTGCTGCCACTCGAGAAGTCACCTGCGGAAGCAGAAAATGCTGCTTCTCCCTTCCTTGTGCCTCCCCACCTCTCACCGGTTCCTCCCATTCACAGAACCTAACTGGAGCTTGGGAAATGTAGTTACAGGCTTCTAGCACCTGCAGAAGGAAGGGCATGAAGCTGGGAGCCGATGGGCAGAGCACCAACCAGTCACAGTAGCCACGCAAACCCCATTGGAAATAGATCCACGTGGACTACTGCATTTTCTGTCTCCCCTCTCCTGGGACACCCTCCTTGAAGACAAGTGCTATTTGTCCACCACACTTTCTCCAGCACCTGGAATCACATAACTGAGTCAGTGCTCAATAAAGTTGTTCTCCTGGACTAATAGAGACACTGAGTGTTCTCTGCTTTCAACATACAAAGGAACCAAGGTCCAGAAAGTCATGACTTGCCAAAGGGCCCCAGCAGCCATGACAAGCCTGTCTGGCAAGTCTCGGGAAGGTTTTGGAAGAGGACGGGGCTGACTTGGCAGCTGCCCGCGCCCCACTCCCCGCCACGCCTCTTGGGCTGGCTGCCTGCAGCAAGCTGTGAGCCGAGATGTGGATGTAGCTCTTTCATGTCTGCATGTGCTCTAGGAGCTGAAGCCAAGAAGGGCTGACTCAGCCGTGACCTCCTCAGGGCTGAGAACTTCCTCCTGCCCCAGGAAACAGGGCATCCTGGTGCCTCTGCCCAAAGGGCCAGGCTGGAGGTTGGAGAGTCTAGTCAATGGAGGCAGGGGCTAGAAGAGGCAGGCGGGGACCCTGCACCGGCCCCTCGCTCCTCTGCCCCCCAGGGTGCAGCGCTTCATCACACAGACCCTGATACACTGACATATTTTACTAATGTGCTAAAAATGGTGACCATATTTCCCAAACCAAAATCGTGGTACACATGATTAGACGCATGTGAATTTCCTTATGAGGACCAAGGGAGGCAGTATCGAAATAGGGTCTATCTCAGGGTCTTGGCAGGGTCTATTCTTGGTCTTGGCACTTGTGACAAAAATTTTGGGACTGAGTGATTCCTTTGTTCCAGGGGGCTGTCCTGGGCATTGTATGATGTTTCCCAGCATCCCTGACCTCTACCCACTAGATGCCAGGATCCCCAAGTTGTGACAACTGAAAATGTCTCCAGATATTGCCAAGTGTCCCTGGGTCAAGGTAGGGGGGAAGCACTCCAGTTAATAGCACTGGTATATCCCTGTAACTCAGGATGTACCTCTACACTAAATATGCCTAGTGGGCAGGAGATGGGGCCCAGTCTGGTGGAAATAGAGTCCTGCCCCTCAAGGAGAGACGAGCAATCCTAGCTCTAGTCTGAGGGAAGAGACAGATCGTGACCTTGGGGAATTTCTGGAATAAAGGAGAAGATTGGACAGCCCCTGGATAAACTGGAAAACATGGTGGCAAGAGCATTGAACTTTGGGGACTTTCCTGGTGGTGCAGTGGTTAAGACTTCACCTTCCAACGCAGGAGGCATGGATTTGGCCCCTAGTTGGGGAGTTAAGGGATTTTTTTTATGCCTCACAGCCAAAAAACCAAAGCATGAATAGGAAGCGATATTATAACAAATTCAGTAAAGACTTTTAAAATGGTTCACATCAAAAATCTTTAAAAAACAAAAAAGAGCATTGAAATGTGGAGCCAGAATACAGAATTAAAATCCTGGCTTCACCATTTATACAACAAGTTACCTCTTTGTGTCTTACTTACCTTATCTGTCAGATGGAGATAATGTTGGTACTACATATCTTGTAGAGTTCTATTAAGTTAATTATGATGACAGATTTTATTTTTTGAAAGTTTTAGATTTCTGGAAAAGTTGAGAAGCTAGTGTACAGTTCCCAGTTTTCTCTGTTATTAACATTTATTATAAGTAATGACCCAATACTGATACTTAGTTTTAGTTATTATTAACTAAACCCCACGGCTTATTCAGACTTCCTTAGCTTTTCCCTAAGGTCTTTTTTCTGTTCCAGGATCCCATTTAGGACTCCTCATCACATTTACTTGTCATGGCTCCTTAGGCTCCTCTTGGCTGTGACAGCTTTTCAGACTTTTCTGTCTTTGATGACCTTGAGAGTTTTGAGGAGTATTAGTCAGATACTGGCTTCCCAGGTGTTGCTAGTGGTAGAAAACCCACCTAGCAACGCAGGAGACATAAGAGATGCGGGATTGATCCCTGAGTCAGGAGGATCCCCTGGAGGAGGGCATGGCAGCCCACTCCAATAATTCTTGCTTGGAGAATCCCATGGACAGAGGAGCCTGGTGGGCTACAACCTGTAAGTTCGCAAAGAGTTGGACACCCCTGAAACGACTTAGCACGCATGCACAGTCAAGTACTAGTCCTGCAAGGTGTCCCTTTGTTGGAATTTTTATATAATTTTTTAAAAATTTATTTATTTATTTATTTTTGGCTGTGCACCGGGTTTTCTCTAGTTGTGAAGAGCGGGGGCTACTCTCTAGCTGTGTTCTGTGGGTTTCCCATTGTGATGGCTTCTCTTGCTGTTGAGCACCAGCTGTAGGGTGTGCAGGTTTCAGCTCGGTGGCTCCCGGGCTCCAGAGCACAGGCTCAAGAGTTGCAGTGCACAGGCTTAGTTGCTCTGAGGCATGTGGAATCTTCCTGGATCAGGGATCAGATCCATGTCCCCTGCATTGGCAGGCGGATTCTCTGTCACTGGACCACCAGGGAAGTCCCCCTTTATTGAAATTTGTCTTATTTTTTCTCATAATTGGACTGGGATTATAGATTCGGGGAGGGGAGAAGTCACAGGGGTAAAGCAGGCTTTTCACTATATTGTCTCAATAGTATATCCTATCAGCGTGACTTCCAACTGTGGATGTTGACCTTGATCACCTGGTTGAGATGGTATTTGTCAGGTTTCTCTGCTGTGAACCGATCCCCCCACCTCTCTTGGCTATGCTCTTGGGAAGAAAGTGGTTGTGCACAGACCAGTGCTTCATGAGTGGGGGAACCTCATAATGAATTTGTGAAGATTGAATAAATGCAGAAATGTAGTGTTGGCCGGAAAGTTCATTTGGGTTTTTTGGCATAATCTTATGGAAAAACTCTAATGAACCTTTTGACCAAGCCAATATATTATCCTTAGAGCAGTGCCTGGCATGTGGTAACTCTTCCGAATGATTTGCTATTATGATGACAATGGAGAGATCCTCTGAAGAAGAGATTGGACATTCCCTACACAGAAAACATAACCAGACAGCTTGTAAGACAGTATGCTGTGTTAGGCAGAATAAAGACATCCCCCACTCTACCAAAGATGTTGCAGGGATTTATGAATATGTTGCCTTATGTGGCAGAAAGGACTTTGCAGATGTGATAAAGGGTGTGGACCTTGAAATGAGGAGATTACCCTAGAATTATCCAGGGGTGCCAATCGCCAGGCTCCTCTGTCTGCCAGGCAAGAATACTGGCATGGGTAGCCATTCCCTTCTCCAGGGGATCTTCCTGGCCCAGGGATCAAACCCAGGTCTCCAGCATTGCAGGCAGATTCTTTACTGTCGGAGTCACCAGAGAAACCCTAATGTAATCACACAGATTCTTAAAACTGGAGACGCTTTCCTGGCTGAAGCTATGGAGAGAAGGCACACAATGTCAGTGACTTTCGACACCCATGGCAAAAGGTCAGAGAGATGGCAGCTCTAGCACTTGACACACATAAGCCAGTTTTGAAGCCGGAGGAAGGGCCTCCGGGCCCCAGGAAGACACACATCTCTGCCAATGGCTGGAGTTTAGCCCCACGAGACCTGTGTTGGATCTCTTATCTACAGAACCATGAGGTGATACATCTGCAGTGTTAAAAGCCTCTGGCGTTGGTTAAGGCAGCAGTGGGAAACTAATACGTGTGCTGACAAGCATGGAGCTGGAAGTGGAAATGCAGTCCTGAAGCAGAAATTGCTACGTATTAACTGCAGATGAATCAGCTGGCCAACCCTCTTGCCCTGCAAACTCAATTCTTCCCAACAATAACAACAATCAAAAAAAGATTGGTGCTGATGCTGTCATTCTTGGGGGACAACTTTGCCCCAGGCACTCAGCTGAGGCTTTCAGAACACTGTGTAGTTTAATCTTCACACCACACCACACTCTCTCCGATTTTACAAAACAGATAGAGGGGAGGATCTTCTGCCCTTCTTCCCTCCTGGGTCAGCTCCCTGCTGGTAATTAACTCTGCAAGTTGGAAGTTGCTCTTCAGAATGCCAAAGTTCCTTTAAATCCAAGGAGCCAGAAACTTGCCTGGTAGTCCAAAGGCTGACTCCACGCTGTCAATTTTGGGGACCTGGTTTCCATCCCTGGTCAGGGAACTAGATCCCACATGCCGCAACTAACACCCAGCACAGCCTAATAAATATATATAAACAAAACAGAGGGTCAGTTTGAGGAGGTTTTGGCTATCTTACAGGCCTTAGTTCAAGGCATCCTAAAAAATAGTCCTTGTAGATTTATCAGAACTTGTCAGAGCATTTGGAATACCCTGCAAATATTCATTCATTCATTCATTAATCATCTATTAAGTACCAACTATTGATCCCTGTTCTCAAGAAGCTCCAGCCCTATCAGGGAAGAGTAGGGCTTGGACAGGCATAACTATAACCTGTTGGAGCAGGACTGTGAGCTTCAGGAAGCATGTCATGAGTGATTAACTGGGGACGAGGCACCAGGATGTGGGAATCCAGGAAGACTGCAAGGAGGTGGCACATTTAAGTTGGGTCTTGAACGAGTGAACTTCATGTTTCCATTCCCTTTGTCGTTAAACGAACATGGACGGAGCGCCCATTGGGCGCCAGCCCCGTGTTCCTGAAACCAAGGGGACTCTAGGAACTCCATATAGAGGAGGTGGCAGAGCTGTAGATGCTGAATTCCCTCACTGCGCCGTGAGCGCCCCCTAGAGGCAGGAAGAGGAGGGAGTGTGTGGAGGCCAAAGGCTGGTTCCTGGGAGGCCTTTTCCAGGAGAGTGGGTCTAGACAGAGCAAAGTCAGCGAAGGAGACCAGGCAAAGAGGTCAGAGAGTTAGCAGGAGAAGAAAGGGGGCAAAATCAAGCCCATCCCTGACATTTGCAAGGCCTGAGAAATGCAATGGCTCCCAGCTCCTAGCCCGCCCCTCCCCTTTTCTTTTCACATTTTCAGCTTGTCCTGCAGAGTAAGAGTCTCCTTTTTAAAAAAAATACTTATTTTTGTTTATCTCTTTGCCCCTGCTGGGCCTTAGTTGCAGCTTGCAGGATCTTCCATCTGAAGACGGGCTCTCCTAGCTGGGGTGTGCTGGATGCTCGGTTGCCGCATGTGGGATCTAGTCCCCTGACCAGGGATGGAACCAGGGCCCCTGCACCGGGAGTGCAGAGTCTTAGCCACTGGACCACCAGGTCTCCTATTAATGGAATGCATGCACATTCCAACGATACACCCCAGCTCTGTCCGTGCCCCCCACCTTCAAACAACTGCCTCCTGATTGCCCCTCAGACCTAGGGCAAACACACCAGTCATGCTTCACCCTTAAGAGGACAAACCAAGGGTGGAAGCCCTTGTAGGCTCTGGAAAGGGGCCTAGGACTGCTTGGGCAAAGATGCTCAAATATTGGGTACTTGGAGTGTGGCCTAGAAAACAGGTCACATGCTGGGGTGGGGGGCATGTTCTTTGGCCTTGTGAACTCCTGATTCTGTCTTGGACTCTGATTGCTGGGTATGAAGGTCATTTTGGGGATAATTATGGAAGCAGGAGGAGAAGTGGGCAACAGAGGATGAGTTGGTTGAATGGCATCATCTACTCAATCGGCACAAGGTTGAGCAAACTCTGGGAGATGGTGAAGGATGGGTAAGCCTGGTGTGCTACAGTCCATGGGGTCGCAAAGAGTCCGACACGACTTAGCGACTGAACAGCAGTGGAAACCTAAGAGCAGGTTTCATCCGATGTCACCTTCTCCAGGGAGACTGAGGGAAACAGGATTAAGCAGAGGCCACTGCCCAAGAAAGTGCTTGGTGAGAGCAGAGTCTTCACAGCGCAGGGTGTACAGAGATTCGGGGTGAGCCTGAGGTGAGGGATGGGAGGCAGAGAGCACAGAGCCTTCTTTCAAGAAATTTGGCAGAGAAAGGAAATAAAGCCCAAGGAAGGGAGTGTGAGGGGGAGGGAGGCGAGAGGGAATGTTTGTGTTTGTGTTTAGAAGGCAGCAGACAGGAGTATGTTCTGGTCTGAGGGAAAGGAGTCTGTGGAAAGAGAGAGAGGCTGAGAAATCAGGGGGGAAAAAAGGAATGACGAGAAAACATGTCCAGAAAGGATCTTTTAAATCCATCAACCAGGGATATGATGGCTTTAAAAGAAAAAAAAAAAAAAGAAAAAGGATTCCTCTTTCTATAAGTCAAGAAGGTGGGAGGAGATTGAGGGATTGCAGGAGCCCTAGTTGGGTGGTCTGGATTGTCCCTGAAATAATCCATATTTATTGAACACTC
Source organism: Muntiacus reevesi (assembly GCF_963930625.1). NCBI lineage: Eukaryota > Metazoa > Chordata > Mammalia > Artiodactyla > Cervidae > Muntiacus > Muntiacus reevesi. The sequence continues at coordinate 17,240,270 of NC_089268.1, read as the reverse complement.
ATTCACTATGTGTCAGGCACAGTTTAGACAATAAGCACATACAATCTTACCTGTGTCTCACAACAGCCCGTAGGGTCACTACTATTATTATCCCTTCCATCTGAAAGAAATGAAAATGGAGGCACCAGGAACGTCCCTGGGGTACAGTGGTTAAGACTTCGCCTTCCAGTACAGGGGGTGCAGGTTCAGTCTCTGGTTGGGGAACTAAGATGCCACACGCCTCACGCCAAAAAACGTCAAACAGAAGCAAGATTGCAACAAATGCAATGAAGACTTTAAAAATGGTCCATATTGCACACACCAAAAAAAAAAAAAAAAAAATTAAAAAGGAAAAAAGGAAATGGAGGCACCAGAAGGAATAGTAACTGGCATGTCTAGTAAGTGACCTGTCTCTTAGACTAGGCAAAGGGGCCTCTGACCAGGTATCCACTGTTTAGAAGCCTTGGCGTGTCACAGCCACATGCGAAAAGAAATTTACTCACAGGATGAGACTTCAGCTTCTAGCCATAATGAAGTGACAGGGGCTAGGTTTACTCTCCTGCCTTAAAAAAACCAGGACTCCAGACAAAACAGCTGAAACCATGATTTTCAGACTGTGGACAAAGGCAATCTGGGACCGATCGCTGGGAAGGTGAGCCCTGTAATTACCCCAGCTCCCCACCCCAGGCTGTTTCCAGACTTCAGTGTCGGGAGGAGGGAATCCAAACAGAGCTTGAATGTCTTGCTGATTGAGAAGACAGATTTAGAAAGGTGCTAGAAATTCACAGGCCAGAGTCCCAGCGAGGGGAAGCTGAACACACATCCAAGATCCGCAGAGGTGTCTCCTTGAATCTGGCTGAGCGCTGATTTGCATGTACAAGAAAGAAAAGGTTGGGGAAAGAGACACTGAAGGCAGAGCAATGCCTGGAGCTCACATGGGGCGGGAATTAGTTTGTGTTCCCATCAGGCAGAGTAGAAAGACTTCATAATACACGGGGTATTGAGTACAGTCCTCAGAAGGTTAAGGCCTTAGCAGAGGTCTACATTAATCTTGGACTAACAGCTACTCTGTATGTGTCCTAAAAATCTTAAAAGCAAGCCTCAGAAGTATACATCTTACTCCAAGTATGTTAGCTATGTGCCAGAACAAAGTCCAACACTACTTAAAGGAATGCAACAAACTCCTCCACCAAACAATGGAAAATGCACAATGTCTAGCTTCTAATCAAACTACAGACCGATGTCCCTCCTGAACACAGTGGCAAAAATTTTAAGCAAAGTTGTAGCAAATCAAATTCAACAATATATAAAAGGGATAATATATTATGATCAAGTGGGATTTATCTCAGAAATGCAAAGTTGGTTTAATGTTTGGAAACCAATTAATTGAATTCACCATATTAACATACAAAAAAAAGGAAACCATAGGATCATTTTAATAGATGTAGAAAAAGTCTTTGACAAAATCCAACATCCATTCCTGATTAAAAAAAATTTTTCATAAAATTAGGAATAGAAGGAAAGTTCCTCTGTCTGATGAAGAATGTCTAGGAACAGGGAATTCCTTGGTGGTCTAATGTTTAGGACTCACTGCTTTCACTGCCCTGGGCCTGTGTTCAATCCCTTGTTGGAGAATTAAGATCCTGTAAGCCTGAGCAGTATGGCCAAAAAAAATCTAGGAACAAAGAAACAACAACAAAAGGGCATGCAAAGTAGAAAAATATGACCCACAATCAGGAGAAAAATCAGTTAATAGAAAGACTCAGAAATGAAGAGATGAAATAATTAGCAGAGGAAGACACTGAAGAGATAATATAAATGTGCCTCACTCATATGCCTCATATATTCAAGAAGGTAGAGAAACAGACAAACACGAACAAGAGAGAAACAGAGATTATTAAAAAATCCAACTGTCATGTCCAAAAATGAGAAACCAGTTCAGTTCAGTTCAGTCACTCAGTTGTGTTTGACTCTTTGAGACCCCATGGACTGTAGCACGCCAGGCTTCCCTGTCCATTACCAGCTCCCAGAGCTTGCTCAAATTCACATCCATCGAGTCGATGAGGTCATCCGACGTGGGATAGTGATGGGACCAGATGCCATGATCTTAGTTTTCTGAATGTTGAGTTTTAAGCCAACTTTTTCACTCTCCTCTTTCACTTTCATCAAGAGGCTCTTTAGTTCTTCAGTTTCTGCCGTAATGGTGGTGTCATCTGTGTATCTGAGGTTATTGATATTTCTCCTGGCAATCTTGATTCCAGCTTGTGCTTCATCATTTTAAATGAAAAATATAATATCTTAAATTAAAAATACACTGAATGTGACTAAGAACAGTTTAGACATTGTAGAAGAAGTTACCAGTGAATATGCAGATGTACCAGTGTAAAAAAATCCAAACTGAAGCTCAGACAAAAAATAAGAGATGAAAAAACATAAATAGACCATCAGCGACATTTGAATACTGTGACGTCATCTAACATGTGAGAAATTGAAGACTCAGATTGGGACAGGGAAATAAAAATATATATATTTGGAGAAATAATTAAACTTTCTTTTCAAATTTGATGAAAACTAGAAACAACAGACAAGTAAATAAATAAATATTTTTTTAAAAAACATTATAAAATGACACAAAATTCAGTGATTTTTATATTTTTTGTCATCATAGAAAAAGCATAGCTCAGCATACACACACAGACATGTTTTTGGCTTTAAGGAAGATATATTTTGTCAGCCAAGGAAGCTGGAACTTATTTTACATAATGGATTGTTAGCTTTATTTGCAGCTTTTAACTATCAGGATATGGAAATGGGAGGGGGTCTCCTTTGCACTCTTGCCCCGGCTGCAAGCATGAAGGGCAGGGCTGTGTCTGGTACATGATAGACCCCAGACCTCACCAAAGTGGTCTGGCCCCAGAACTCAAGTGCTCCCCACTGCCCCACACTGCTTGCTTGCAGAGAATGGGGAGGGTATTGGGGAAGAGTAAAGCCTAACTACATAGAACGTGGAACTCTACTCCTTACTCCATAATCACCTATGTGGGAGAAGAATCTGAAAAAAGAGTGGATATTTGTATATGTATAGCTGGGTCACTCTGCTGTAGAGCAGAAATCAACACAACATTGTAAAGCAACTAAGTTCCAGTAAAAACTAATTTAAAAAATAAACAAAATACTTTATTAAAAAAAAAATAAAGTGACTCCTACCATATTTCAATAGGGAAAAAAGAATAAAGCACAGAGAAGTTTCTGGAAGAGGCCAGTTAAGATGAAAAGGAATGTCTGTGGGAGTGTAATTTAATGTTAAGGAGGAAAGCTTGAGGGGTGAAGGAGGTAAGAGTGATGAGGGTGCTGGGGGCTTTTCTTTTGGGGGGGGGTGGACAACAGACTCACTAGTAGTCGGGTTATCAGGTGAGAAACTGTAGCCTGAGCTGGGAGGCCCTTGGGCTCTGATCTCTCCGTTGAGAAGACTCTCTTTACTTCAGCCAACGCCCTATTACCCTCAGGAATGGAAAGCCAGCCCACTTGGCAATTGTAAAAATAAATGCAGGGGGAAACAAAGCCACATACTACGTTCTGTCGAGATATTGTGCCTGCCAGATACCTCTAATGCCGGGCCAGAGATAGCTAGCCTGATAGAAACGTTATTAGACACAGGCTAGCACTAAGCTGACATCTTTCTCTTTGATGGTATCAAAAGGATTAAAAAGGACTCAAAATGCAATTACTTTTTGCCATCAAGTCATCTCTGGGACACTGGTGATACAGCCCCCATTGTCTGCGAAGCATTGCTCTGGGCCAGACTCCAGACAGTGCTAATCCGAGTGGTCAAACCGAAGTTCCCCCACCTGCCACTGACCTACTGTTACATGCTGGTAGCCTGTCTCCAAAGACAGCCCCTGACAATCTCCCCATCCCTGTGCCACATCCCTCCTCCTACCAGGAGACGCAGGCCATCTCCCCTCCCTGTGGGTCTGGGCTGGCCTTGGGAACTCGCCTTGACCAGTAGCATGCACCAGAAGGGAAGGTGTGCCTAAGTGTTAACTGATCGTGTCTGCCTGGACTCCTTGGAGCTCTGGACTGCCAGGCGAGACATCCACCCAGCTGGAGAAGGAGGTCCAGCCGCCCCAGCGAAACTGCCAGCTAAATGCAGCCAAGTGAGTGAGCCCACCACCACCATGAGGCGCACAGGTCCCCCCAGCTGAGCCCCCAGCATCGTGAGAGAGAGCAAATAGCTGCTGTTTTAAGTCACCACGTTTTGGAGCAGTTTTTACACAGCAACAGGCGCCTGATTGTATGCCAAGCACCACCAACAGCCTTACACGTGTTATGTTTAATCCTCACAACATTCCTGGGAGAATGGTACCTTTCACTCCATTTAACAGATGGGAAAACGCAGGCTCAGAAAGGTGACATCACCAAGCCCATGGTTTCATAGCTATTAATAGAAAAGTGCTGGAGTGTAGACTGGACCTTGTGTGTCTGACTCCAAGATGGGTGAGGCAAGAGGATGATGGGGAGACCAGGAGGGATCCTGTATTCCCATGCCAGAGGGGAGAGAGAGATGCTGTCCAATTTGCCCCGGTCCAGGACCCTCCTGGTACCCCAGCCAGAGTGCTGTGTGCTCACGAGGGCAGTGCAAGATGGAACAGGAGGCCAGGTTCTGCAATGAGGGCTAATGCTGGGAGAAAGGGGCTTCACGGCCACCAACTTTTAACAAAAAAAATTTTTTTTTATTAATTTGGCTGAGCCAGGTCTTATATATATATAATCGTATGTATGTATGTATGTATGTATTTTGGCTGTGCTGGGTCTTTGCTGCTGCCCAGGCTTTTTCTAGTTGTGGACAGCGGGGGCTACTCTTCGTTGCAGCACGCAGGCTCCTCGTAGTGGTGGCTTCTCTTGTCGTGGAACGTGGATTCTAGGGCCCGTGGGCTCAGTAGTTATGCTTCCCGGGCTCTTAGAGCACAGGCTCAATAGTTATGGTGCTCGGGCTTAGCCGCTCCGAGGCATGTGGGATCTTCCCAGATCAGGGATCAGACCCATGTCCCCTGCATGGGCAGGCAGATTCTTTTACCACTGAGCCACAAGGGAAGCCCTGCATCAGGTGTTAGTTGTGGCATACCAACTCCTAGTTGTGGCATGTGGGATTTATTTCCTTGACCAGGGATGGAACCGGGCCTCCTGAATTGAGAGTTTGGGGTCTTAGCCATTGGACCACCAGAGAAGTCCTGAGCCACCAGCTGTTTGACCCAGACAGATTCCCAGCCCCCTACACTGCCTGGGCTGCCACTAGACTTCACATGATTCCAACTGGATCTTATCTCTGAAAAAGATCACCTGGCTTGTCCAGCTCGCTAACCTGGGGACCGATGTAGCCAGCCTCCTGACACCCAGGGCCTGCTCTGTGATGGATACGGGGCTGCCCACGGTGGGCATTTCCCTGGCACAGGACTCCCTCCTGCCTGCCTGCCAGCCTCCTGCTGAATAGTCTTCCCGAGCCACAAGCTGAAATGAAATTTCCCTCCCCTCTTGATTCTCGATGTCTAGATGGATGAGAGGGTACATTGACAAGACTAGTATCTCCTCAAGCCTGTAGAACCCGCATCGGGATTCAGAGCTGGGTAGCCAAGAGTCCCTCCAGGCATCAGTTTGTGTGAATTTCCTAACAGACAGGCATTCACTGGCACCCTGGGAAGAGGACATTTCTATGCAGTAGCCTGGGACAGAGGGAGAGGTGAGAGGGATGACGTGAAATCACCAGAGGGCACCGCGGAGTGTCACTCTCAACTTCCGGTCCACCCTTCTCTGGAGAAGTCACGGAGCTGAAAGCCAGACGCCTGAGACCTTGCTGACAACAGGGGTCTGGGTGAAAGCTGATTTCCACCTAACATGGATGTGCGTGCATGCCAAGTCTCTTCTGTCGTGTCTGACTCTGTGCGACCCTATGGACTGCAGCTCGCCAGGCTCCTCTGTCCATGGGATTCTCTAGGCTAGAACACTGGAGTGGGTTGCTGTGACCTTCTCTAAGGGATCTTCCCCATCACGGGATTGAACCTGTGTCTCTTACTTCTACCTGCACTGGCAGGTGGGTTATCTACCACTACAGCCAGCTGGGAATCCCAACGTGGATGTACTGGGTGGTATTTGGAAGCCCCTTTGGGGCTGCTTTTGCTCCTGGAAAACACGGAAATGTGCCCTTTTTCTGCTGCAGCATCCCAGGGGCCATTCTGTAACTTGGCAGCAGCAGTAGCATCATGCTGGTCCCTGGATGGCAAGCCACGGTATGATCTGGAGCTCTGAGCATCAGTGGGGTCTCAGAGGGAGAAGCCCCTGGTGGGTCCCAGGTGGTCACCTCCCCTTCTGGGAGACGCTGCCGTTCTCCTGGCTTGGCCAGGCCTCGGCATTCCAGTAGGAACCACTTCTACCTCTGCCTGGGCGCTTGTCTTCCCTCTTCCTGTTGCCTCTCCTCCCTCTTTAAATCCTCTCCCCACCAGAGCTGCTCAGTTTTCAAACTGTCACTGATTCTGCAGATTCGAAGGCAGCCCCTGGGCTTGCGGGAGGATGGACAGAGAATCCAGAGATTGACAGTGTAGCCTGGGAGCTGTCACTCACCACCTGAGCCCTAGGGAACATCCCCTTTCTTTTTCGGGCTTCAGTTTTCTAACCTGTAAAACGATCAGGTTGAAATGAAAGTTTCCTCCCAGCTTGAACCTACGATGATTCAGTCCACAAGCATGTGGTCTGCTGTCTGACATGTACTGGGCTGGGTGCTGGTTTTTGTAAAGCTCGCCTTCTGGGAGACAGGCAGGTGAATAAGCATGAAATTAGACCAGAGAGGATTACGTGCTGCGCCATGGTAGAAAAGATGGAGCTCTATCAGCCTTGTAAAGAAAGCAGCAGTGACCTGGTTCTCTGGCCCCCACTGCCACCCCCTCAGCCCACCCCCAACTCCCCAGGCACAGGCACTGTCAATTCTTTTAGATGATTCCTTTGAGTTTTACCATTGCACATTTCTGTAGAAGAGACTTGCATCACTAGTTTTTGACTTTTCAGTATTAGATGCCAGTTAAGTTCTTATTTAATTTTTTTTTAAGTTTTTTTTTTTTTTTTTACAGTGTGGATCTTTCAGTTTTTATTGAATTTGTTGCAATCTTGCTTCTGTTTTATGTTTTAGCTTTTTGGCTGGGAGGCATGAGAGATCTTAGCTCCCTGAACAAGGATCGAACCCGCACCCCTTGCATTGGAAGGTGAAGTCCTAACCACTGGACTGCAGGGAAGTCCCTAAGTTCTCACTTTATAAGATGTAGATTAAATTTTCTTTTATCCACCCTCCCCATTAGAACCTTCGCCTAGAACCCCTGCCTGTCTCCCCCATTCTCCCAATATGGTTATATCATCCTCTTGGTTGGATGGAAACTCAATGTCTTCACTTTTTTAAATTAAATTTAATTTTTTTGGCCACACCTCACAGCCTGTGGGATCTTAACTCCCCAGTCGGGAGAATTGAACCTGGGCCCCCTGCAGCGGAAGCTCAGAGTCTTAACCACTGGGCCACCAGGGAAGTCCCATCAACGTCCTCATCTTTATGACTAATTGTTATTTATAGCTAAGCCACGTAGTATATTATTAATATCATTTCAACATTTGTTCTCTATGGAGTGAGCTTCTCTTTTTAAAATTTGCTTTGTTTTCCTTATCCATGTTAGTGATTCAGTCCCCAAATCTTGCCCGTTAGTATAGATCTCATCTCAATAAGTCCAAGTTTTAGGCATTCTGTGCATTTCATCTTCTTGAAGAAATTGCTCCCAGAGCCCTTTCACTTCTGCAGGAGGACCTACTGGCTCTCTATTGCAGGCACTGATCCTAATCTCTCTCTTCTGTTGGTTTTCTGATGTCTTTGTCTTGTGTTTGCAGAGGGAACACACTCTCCATCCTCACTGTGAGACACGGTCAATGGAAGTTGTAATTTGGGGAGAATTTTCATGTCTTGGCAGGTTTGTGTTTTACGCTTAATAGTTAAGCAGGGTATGGAATTTTAGGTTGGAAAAAATCTTCCCTTAGAACTTTGAAGGCAAAACTCCCTCATGTTCTATGACAGTTCTCTTAAACAACCAATGCTGTTTTGAGTCCTGATCCTTTCACGTGATTCAGTTTTCTTTCTAGAAGTTTGCAATATCTTCTGTTTGTCAGCAGTGTTCTCAAATTCCATGATGTTGTGCTTTGGTCAGGGGACATTTTTATATGCTCTTTGGCCTATTCAGTTTGGAAACTCATGTCCATCAATTCTGGGAAATGCTCTTGAAGTAATTTTTTTTTTTTTTTTTTTTTTTTGATTGGAAAGTAGGATTTATTGGTGGGTGTAAGCAGGGGAGAGTGCCATGACTCTCATGAACACAAAGGCCACCATTTGTTCTGAGGGCCACGATTGGGGATATATTTGACCCCACACCCATCTGGGATGAACTGCTTTTCTGCCAGTGTGTTTTCAAATTCATCTGCTTTAAACTTAGTAAATCCCCGATTCTTGGAGATATGGATTTTCAGGTGTCCAGGAAACTTTCCCTTGGCTCTGCAGAGGACCTCAGTCACAGGCTTCCTGTTCTGCAGCTTGGTGAGGATGGACATCGTGACTTGGCCAGTGTGAACCCTGGACACCGTGCCCTGGGGCTCTCCAAAGGCATCTTGCATGCCTGTCTGGAGTCTATCACTCTAGCACAGGACATCTTGTTGATGCAGGTGACATAGAAGGGGTGGAGCTGCACTCGGATGTGAAAACAATCTTTGCCACAGCTTTTCACCATGTACTTGTTGGCACAAATATGGGCAGCCTCCCAGGCTTTAGAGGAGAACTGCTGATAAGCATCTGATACCATGTGGCCACAGAGTAGGAACTCATCCACTTTTGCCTTCTTCTGCCCCAGGTCAGTGATACTAATCTTAGCATCAGGGACACTTTGGCAGAAGCAGAAGGGAGATTTTGGGTATGATTTGTTCTTACAATATCTGTAACACCAGGCAGGGTGGATTGTCTGTGGCCTGCTGAAGGGAAAGAACTCTTGAAATAATTTTTAAGGGATTTTTCTCTTCTCTGTTTTTTGTTTTTTTCCCTGTTTTCTTTCTTTGATTTTCTTTCTTTCTTTGCTGCAGTTTGGAGGATTCTACAGTTGGAGGATATCTTTAACTTCCAGTCTTCCTGTTTAATTTTCATTCCTGTTATATTTTAAATCTCTGAGACCTTATTTTGTTCCCTGAATGTTCATTTTTATAGCATCTTATTCTGATCTCACAGTTGCAATATCATATTTCTCTGAGAATAAATAATTTTTAAAAAAGTTTCCTTCTGTCTGCACAACAGTATCCTCCAAATTGTTTTCATCTGTTTGTTTTGATCTCTGTTTTTCATATTAGATGCTTTCCTCATGTGTCTGTGAATCTTTGGGTTCCTGCTGAAGAATGGAACTCTAAAAGCTTTGCGACTGTGGGCGGGCCTTTGCTGCCTCTGCCCTTGAGAAACCCTTGAGGACTTCCTTGGTGGTACAGTGGTTAAGCACCACCTGCAAATGCAAGGGACATGGGTTTAACCCTGGTCTGGGAGGATGCCACATGCTGTGGGGCAACAAAGTCCATGTGCCACAGCTACTAAAGCCCATGGGCCTAGAGCCTGGGCTCCACAACAAGAGAGGCCCGTGCACTACAACGAAGAGTAGCCCCTGCTCGCTGCAGCTGGAGAAGAGTCCTCGAGTAGCAACGAAGACCCAGGGCAACCAGAACTAAATAGATAAATAAATACATTTTAAAAAACACTAAAAAAATGTCCCTCTTGATGTCAGACTCTCTCACGAACTCCCCCTGTCGTGACCCTGCCTCTCCTACATCTGCGTTCCCCAGCCTAAAGACTCCGTCTTACTCACTCTAGAATATGCATCTACCATCACCTGCGATGATACCAGGAGGGAAAGGGACTGGCCTGCACAGAGTAAGGGAGGGGTTTGGAGGACTAACTGCTCCTTAAGTTGACTTTTAGCTTATTTGCTTTTTTAAACAGACTTTATTTTTTAAAGATTTTTTTGATGGGGACCATTTTCAAAGTCTTCATTGAATTTGTTACACTATTGCTTCTGTTTTATGGTTTTTGGCCTTTGGGCCAGGAAGCATGTGGAATCTTAGTTCCCAGACCAGGGACTGAACCCACACTCCCTGCACTGGAAGGCCAAGTCTTAAACCACTGGACCGCCAGGGAAGTCCATTGACTTCATTTCTTTTTAGAGAAGTTTTAGGTTCACAGAAAAGTTGAGCGGAAAGTCTAGCGAGTTCCCGTACACTCCCTGCTCTCCTGCCCACACATGCACAGCCTCCCTTACCATCAACATTCTCACCCCAAGGGACATTTGTTAGAGTGGATGAACCTACATGAACACACCATTGTCTCCAAAGTCCATAGTTTACATGAGTGTTCACCTTGGGTGTTGAACATTCCATGGGTTTGGACAAATGTGTAAAGGCACGTACTCGCTATGTAGTTTCACATTATTTTCACTGCCCTAAAAATCCTGTGCTCCATCTATTCATCCTTCCTTCCTCCCAACCCCTGACAACCACTTCCGTTTTACTTTTGAAAATTCACCCTTATCCCTGCTTCTAGAAGTAATCCATACCAATCTAGCCCAGACTGAGTTGGGGAGTGGGGTTGCTTCTCAGTTGCCCTCATCTCTGGCTGAGGACTCAGCTTTCTCTGCCCATCCTCTCTCCAGCTTCCAAAACTTGTTGCTGTTGTCTCCTCCCTTGTTCTACTGGTTTCTGTGAATCTACACCTAAAGAACAAGTCCCTCTGTGTAGTTTAGCAGGGCTTCAGAAGGAAAATGCATGAGCTCAACTTGCCACCTCTAATTAGAGGTGCTCCAGTTGAAATCTCTGTGGTCACCTCAAGTTCAACTTGACCCAGACCACTCCCCCATCCTCTTCTGCAAAATAAAGTTCTGATTCTCTGTAGGTCCTGGTTTCTGGCAGTGTCTCCGGCTGCTCTGTTACCTACGCTTTAACACCACAGGGTCCTCTCTGCCCCTTTGTCCCCTTTGCCTCCTGTTTGTGGGCACTCTCCCCTTCTCTCTTCCTCTGCGGTCCCTCCCGATTCCCCTCCTCTGTTTGAAGCAGCCACCGAGATCCGGCCTCTCATACCCAGGCCTGAATGAACAGCCTGTTAGTGATCTTCAAGTATTTTCCCTTCACATCTAATCTACGAAATGTCTTCAAACAAATAAACTTGCCATAGTCTTGTCACTCATGGCCCCCAAATATTTTGTCTAGAGCAAAAAGTCCCAGTTTCCGAGTAGGCAGGCGAGTTTCCACAATATGACTACTATATCTGCCTCTCCTAGCCTGCTTCTCCTGCTAAGACCACTGGGCCTGGTTACAGCCACTCTGAACACACCGGTCCCTTCCCGACCCTGATCCCTCTGCATGCACACCTCCCAAGACTCATTGTAAATGCTGCCTCTGAGACTGAGCTCCCTGAGTTACCCCAGAAATTGCCCACACCCTCTTCTAGGTTTCCAACCTTGAATCAAAAAGTCATATTGCCATTTTTGGCTGACATCTGTCCTTCTTTGGGGTTGTTTGAGGGGAGGGACTGTGTCTTCTCCATCCTGTACATTCAGGGCTTAGTTCTGTATCTCGAATGCATTAAGTTCTCAATAAATGTTGAATGTGTGAGTGATTGACTTTATAGTTACATTTCATTATTTGTCTGTGTCTATTCTTTTCTATGCTGCTGCCTTCACTGTCACCATATTAATAACACTTTGATAGGAAGATTGTTTAAATAATTAAACTCCTTGAAATTGTCATTAGAAGGACCTTCTTTGTACCAAAGAGTGCTCACAGCAAAACAGAAAAGAGCATGTTCTTTTGCACGCTGCCTTAACTTGATTTATTATTTCACTCCTTTACGTATCTGTCTTTCTTCCCTAACTGTTCTGTCTGCCCCGCAAGGGCAGGGTCTGTGCTTAGCTAATCCTTCCAGCATTCCTCATGGCACTCGACACCAGCCTGGGTAGAGAGCAGGGCTTCCGTAAAGATTTGTAGATGGACTCACGTGTGCTCCAAGGTGCGGGGAGGATGAGAGGGCTGGTCTGGGGTGACTGACTTTCTGGTGTGGAAGCAAAACCAGATAGCCAAGCTGAGCTTGGGTCAGGCCTGGGGGTAGGGTGATGGTGAGGACCAGCATGAACTGTGGGAGAAGGTGTCTGAGAACAGCCCATCATGGCCAAGTGTTCTTTGGGAAGCAGGGAGAAGAGCAGAATGAGGAAGAGGGGAGATGGAGGAGAGGAATGTGTGTGGACAGAGGGGTGGGTGGGTGAGGGTGGCCAGCACAGAGGGGCAGGGGCGAAGGGGGTGGGCAGGCCTTTAGGGTCAAGGCCTCAGGGCGATGTCTTGGCTCCAGGCACTGACCAGCCCCCTGCCCCACCTCCACTTCCCTACATCTCTTTCACCTCCACGTCGGGTGTCAGAGCCAACTTCACCTTCACCTTCACTAGGCTGGGTCTCCCCTCCTTTGGATCAGCATCACCAGGTCCAGGCCAGGGCCTCTGCTCCCTCCCTCCCCCGGGCCATTTTCAAGTCCCATGACTGTGTCCAGACTCCCCCTCCCGGAGCGGACCCCAGCCCTCTTCCTGAGCAGCTGAGCCCGAGCCCTGGGGGAGATAACAAGGACGGGGTATGAGAGGCGCCTAGTCTGATGGACAAGGGCGGGTCCTCATGGGAGTGTCACGCTGAACCTCTGCTGCCCTCTCCTACCCCCACTTAAATATGCATCAAAACCCACAACATCAATACAGTCAAGAAAACAGATAATAAAACCTTTTCTTGACATGCCAAGTCTATCCCTTCCCCGCTGGGGTCCTCACTTCCCTCTCCCTCTGCTGCTAAACTCGGTGAGAGTGTGCACCCCTGCCTCCCTTTCCGCTCCATACATGGCCTCCTTAACACAACTCCCTTCTCTCAGAGTAGATGCTCTCCTAGGGCGCCAGGGGCTTCCTGTTGCCCAGGTCGTGGTGGCGATGGTAGTGGTTGAGCAGGGGGGTTCTTCCAGGCTTTGCCCTCGCTGAGCACCTCAGCCCCGCCCTGCAGAGCCCCTGCCTGGGCCTCAGGCTGCCCTCTCACCTGGCTCGCCTCCCTGATTGCCTCCTCCATCTCTGCCTTCCTTCCCAGCCACGTTTCTTGGCCCACCACCGATGTGGGCCCAGATGGGTCAGTACTTCAGCAAGTTTCATCTCTCCAGCCCCTCTGCGCGGGTCCAGCTTGTTTGTCCTGCCCCTCCCTGCAGGCCCAGCTGAATGACAGACCTCTTCCTTGGCCCTATCTTGAGCCCAGAGGGGCTGAAGGAGTGAGAGTTCTTCCTTTGGCCCAGGACCCAAACCTTGGAATCGTTCTTTTGTTTTTAAATGAAATAATCCAGTCACACAAAAGTATCGGGAATGACGGGATGAACCCGTGTTCCTACCAGACGGCTCAAGAATAAATATTATCGATATACACGAAGCCCCTTGAGTACCCTTTCTCATGGCATCTTCCCTTTCCCAGAGAGGCAACCGCCATCCTGAATTTGTTATTTATCATTCCTACAAATTCTTTAAATGTTCATGACATGTATATGTGGCTTACACATGCATGACTTCAAAGCACCGTGTAACCAGCAGGGCTCTGTGTATCTTTCTTCCATTTTCCCACTTAAATGTACCCTGCTTATGACAAGTTGCGCTGTGGACTCCTTTTCTCCACAGTCTAATATTCCACTGTGAAAATGTGCCACACTTGACCTCCTCCCTCTCCCATAAATAGACATTTCACATACACCAGCTGAGGTCATTTTGGACCTTTCTTCTCTCATGCAGCTACCTGGTCCCAGCTTCTATTCTGTTCAAAAAGCTTCCTGATATCATTTCCCAAGGCAACCTCCCTTTTTAGGACTCCATTACCTGTCACCTGGACAGCCCCAGTAGCCACCTAACCAGCCCCCACAGTCCCAGCTTAGCCCACTCACCCCACAGCTACTTTTTCCCCACAGCTGATATCGGTTGTGTCGCCTCTGCCCTCAACCCTCTCCTGGGTGCTGCCCCCCGCCCCTAGCCAGGACCCCCAGCTGGCCTTGGACTCTCCACAGCCTGACTCCCTCATTTCCCATATCAGCCCCCACTACTGCAGCCGGAGCTCTAAACGTTCTAACCTGCCTTCTCTCAGCTGTTGCCCCACTTGCCAAGCTCTCCTGCTGAGTCTTAGCTTCCCCTCGTGGCTCCTCCAGTACCAAATCTTCTCGGAGAATCCTGCTCTGAACACCTCTGGAGGCCACAGCCCAGGGTGTTGGAACCAGATTTAGCCCCGGAGAAGGCAATGGCAACCCACTCCAGTACTCTTGCCTGGGAAATCCCATGGACAGAGGAGCCTGGTAGGCTACAGTCCACGGGGTCACGAAGAGTCAGACACAACTGAGCGACTTCACTTTCACTTCACTTTCATGCACTGGAGAAGGAAATGGCAACCCACTCCAGTATTCTCGCCTGGAGAATCCCAGGGACGGGAGCCTGGTGGGCTGATGTCTATGGGGTCGCAGAGTCGGACACGACTGACATGACTTAGCAGTAGCAGCAAGCTCACTTGAGGCTACAGTCCATGGGGTCACAGAGAGTCGGACACGACTTGGTGACTGAACGACAATCACGATAAAGCTCACCTGAAGAATCAGACTGTCTCCCTCTGATGCCAACTCAGTGACACAGGCCACAACTCTGAATCTCATCAGCAGTACCAGCAGCATTGCTGCCGATGGGGTATCAGCCCGTGTGGGCCCCGTGTGCAGGCTTCATGAGTCCATTTAATTCTCCCCTCCATCTGAGGAGTCAGGGATTCTTTTTTCTCTTTCAAGATTTGGAGTGGAGGGGGGGGAATGTGGACCATTTTTTAAAGTCTTCATTGAATTTGTTAGAATATTGCTTCTGTTTTTGGTTTTTTGGCCATGAGGCATGTGGGATTTTAGCTTCCTGACTAGGGATCGAAACTATACCCCTGGATTAGAAGGTGAAGTCTTAACCACTGGACCACCAGGAAGTCCCGGAGTCAGGAATTCTCATCATCACTTTATAGAGAAGGAGACTGCTCCGAAAGTCACTTGCCTGAGGCCCAGCCTGTGCCAGAGGATGTAAATTGTCGTTGGACAATGACAGTGGTGAGTCAGGCTTGTCAGCCCACGGCCTTCCCCGCACCTGCCTCCCCACACAGCTCCTTGTTTCTGCCCTGTGAATCTTCCTGAAGCTCCATCTAGGCGCCTCTACAAGTCTAGAATGTCTTTTTCTCTCCCTGTTCCCTACCAGTCAGCTTCCCCTTCCCAGCTGTGGCCTCTCTTCCAGGAAGTCCTCCAGGAGCACAGGGGGCCCCGAGCCCCATGGTAATTGGCAGCCAAGATTACATTTAATTAACAGCTATTATGTGCCGTGGACCTAGTGAGCACCTAATATGCATGACAGGTTTTTATATGTGTGTCATTATTAATCTTTTCAACAAACCAGTGATGATCACCCCATCCCAATTTACAGATGAGGAAACCAAAGCCCAGAGAGATCAAGAAGCTTTCCCAAGGCCACAGAGCTAGCAAGAGGCAGAGGCAGGATCTGAAGCCCTGCAGGGCTTGAGTTTTCTCCCCTGCAGTCCTTGGCACTGATACCCATCAGTTTCCCGGCCAGAGAGCTGAGAGCTGAGTCCGGGGCTTCTCTGCTGTCCACCCACCCGTGACCGCGCTTGGCCTGCTCTTGACCCCAGGGAGCGGCTGATGGAGACAGTCTGAGTTCCAGTCTGAGAGCAGGAGGGGCCCTGACCCTTAGCGAGGATAAAAGGCTTCTATACAGGACCAAGAACTCCAGCATGCCCACCCCACCCTGTACCACTCCTGTTAATTCAACCCATCTTTCAAAAGTGGCCAATGCCCCCTCCCCAGCTCCTCTTAGGTAGGACAGAGGGCCTTTCAGCCTTGGCTGCCACCATAGCCACTTTCTTGGGAGGGGTTGTTTTTTTAAACTTTTGAACCTGAGGTGGAGACAGACTGCAGGTGTGCAGGCAACCTGGGCCTGTGTGACGGGATGTCACGGTCACTACCATGTGGTTTGTGTCCCTGCCCGGCGTGGCCACAGGATAATTGCAGGCTTTCAAGATGGAAGGGACCTCTTGGTGTAAATGTAGCTGATTAGTATCACGTGTGTGTGCCCATGTGTCTGTGCACACGCTCAGGTTCGTGCCTGTGTGTGTGTGTGTGGTCCTTGTGAGTCCTCCCTACCCCTCTCCCCTGCCCAGGGGCCTCTCTGCCCTCACCGCTCAGACTCTATTCCAGCAGAAGGCCCCCCACTACCTCCTCCTCCCTGTGTGATTATTTTTACAGGGCGTTTCAGCCTTCTTTCTCTGACTCCCTCTGTCCCTCAGGTGGTATTTCAAGCCTCAACTTACCTGGTTCTGCCTAGAGAACTCTGAAGCCAGGGCCTGATTCCTAGCTCTGAGGCACTCTGTGCCTCAGTTTCCCCTTTTGGAGTCTCCAAGAAGAGGGGAGGAAGCCACAGCGTACAGTGTCACAAGAAAGCTGAGACTGAGCCAGCAAGTTGCTCTCTTCTCTTCCCCCAGACTGCAACCAGATTCCTCATTCTTTTAATGCTTCGTCTGTTAGTCTCTGATTTCCTGAGTCTCAGTTTCCTCATCTGTGAAATGGGGATAATAATAGTATCTAACTCAGAGTTAGGTGGCATTAGCTAATCAAAGGACGTGAGTTCAAGCAACCTCTGGGAGATGGTGGAGGATAGGGTAGCCTGCGTCCATGGGGTCTCAAAGAATCAGACACGATTTAGCGACTGAACAACCACCAACAACAGAGTTGCAAAGATGAGACAAAATATAAGGCTTCTCTAATACGATGTGCTATGTGATAAGAGCTCATTAAATGTTAGTAATTACTGTTACCATTAAAAATCTTTACTGAGCCCTTTACGGTGCCCAGTGTACCAGGCTCCAGAGGTGTCTTCTCTCCGGATCGCTCTCATCTCTCTTACTTCTTCGTTTCTGTGCAAGGTGCTTCATAGGTCAAAGTTGCATGGGTCTGGAAGCCCCCAAACAGCAGGAGGAATCCTTTTCTGCCCTGGGCTAGAGGCTGCTCTCTGGGACGTGGGGTCAGAGGGCTGTAGTTGTCACAGGAAGTTGAGCACTCCCTCCCACACTCCACCTCCCGTCCTTCCCAGGAGGGCAAGTTTGCCCAAAGAGGAGGTGCAGCTCAGCTTTGTCTAAAGCGCCCTCTGCTGGTCACTGGCAAAGGCCGTGGCCGAGGGTGGCTAGCAGGGGAAGAGGAGGCTCCTGAGTGTGAGGGGAAGGGAACGTCTGCCCGGTGCAGAGTCCACAGAGTCACAGGTGTGTGTGCTCAGTCGTGTCCAACTCTGCGATCCCACAGACTGCCGCCCACCAGGCTCCTCTGCTCATGGAACTTTCCAGGCAAGAATACTGGAGCGAGTTGCCATTTCCTACTCCAGGGGATCTCCCCAACCCAGGGACCAAACCAGTGTCTCCTGCATCTCCTGCATTGGCAGGCGGGTTCTCTACCCCTGCACCACCTGGGAAGCCACCATTACCTTCTCACCCTCAGAATGTCTGGCTTGGAGTATCCCCTCCCCTTTTTTTGTTGTTAGCCTGAGAACAGCTTCCAAAGACAGCTTTGCTCTAACCCAGTAAACGCAGAAATATTCAGACCTGGGCAAGCAACCAGCCAAAGCTAATAACCTGCTCCTGGTAACAGCAGAAAAGCTAGACAACATGCAGAACTCCCTGACAGCAAAACAAGACTGGGGGCGAGGTGGGGGAGGTGGTTCTTATTTAGGACATAACGAAATCCCATGGACAGAGGAGCCAGCGCAGTGGTCTACAGTCCATGGGGTGGCAAAAGTCGGACACAACAGCATCTGAACAGCAAATGATGGGGGGTGGGGGTGGGGCTGCCCCACGTGGGACCTGTCAGAACAGTGAGGACCTTAATGTTGAGTCTGTAACTCAGAAGATGGAGGTCCACAGCAGCCTCCTGTTTCTTACATTTTAAGACCTTCTCTGCCAACACCTGGGACAGGTCTCACCTCATGTCCAAATTTACTGATCAGACTTTTGCCATATCCCTGGGGGAAGGAATAAAAAAGACACTAGTTTGAAGCAGGAGAAACTGAAGTTGGACCACTTGGAAGGGCTGTCCTGATACTGAGGCTAGGTGTCATCTTGTCCCTTTAGTCTCCCATGTGGGAAGAATACTCCTAGGGCCAATCAGGGAACAAACCTTCTCCTGTGGGTGGAGTAGGGAGCTGGCAGGTGGCAGCTAACACCTCTGGATTCCCTAGAAGGCTGGTGGGTTCCACAGGAAAGCAGGGGGAAAGGGAAGCAGCTGCAGTGAAACTGAGGGTAACTGCTTTGCAGCATTGTCAAGAATGCCCGAGAATGCCTGTTGTCCACACAAATTACATGCAGCTAGTCCTGCTGTTGAGAACCCCGGCGGCCTCCACGGAGGGTGACGGGGCAGTGATTCAAGCAGTGCTCCTTCTTCGTAGTGCCCGGTGGGCAGGTCTCCCCTGGCCTGATCCCTTCTGAGATGCCCTCTCTAGGCAGGAACAGGGGATTCACACCAGGCTCTGCACCAGTGTCCAGAGGATTAGGGCAGGGGGAGCAGGTGGGGTAGACGGGGCTTGACAGAAGATGGGGGACCACAGATGATGGTTGAAAGGAGTAGGAAAGGCCTGAGACAGGAAGTCAGCAGACTCAACCTCCAGATCCTGCCGGCTCCTTCCCCCACTACTTCCCTCCAGCTTGGCTTTTGGAAAGTTCCAGCATTTTGATGCTTTGTGGGATTACTGATGCTGGGTCTGCTTTCTCAACACCTTCCCTCTTCTCTCCACACTTCCAAGTGCACATACTCCTTCCCGGGCCCCGCTGTGGAGACGTGCCCACGGTGCTGGAAGGGAGCTGGGAGACAGCCCGGTGGTGGGCGCTGGGGTCTGAGAGGGTGGGGGACTCCCCTATCGGGGTTGCGTAGTGGGTTGGGGGTCAGGATTTGGTGTGGGCTAGTGCAGTGGTGCCCCCTACCCTGCTCTGCCCTTAAGAGCCTGAACCTCTTCCTTCCCTCCCCCAACTGTCTGGGGTCCCCTTTGCATGGGCTGCAATAACCCCTTTTCTGACCCGAGTCCACCACTGTTTACACTGCATAGCGGCAGACAAGCATCTCAATGCCACTCCTTCCCCCCACACACCTATCCAGGTAGCCTCCACCCATGGGTGATGGGCCCAGAGGGCTTCCTGGGCATGTGCTTCTGCAGCAAGAACCCTCTGGATCCCAAGAGGAAATCTACTCCCCAATGAAAACGTCCAGGCAGGAAAACTTGGATTGCAAACCCATGAAGGAACTGGGCCCAGGAGTTGTGACTTTGGGAGAAAATAGGAGAACGACGGAGACCTGGTTTGAGAGAAACTTCCCCGGGTGACGAGTGGAAAAGGAAGCCAGGTGGGGTGGAGAGGAGCCGGAACAAAGCTGTGAACGAATGTGGAGGTGCAGGTGCTGGTGCTAGGGCTCGGTCCACTTCTGCACTTGCAGCAAGAGCCCCTACAGGAGCCCCCGCTGCCCAAAGCGTCCTCCCCTCCCTTGCTGACACACGCAGGGCCCGGTGAAGAGAGGACGTTTAATATTTCTGTGCTGGTCAAACAGAACACAGGTGGGGAGTACATAGGGGAGGGGGCGGAGGGCCCCCTGCCTCTTGGGAGGGGTGGCTTGTGAAGGGGTGTATGTGGGGGTTTCTTGGGAAATAGTCCAAGGAGTCTTCTCAGCAAAGGGGCCTGGCCTGGGGTGTAAGTATCAAACACACCCAGTCCTTGGCCTTAAGTTGGGGTCCCCCATAGGGGGTCTGTGGAGAGAGAGTCTCACTTTTTTTTCCAGCTCCTTCGCTGGAATCCACACTCCCAGTGTGATCGGGAACTTGGTCCTGGAGAAGGGGGTCTGGAGAGCCCCCAGGAAGCAGCCCATGGTTGGGAGGAGGGCTCCCCATGCCCCCGGCCCAAGGGGACGAGAACCCGGGGGGTGGGGGAAGCTGAGGGCAGTAGTCTCCTCCCCTCTGCCCGTGTTCCTTCCCCCAGGCCAGGCTGGAGCAGAGGGGAGGTGCGCAGGGCCCCCAGCTTCTACTGAGTCCCAGGGTCCTCGGGGTGGGGGTGGAGAGAGGGGGTCTTGGCCACCAACAGACACTGTAAACTTTGGTTTAAAACAATAACTTAAGTCAGGGAGGGCTTCCAGCCTGGGGCTGGGGTGGGCAAGAGGAGCAGGGGATGTGGGAGGCGACAAAGGAAAAAGCCAACGAAAAGTTTTGGTTTTTGCTTCCGGCATAAGAAAGGTCTTTGGTCATCCGTGTAACTGAGGGGTGCGGGGTGGGGGGCGGGTGAGGGAAGACTGCAAAGGGGGACCTGAAGGCTGGGGTGGGAGTGACCAGTTGGGTCACAGCAGCCACCGTATTCATCCCACCCGCCCCCGCCCGCCCGGTTTCAGCCGGGCCTTTCCCCGGGACAGAGGCAGATGCTTTCCTGCAGCCCTGGCACCACCCGGCCCGACTCCAGCTTCAAGGGTGGTTCGGCTCCACCTCCACGAGTCCACCGGGCACAGGCCTCTTCCTGTGCTTCCTGGCATGGGGGGCAGCGGCCAGCAAACAGGGATGCAGGCCTGGTTCAGCCTGGAGCCGGCCGCCCTGCTTCCACGGGCCTGCCCCCAATCCAGGTTCTCCCACCACTAGCTGTGGCTTCTGAACAGGCAGAGCTGAGGGGGCTGGTTTCTCCTGGGGCTGCGCTGAGATTTAGCTGCCCTGACCCAGGCCAGAGCAGGGGAAGGAGTCGGGCTGGAGTTATTTCTTCACAGTACGGACAAGATGGTGGAAGGGAGCACAGATGGAGGAAGTGGGGGCCTCTGGCCAGACCATGCGGCCAGAGCCAGGGGTGTGGTGCCCTGGGTTTGAGAGGGTGGCTTAGCCCCGCCTGCGGGTCTCCAAGGCGCTGAGGGGCCCTGTAGGGGCCAGCTGGTGGGGGAGGAGGGCCCTGCTGCTGCTGGTGGTTGGGGGTGGGGGGCGTGGAATTCAGATGTTGGGGGGGGTCTGAGGAGGGGTCTGGGCCCTCCGTGTCCTCTGCCGGTCCCAGACCAGGGATTCTGTGTCCCCTCGGGGTGGGGGGAGGACCGTCCCTGCCCCCGAGTGTCGTAGGTCAGTCAGGTCACCTTGGGAGTTGCTGGCCCAGCCCCCCCATCTGAGTCCTGGAAGTGCCTTGAGGTTGGGCGGGGCGTGGAGTGGGGGTAAGTGGGGCCTAGGTTCCCAGAGGGAGGGGTCTCACCCCTGCCCCGCCTGCCCCTGGAGGCCCTTAGGACAGTTCTTCTCCCGGCAGCTCCTCCTCCAGGTCCCTGTCTTCCGGAGGCCCCGCGGCGCTGGGGTTGGAGGGCCCCAGGGGGGGTCCGGGCCGCCTGTCTTCCTCGGCCTCAGCCGGCTCCTCTTTCACCTGTACCTGGTGGCTGTGACAGAAGGGGTGATGCGGACACTCGGGGGGCCTTCCCCTGCCCACTCCCACCCCAAAACGCATCCAGAATCTGGGGGAACGGGGGGTGTCTCCCCAGGAGCCCCTAATTTCTGAGGGAACTGAGGGCTCGCATCAGTCTGGTCTCCCCCGGGCCTGTCTTCAAAGGAAAGGAGGTGTTGGGATAGGCAGAGACGGTCCTTGGTTGGGAAGGAGAGAGGAAGGGAGGTGAGAGAGGATGGAGGAGGGAAGGAAATAAAAAAAGAGGATGGGGGTGGGGAGCCATGAGGAGAGGGGGGGCCATGGGTCCCGGGAAGAGAACTGGACCGGAGGCGACAAGATGGGGATCCCAGCTGCAGGGGGACAAGATCCCGCCTTCCCAGGGTTTGGGGCTGGGGTCCGCGCCACAGCCTCACCTGTACTGGGGTGGGGAGAGGCGAGGCGGGCTGCTGCTGCCGTTGCTGGGCAGCGGCTCCACGGGTGCACCCGCGTCGTCGTGGCCGAGGGGCAGGAGGCTGCTAGCGGAGCCAGGGTTCAGCATGCCGGGGCTGTTGAGGAGGGGGAAGCTGCTCTCGGCCAGGGCAGCCTGGAGGGCACAGAGCGGAGGCCCGTCAGCGGGCTCCACCTGGGTGGGTGATGCCCCTTCCCCAGCCCTCGGGAGCCTCCTGTGGCGCGTGTCTGCACCCTGGCAGATCTCCAGCACTCCTGCCTCTGATTCTGACCTGCCTCCCAGCTTTGCTGAGAACCTGGGCGTGACTTATTTCTTCCAGGGCAACAGAGGACGCCCCCCTCCCCGGCCCCCCCCCACACAGACAAGCCAGGGTGGGGGACACCATTACCTATCTGTGCCAACCTCCCTGCCCCGTGCCCCGTGTCTCTGCCGGAGACAGTGGAGGAGGCTCTCTTCTGAGGCCGGCGAGCGGGTGGGAAGGTGAGGGGGCGGGAGGGCGCTGGTCGGGGACCAGTCCACTACCTGGTAGCTGGCGTTAAGTGCTCCGTAACTGAGGCCCGAGATCATGTTCTTCACCAAGGTGGGGCTCCTGGAGGAGAGAGAAGGCAAGTCTGCTTCATGCATCGGCTTACTCCTCACTCAGGCCTTGACCCTAACTGAGGGCCTGTTCTGTGCCAGGGGAGGGCCCGTTCACTGTCCTGGAGGTCATAGTCGGCCGTGCCCATCTTGTTCAGCCCTCCTGCTGACCTGAAGCAGCAGGAACCAAGAGCCCCCTTCACAGGAGAGCTGCCCGGGCTCCTAGGGACCCTGGAATACGCCCAGTCTCAGAGCTGATGAGTGAGACAGAGATTCTTCCCTGTGTTTTTCTCCCAGTAGTTTTTCTCTTCAGTTTAGACTTGTCTGACAAGGTCTGAGTGATAGCCTCCACAGTCCCCTTTCTGTAAAACCCACTTTCCTGCCATCCTGAATTTTGGGACATCTAGTATGCCATGTGCTCAGCCTGTCCCCACACGCTCTACACCACAGGCTTTTCTATACAAAAAGTACTCCAGGAGTTGGGTCAGAAAAGCAATGGCTCAAGGCCATCCTTCTACAGTGACTACCCTCTAGTTTAGAGAGTGTCTCAGAAAGGTTAAGAAACTGGCCCAAGGTCACACAGCTGGGGAGAAGTAGAGGTATAATTAGAGCCCAGGTCTTCTGATTCCAGGGTGAAAACAGGACATGAAGATTTTAAGTGTTGGGACTGGCATATGAGGGCACTCAGAAGGGGTGTGGTTCCTTTTTGGGTCCCAATCCTGCCCCAGCCCCCACTGCTGCCTGAAGGTAAAGAGGCTCTTGTCTGGGGAGAAGGAATCTTTGAGGGGTATAGGCATCCACAGATATACATCTAACTTGCTTCACACCCTTCTCTGCCTCCTCACAGGCCTCTGGCCCAAGAAGCACAGGCAGGCCCACGTGAGATGTCTGGGGTGGAAGGTGGCGGTGCTGGGAGGGAAGCTGAAAGAGGAGGCTCTGACCCTCTCCCAGGTTCCTCAGTCTCCACTCAAAGCGTTACATGGGAGAGGTCAGAGACCCAGCTCTGCCAGGGATCTGCTGGGTGACCGCCTTCCAGCCCCTTGCCCTCTCTGGGCCTCCTCTCCCTGTAAAAAATGAAGTGGGGCCCAGGGATCTCACAGGTTTGGCTCATCCTGTGACAAGATGGGGGAGAGCAGCCCTGGGGATGGTAGCCCCTTCATCAATGGCCACGCTGGCTACCACCTGCTCACGCCCTGGCTCCGGCTGGGGGCTCCGTCCTGATGCCGGGTTCCTCTCAGCTCCTCCCTTGGTCAGAAGAAGACTGAAATGTCCTCTCCCCGAATCACCTGTCACTTCTAGACTCTGGGCCCTCCTGGGCCCCTGTGGCCTTATTTCTGTCCGCCCACCCCCCACGGTGAGAAGGCTCTGGTGCACGGAGGCGCCCTGGGGAGGTACGGGGGGTGGCCCACACACCCCGTCATCTTTGGCGGTCTTCGTTTCTGGTACTCCCGCTCGTCCACAGTCCACACGGCGCCCTTGACGTTCTCCACGCGCACGAAGCACTTGTGCAGGCTGAGGTTGTGTCGCACCGCATTCTGGGGGAACGGGCACAGGAAGCAGATGCTCAGAGGGGACCCCTCCTCCACGTGGGGGAGCACAGACAGGAGGGTTCTCAGGTCCCACCTGGTCCCACCTTCCCCGGGCCCAGTGACAAGTGGCAAGGGGTGGGCAGGAGGAGATGACGCAGCCAGAGCGGAGGGAAGGCCCCTCTCTGCCCTTGGAGCCGGGGGTCCCCGGTACCCCTCGCCGCCGCCGGCCCGCTGTATTATCTGCTCCCCGCCACATTTTAGAAAACTCTGTCTACCAGGTGACTGACACCTCATTAGCAATAACCCATTTTCCCACCATCATCAGACAGACACACGCAGCCGCTGGGGCTTCTGAAGAACACGAGATCCCATTCAGGCCCTGGCCCCTCAGTGAGCCTGGGACGTCGTAGCTCAGGCACACACAGAGTCTCCATTAAGCCTCAAAAGTCTTGGGAATAACTCAGGAAGCCTCGCTGCAACTTCCTCTGTCCCGTTGGAGCATAGGAGCCTAGTTTCTGGGCTGTGGCTTAGACTGTTATTGTTTAGCCGCTCAGTCGTGTGACCCCATGGACAGCGGCCTGCCAGGCTCCTCTGTTCATGGGATTTTCCAGGCAAGAATATTGGAGTGGATTGCCATTTCCTTCTCCAGGGGATCTTCCCCACCCAGAGATCGAACAGGTCTTCTCCTGCATTGGCAGGTGGATTCTTTACCGCTGGGGCACCAGGGAAGCCCTTTGGCTCAGAACACAGAGCACGAGGTATACAGTAGGGGCCTACTGCATGTTTGTTAACATAAGGAAGCTGGGAGAAAAGAGAGTGTGAGTTTAGTGGCTGTATAGCAGGAAGAGGAGGCAAAAGAAGAAAAGTCACCTTGGCGGTCCCACCTCCTCCCAGCAGGATAACTTCAGGAATTGAGGTCATCTGGTTTGTAGGACACTTGGGTGGGGGCAGGGTGCTTGGCCCAAATCACCCCTTGGGATCCTGGGCTAGGGCCCTAATCCATCCCCCACCGCTCGCCACATCCCTCACTCCTGTCCCCCCATTCTCCTCTTTCAGCTTCACACCCCCAGCCATTCCTGCCCCTGTTACCTGTCCCCCCCAGCCTCCCCCCACCTCATCTCCATCCTTGTCTCCTCTTTACATTTCTAAACGGGGAAGAAAGCAGGCTGGGCGGGCAGCCTGTGCCCCTGGAGATCCCCTCTCCCTCTCTCCCTTCCAACTCTTGCCACTTGCAACTGGCCCGATTTCATTACCAATTTTAATTTGCCTCTAATTAAATCCTGTGTATTTTTCCGACTCGCTTGCTAATCCACGAGGGAGGCGGGCGGCTGGAGTGGAATCTCTTGGAGCGATAATTACAAAGGGCCTAATCACGCCGGGGCTCCTGCCTCGGAATAAATTTGCCCGCATTACGGGGCTCCGATCCTCCGCTTTGCAAATGAGAATGACCCCAATTTCCGAGGATGGCCTCACCGGGGCTTTTTTCCCTCATTTCGAAGCCTGATTCGTGATGAGAGACTAATTCGTTACGCTGAAACATTAACGGCAATTTAAGGGGTCTGGCGGGGGCTGCGTAAACAAAAGGACCGGCCCACAACACGGGCCCTGGGAGGGGACGGACACAGGGGGAGGGCCGGCAAGGACCGTCAGCTTGGCAGATGGCCGCTCTGTCCCCGGATGAACGGCAGCTGGCCTGGCCCACACTGGCTCCCGACCCTTCTGCCCTGGTCTGAAGCGGACAGCATCCCGGGCTGCGGGGCCTGAGGAAGGAAAGGAGGAGGGAGGAGAGGAAGCTGAAGTAGTTGAGGAGAAGAGGAGGGACCTCAAGGAGCAGATGAATGGGTGGAAAGGAAACAGATGAGTCGGGTGTGTACGCAGGGTGTATTTCCCAAGTGACGTGAGTGGAAGCTTGGCGGCAAAGACCCTGGAAGTCAGTGGACCGAAAGCTGAGATGGTTTCTGTTCTGCCACCGGGAGGGCACAGGTGGCGCCCTACACGTGGCAGAAGCAGCCGCACAGCACAGCTCGATGGGACGGTCACTCACTGAGTGGGCTTCTTGCTGGGACCTAAATGAGGCAAGGGGAGGTGGGGGTGAAGACCTCCACCGAGGGACACACACTGCTGAGCCGATCAAGGCTGGCCCACCAGTCAAAGGAGGTTGGTATGAAGGCCCAGGGGCTTGGGCTGTGGGAGGGGTGGCTTCCTAATGGTCATCGAGGGGTTTAAGGAAGTCACCTAAACCAGCTCCTCCTGACCTCAAGAGGGATTGTAGAGGTGATATAGTTAAGAGACGACAGGAAAGGAGGGTAGGTGGGTGAGAGGAACTCAGCCCCCAAGGAGGAGGCTGTCTGTAGCAGTGAGGCTCCACACTGATTCCCCTAAAGGTAGAGGATTAATATAGTAAAGCAAATGTTACATAACAACTGTAATGATCCCGACATTTGTATAGGACTCTGTCCTTTATGAAACCTGGTATCCAAACCGGCTTGCAGGTTGGAGACTGAACCAGGTGGCCCCCAGAAGGCCCTGCTGGCTCAGACAGAGGGCAGGACTGTGGTTGGCAGGAAATGACATCACTCACAGCCAATCAGAGCAGCTGTCCCAGCCTTGCAGCATCTTTGGCAAGCATTGGGAATTGGGCATGGGGATACAGAAGGTCACGAAGCAGTCTCTCCTGCTGAACTTAGCGCTCTCAAGAAAGAGAAGGCTGGGCTCTGTACAGACCCCACCTGTCCTGATCACAGGTGGGGAGGGGTCCCCTGTGACACTTGTGGAAACCTGGTGGGCCAGGGGAGGGAGGCTGCTAACTGCAGCTTCTGCTCTGGCCAGCAGAGGGACTCAAGAGCCAGGGATCCGATTCAGGTCCTGCGACACCAGGCCCTGGTATCCATCCTTTCCCACAGGGAGCCGACACTTCTTTCCCCTCAGCCGCTCCCACCCTGCTGCAGAAAATTGAATACTTTCACCCATCAGACAGACAGACACACAGACAGACAGACAGACAGACGCACACCCCCCATGCTGGCTCTAGAAAAATAAACAGCTTAGTGTCCCAGCTTACATCTCTGTGCCCCATTTTTCTAGGATCTGTCCCTTGCCTGTTTCTGGTCCAGCAGGAAAACTCTACAGTTGAAGGTGTTAAAATGACTAACTGGATGAAGACAACTATCTTCCTGCCACTGATGGTGGAGCTGGGGAGAGTATGAGTGTCTATATTTGTACCCCATAGTACAGTCCAGGATTTTGGTCTACACACATGTCCAGGCCTGCAATCACCCATCCCCACAACACCCATTCTAGGCTTCAGAGTGTGCATTTTGACAAGGAATCTGGACCTTCAAGGTCTCCTGTGAATGGGACCCAGGCCTCCCCACCAGGTTCGGGGACTACTGACTCCTGGAGGCCCTAATTGAGGGGGCTGGGGTCTTTGGGGCCAAGGGGGGGCCCCCAGAGAAGTGGAGGTAGGGGCTCAGGGGCCCAGCGCCCAGCCTGGGGCCCGCTGAGTTATTTGTACAGAACTGCCTCTCCAAGGGGCCTGTTAGGCAGCTTTGGTTTCAAAGAGATGTGGAGATGTCCAAGGCTGCCCAGGGCCCTGGTGAGGAGGAAGCGGCATGCCTTACCTTCCAGGTGGCCGTGTTTCTTCGGAAATAGGCGAACATCCTGGTGAACCAGTTATAGATCTCATTCAGGGTCAGCTGCCTGTCGGGGGTTTCCAGGATGGCCTGTGGACAGGGAAGAAGTGCAGGGACCCTCAGTCTGGGCCTCCAAGGCTCACAGGCCTGTGTGCTCTCCCTAGCTCTCCTCTAGGGCCCTTAACGCATCTGAGGGCAGAAGAGACCCACGGAGGAAGCACGTGGACAAGACTGGGGGTGCTCTCTGGTGCCTGAGAGGGGCAGGCTGGTTGCAGCCCATCCAGAGGCTAAAGGGAACACAAGTCTCAAGGGCCATGCACTTGTTGGAGGAATGCATGAATTTCCGCTGGAGGGAACATGGCTCAAAGGACTCCTGCCCTCGACTGGAAGAAAGCAGCATTCTTGAAAGTAGTGCAGGTCATTTGGAATTTATCCTGGTTTTGGCAAAGGGCACCCCAAGAATGAGATGGAGTGTGTGTGTGTATGAGAGAGAGAGACAGAGAAAAGAAGACACGCTATGAGTGACCGTAAGTCTATTAGAAAACAGTCTCACGGGAGTAACATGTATGTGGAAAACAGAGAATGGATGACACGGTGGGTATTAGCAGCAAAAAACAGCGAGTGTGCTCTCAGAGACAGGTCCACCTGAGCAGCAGGCTGGGATCAGCCGAGGTCCCATGCGAGAGGCCATTGGTCGAGGAGGAAAGCGCGGGAGCGAGCAGGACAAGACTCCCGTGATGCTCTCTGCTCCCAGGATCCCCTGGGGGCTGGGGCCCTGAGCGAGGTGCGTGGGCAGTGTGCTGCCCCCCACGGCTGGCTCACCTGGCGAATCAGGGAGGCGTAGGTGAAGGGCGGCCGGACGTCGGCATTCTTGTAGAACTCATGGTTCTGGGCCAGCTCTGGGGGGAGACAGGGAGAGCATGAGGAGGTAACCGGAAGCGGGGGTCCGGCTGTGGCGGAAGACGCCCCTCCCTGCGGCGGCCCTTACCTGAGGAGATGGGGGAGCAGAACTTGTCGCTGCTCCTCCGCCGGGCAGGGCCCCCGCTGTGCAGCGAGGCTGAGCCCAGGCCGGGGGGCCTCAGCGGGGTGACGGGGGCGGCGGCCGAGGTGGGGGGGTGCGCGAGGCCGTCTGGGAACGAGTCGGCTGCGGAGACGGTCACCTTGGAGAATGAGGAGGAGCCGGGGACTGGGTTCAGCTGTGAGCAACGGGGCAGGGTGCTGAGCCGGGGGGCGGGGGGTCCCCAGTGAGGGGCAGGGGACGCGCGGTTCTGAGAGCGCCGCAGGGAAGGGAGAGTCACTCACTGGCTGGCTGAAGGGCTTGGGTTCCGAGGGCCGCATGTGCAGATGGGTCATCATGGCCTGCAGCCGCTCGCTCTCCTTGGCGAGCTGTGGAGAGGCGGGCGGTGAGCCGGGGACCTGTGCTAGAGGCAGTCAGGCCCTCTTCCCCTTCCACATCCCAAACCCCCATCCCCAAGACCTCTCATCCCTGCCCCCTGGCATCTCCCTCCATCTCCTGCTCCAGGAAACCCTCCCTGCTTATCCGGACTCTGTGTCGCCGGCCTGGAGCCCAGCACAGCCGCTGCCCGTCGTTGCCCACTTCTCCCCAACGGCACACGCCTTTTCTCCCCCTCAAGGGCAGAGACTGTGGCTGAAGTTGAGCGGCACTTGTGTGTGTGAGAGTGCCCTCACACACTGAATGGGGATACAGGAATGGATGGATGATTCATTCATCCCTATTCATAAATTCAATGGATCTTTCACAAGCATCCTCTCACGCCAAGGTGCTCTGCTGGGTACTGGAAGGCAGTGGGTAAACACTGGTTGGCTGCCTCAGGGACTGTCCCGAGTAGCCTCCGAAGTATTCCAGGCTGTAGAGTGTGGAACCTGGAGCCAGACTGCTCTGGTTCTAATCCCAGCTCTGCTACCCACTGGCTGAGTGACCAGAGGCAAGTTACTGCACCTCTCTGTGCCTCTGTTTTTTATATCTGTAAAGTGGGCATAGCATCTTCCCAGGTGGCGCACTGGTAAAGAATCTGCCTGCCAACACAGCAAACGCAAAGGGGCACAGTTTTGGTCCTTGAGTCGGGAAGATGCCCTGGGGTAGGAAATGGCTACCCACTCCAGTATTCTTGCCTGGAAAATTCCATGGACTGAGGACCCTGGTAGCCTACAGTCAGTCCATGGAGTTACAGAGAGTCGGCCACGACTGCGCACACATGAAGCGGGCATAATAATAGTACCCACCATATAAGGTCATTCAGAGGATTCCTTGAGTCACCTAGGTGTTCAGCATAGCACAAACAGGTGCTCAGTATGTTAGCTATTCCTGTTTATTTTTGTTGTTTTTATTAGTATGTGTCTCTTTGGGACCTCCCAGCAGAGTGGCCCCCAACCCTGGTTTTCCCCCTCAGAATCCAGCTGTGTCCACAGACCTCGAGAGCATAAGATGACCCTTCCAGGAGCCCCCCACGCCCTGCCCCCACAGCCTGGGGTCACACCTGGATCTCCAGCTGCTGCACCACCTGCATCTGCACACGGCACTGGGCCGTGCTCCGGTCGTCCAGGGCGTGCTCCGTGTTGAGGTGTCTTCCGGGGGGAGGAGGGGGCGGACAGGAGAAAGTTGGCCCTGGTCGTCCTGCTGTCACCACCCTCCCCTCCCCTCCTCTAATCCCACCCATGGCCTGGAGAGCAGACAGACCATGACATACAAAGAAGGGAACCAGACAAAAAAAACGGGCAAAAAAAAAACAACAACAAAAAACAGGGCCATGGAGGAAGCCGCCTTCTCGTCAGCCTCCTTTGATGTCTTTGCTAAAATCCCAGCTACAGAGAGATCTAATTGCAAATGAACTAATTAAGTAAACCTCTGACGAAGCGTGAAAACAATTTGTTTGACCCTGATGCTGCAAGGGTCTGGGAGACAGCGGAGTTAATCAGTCAGTGACAGAGCCTGGCACGGCTGTGGCAGCTGGCTGCCTGCTGCCAGCCGCCTGTCCGCCAGGCCTGGAAGCCGTCTCTAGGCCGTCACTCGCCGGGCTGGGCCTGGGGGAAGCTAGGGAGGGCGGTGGAAGAAGATCTCTCCTCCTCCTCACACCCCCACCCTGCTGGGCTTCAGCTGCCTGGGGACTGGGGACAGGGGACAGGGCGGGGAGGCTGCTACACTAGGAACACAGATTGTGGGGGGGGGGCAGGTAGGAGCGATGAGGAAATTGATGGTGCAGAGACGGAACGAGTGCCCCCCTGGGGTGAGGACGCAGGACACTTGGGCAAGTTGGGTGGCAGGCTGGGGGACAAAGGAGAGGGGTGGTGACACCTACTTGATAAACTGGCCCAGGTCTTCACACAGGGTCTCACAGCCTGGCCACTTGCACTCTCCATGTCCATACAGGGGGTGGGAGCCAGGCGTCTCCTCGTGGGAGGAGCTGTGAGGACAGAAGGGAGACGGGGGGGGGGGGGCAGCGACCCTGAACACCCCAGCAGCCTGGGTTCTGCGCAGCCCCAGCTCCCCTACAGATGAGGTTTCAGTCCCTAATACAGGTTCCCCAGAGGCCGAGCACAGTTTTGTGTGCCCCGGGGAGAAGTAAACCCCCCAGCCCCCACTATGCTGGCCCTCAGGGTCAAGGCCAGCCCCCGGGCAGGTGTGCAGTGCCCCCTCCTGGCCCGAGCTCCATACCTGTCTCTCCGAGGTGTGAGCACAGTGGGCTGTCCGTTGGGCAGGGTGTGGTGGGAGAGGGGAGGTGAGACTTTGGGGGGGGCGGCGAACGAGGTAGCGGTGGTGGCCGTGCCGGTGAGGTCCAGCCCCTCCTGCTTGACGCTGTCCTCGGCGGGCTGCCCGGGGGCACCCTCGCCCTTCCACAGCTGGGGCAGGTCCGTGGGGCACACAGCTGCTGCGGGGCGGAGAGGGGAGGCTGGTGGGGTCCCAGGAACACAGGCGGCCCCCTGCTGCAGCTCGCTCCTGGGAGCCCTTGGGAGCAAGTGAGGGCGGTGGGGCTGGGGCTGGGTGGGGGCTGGGCACTCACCTTGTGGGAGGGTCTGCAGGGGCCCCGAGGCTTGGCTGGGCTGCAGGCTGACCAGCCCCTGTCTCTGCAGGTTTAGCAGGTGCTGCTGCTGCAACTGTTGCATCTGCAGGAGCTGCTGCTGGAAGGCCAGCTGCTTGTTCCCCAGGGCCTGGTGGGGGGCCCGCGGGGGCGGGCAGAGAGGGGTCCCCTCAGCCTCCGGTGTGCCATCTGGCCCCCACCCCGCAGCCACCCCCTCCCAGGGCCTGTCGGCCCCTGGAGCTGTCGTGGTGGCGTCCGCCGCTGCAGCCTCCCTGCTCCCAGCCCAGCTTCCATAGGGCTGCATGCTGCCTCGCGGTAAACACGCCTGCACGCACGCACGCAGGCGCGCAAACACACACACACACACACACACACAGCCAGACCCAGACACGCAGCACGACGCCCTCCCTGCTCCCGCCTCCCTCCTTCCGCGGCTTCAGCTCCCGCACCACAGCTGTGCTCGCCTTGGGGGGGCGGGGGGCTCTCATCACAATGATGGATGAGCCTGTCAGACTCGGGGGGCCAATCCCGCTTGGCGGGCACCCTTCCCACATGCCCGGGGTGCCCCCCTTCTGCTCTGAGGAGGGGGCCTTCTCCCCTCCAGCTCCTCTCCTCTCTTGCTTCTTAGATACAGAGAATCCAGGAGTCTGATGGGACTTGAACAGATCAGCATCGACAGGTCACCAGACGGGGGAACAGACACATCGCTGCTGCCCAGGTGCCCGCTGCCTGCCGGCACTTGCTCATTCTGCTCTTACCGGCTCTCTCTCCCCTGCCCTGGCCCTTGATCTCCCTACCCGCCCCCTACCCCCACCTCCCTAGATTCGGTACTTCACACAAGCACTGGCGAGTCAGTCAGTCAGTAAGTCTTTTCTAAAGCCTCAGGAGCCAAGCAAGTCCTGGGTGCTTAGGAGGCAGGGATGGCTTGGCCCATCCCCCTGGAGGTGGGAGATTGAGGAGGGTGGCTTCTCAGTAAACCCACCCTAGAGACAATGCAGAAAATGTAACAAACAACACCTCCGCCAGGGAGGCTGAGGCTGGGAGGGAATGACTGGGTGATAGCAAGGCAGCTTCTGGGAAGAGGCAACTCAGAACATGGCTGTGTATGGGTGGCAGGAGGGGGGCGCGGGGCAGGGTCAGGGGGTGGGGGGGGTGGTACAGGGCCTGGTGTGGAAGCTTAGGAGGCACTGTGGCCCAGGGAGGGAGAGTGATGGGGGCTGTGGGGTCCCCTGGAGAGGCAGCGCAGGATGCTATAGAACGTGACATGAATTGGAACAGAGGTGAAGGGACTTGAAAGATTTTCAGGACCAGGCCTGGAGGGCTGAGGTGCTGGGTCACTGAGATGAGGAGGCAGGAAGAGGGCAGGACCACTAGGCAGCCTGTCCTGAATGAGGACACTCACACATCGACACGCGAGTGCCCAGATAACCCGGGGCTCGGCGCTTCTGCTCTCCTCATCCCACGACACGAGGCGAGGAGGTGAGGACTGAACGGGGTTGAGGGGAGATGGAGGAATGTGCCTCCACCCCCCACCCCCTCCCCAACCTCTCCTGATTTTTCTGCTGTTCCCGCAAATCAATTCTCTCCCGACCACTCCGGCCAGGACGGGGTTGAAGTGGCGAGTGAAGGGCACGTCCCACCTGCCCAAGCCCCTCACCTCTTTGGGTTGCTGCTTCCCGGCCTGCTGTTGGGTGAGGAGTTGTAGGTGGAGCTGCTCTTGCTGCTTCTTGTAATATTCCTGCAGCTGGGGGCGGACAGCAGGGTGAGAGGGGGTTAGCGCTGGCCGGACTGCTGACCCCAAGGCAGCACCAGCCTTCTTGTGACTGGGCTGCTGAGGGACAGATGGCCCAGCAGGGAGGGCTGCTCTGTCCTTCCCCAGTCTGCGTGGAGAGATTCCCTGAGAGCCAGGACCGAGAGGGGCGAGGGGGGCTTCCCCCACATTCTGTGCCCTCCCTCTCCCTTAGTAGGTCAGGAAAAGGTGGGGATGTTCTCTGTCCCTCCCTTGGGGTTTGGAGATACAGGTGGGGCCAGCAGCCTGTGAGGTTATAGGGGGTGAGGGGTCTGCTGTGGGAGAGGCCTGACCTCTGACCTCTCCCCAGCTGTCCTGGAGGAAGGCAGGTCAGTCTGGCCTGAGCAGTCTCTCTGGTTTCCGCCACTGCTGTGGCCCTTGGTGATGTTGGTAGTAAACAGGGTGGGAGTGGGGAGGCCAGAACACCCCGCCCTCCCCTCCCTGCCCTTCCCTCGACCCCGGGAGCAGACTCACCTGTTGGATCATGAGCGCTTGCTGCTGCTGCAGCAAGGCCTGCAGCTGGGGGGGCGACAGGATCTGCTGCATCTGCTGGGGGGTGAGCATCTGGGGCGACATCATGGCCACCGACACGGGCACCTGCGGGATGGGCTGGGTCAGATCACTCACCTCCACCCCGGCCCCACGGAGGCCCCCACCCAGGGCCCCGCCCCCAGCAGGGCAGCGTGGCTGCGGAGTGAGCAGCCCTGGGTTCACATTCTGGCTCTGCCACCTGCTAGCCGTGCATCTCCAGATGAGTGACTCACCTCCTTCATGCTTGGTTTTCTTTCTTCTTAAAATAAAACAAACATTTTTTGGCCATAGAACCTGTGGGATCTTAGTTCCCCAACCAAGGATAGAACACGTGCCCCCTGCAGTGAAACTGCGGAGTCTTGTTCACTGAACCACCAGGGAAGTCCCTGTTCTTGGTTTTCTTGTCTCTGAAATGGAAGTAGCAACAGTGCCTGCCTCTTAAGGTCATCACGGGGGCTAAGGACCTAATACTTAGAACCTTAGAGCCTCCAGATGTGCTGTGCTTAGTCATTTAGTCGTGTCCGACTCTTTGCGACCTCATGGACTGTAACCTGCCAGGCTCCTCTGTCCATGGAGATTCTCCAGGCAAGAATACTGGAGTGGGTTGCCATGCCCCTCCTCCAGGGGATCTTCCCAACCCAGGGATCGAACCCAGGTCTCCCGCATTGCAGGTGAATTCTTTACCACCTGAGCCACCACCAGGGAAGCTCTTATATGCAGTTCTTGGTGTGGGAAGATTAGTACCTCGTGACACTGGCCAGTAGAGCCCATGCTTCGCAGGATTCCCACCACCACCACCGAGTGACGGGGAGGGGCAGGATATAGCCATGGCCAGCTCCTACTCAGTGTGTTCTGACAAGAGACCCACAAGGGAGGCCTGGCCTGGAGGGCAGCCTGCAGCCACAGGAAGGCTTCAAAATGCCCACATGGTGCCAGGATCTGGACTTTGGCCCAGCTCACAGCCATGTCATGTACTCCAGCCCACCTGCCTAGACGGCACATGCAGTGGCCTGGAGCTGATGCCCAGGGAGCACGGTAGTGCCATCCCAGGTGAGTGCATAGGTGGAAGCACCTAACGAGGTCCAAGTGGGGTGGAAATACCAGGCAGGGGCACGGGGAGGCAGGCCACTGCTCCTTGCTCTCACTGAACTTGCCATGTGACCTCTTGGCAAGTCACTGGCCATCTCCAGAATCTACCATAAAACAGGGATCGGACTGTGAGAGATGCCTCCATCCTGCTGGAACATGCAGGGTTCTCAAAACAGGGCAGCTTTCTGTCCCCCGCCCTGGGTGAGGCCTCTCTAGGAAGCCCAGAGAATCCAGCTCTGGGCAGAAGGTTCAGGGAAAAGCAGTACCATTATTCTTTCTCCTAGTTCCCACCTCCCCCGAAATCCCCAAGCTGGGCGTTCATAGCCAGGGTAGTCCAAGCGGCAGCACTGTCTTGTCGCCCTGCTTTAGCAAGAGAGGTGTCCTGACCAGCCCATCGGTCACCCCTCATCAGTCTTCAAGGCCTACGTGGTCAAGACTCTGACCTCCCGCCTCACTCCCTAGCCCCAGCACAGCCCCAGCAGAGCTGGCACACCACAGGCACTCCTGTAAGTTCATGCTTCCCGAGCTGAGTTATCTTCCCCTGCAGATCAACTTTGGGGTGGGGAGGGAGGGGTGCCGGCAGCCCAGTCCAGGAGGAGCGTCCTGCAGAGACTTGTCCTGGTCAGGACAGGACAGGTTATGTCCCCAGGGGACTCCTGGGCCCTTTCACCTTTCCCCAGCCTCATGGGTACGGCATAAGAGGAGGTGGTTCCACTCAGGATCCCTGGCAGGGGCCGGGCCCGGCCTGAAGCCACTGGTGAGGGTATCCCCAGGCAGAGGGGGGACGTGCAGGGCACTGAGGGATGCCAGCAAGTCTCACGGCCCCCACCCCATAGGCAGTGGCCGAGCCGCAGCCCCGGGCTCCCCTCCTCTACCCCAGCCATCTCCATGCAAACATCCCTGGGAGGGGCACCTTGCTTTTTAGCCACAGTCACACGGGGTGAATGAAGGCGCCCCAAGCGCAGGGTCGGAATTCATGCTCAGGTCTGTGCGCTCCACAGTTCCTGCTGTGCCCAGGTCCCGCACTGCCTGCCCCACCCAAGCAGCTCTTGAGAAGGGCTGGGAGAGTGAGCGGAAATGGAACCATCCATGGAGCTGAAGGGGTCAGAGGTTGGAGATTCCAAAGCCCAATGTCCCTCTTTTTAGCTGTCACTGGGTAAGATGGGGAAAAGTCAGACTGCAGGGCTGCTCTGGTCCCCACCCCTGGAGGGGCCTGCTGTGGCGGGCAGGCCACGGCACACACCCACCCTGCCTTGCAGAGCCAGCCTGTATCCTTCGCTGGGTGCCCCCAACAAGGTAGTGATGAGCTCAGAGTCATGGATTTCTGAGTCAGGTGACTCAGGTTCTTGTCCCTGACACCGACTGTCCTTTGAAATCCCTTAGGCTTCCCTTTCTGTATCCGCTAACTGGAAGGCCTGCCGTCCCTGCTTCACAGGACTTCTCAAGAGGAAGTTGTTGGCAACTGATAATGTACCAGGCTAAGCCCTGTATGTGCATCATCTCCCTGAATTTCCACAGCCACCCTGGGAAGACGGCACCATCACGGTCATCATTTTATAAAATCTATAGATTTTATAGAACAGGCCTAGAGGGACAATGGGAAAAGGGGTAAGTGGAAGTTATTTGTGTGTCACGAAACTACACAAACGTAAACACAATTACTTTTGAAAAACCCTCTGGATTTTCCATTTTCCCTCTGTCCCCCCATTCCTCCACGAGTGTGCCCCAGCACTTGGGCCCCAGGGGCATTACATGGTAAGGGTGACTTGAGACCAAAGTTCTGGCCCTCCCATGCTCGTGGCTGTGGGGACTGACCTAGAGCAGATGGCCAGGGCTCCGGCCAGGAACACTGAGCCCAGACACCCTGGAGGTCTTTCCAGGCACCAGGGCTGTGAGTCACTGCAAGTGGCCTGCAGGAAAGGATGCGGCATTTCCTTCCTTGGGGCTTTCCTACTTGGAGGCAGGGGAATGGAAGAGATGACCTTGGAAGGCCTCCCCAGCCTCTGCTGTTCCTGCCAACTGGCCGAGCAGCTGGCCGGAGAGGTGGCTGCAGCAATCTGGACGGATTACCTTGTGTGTACTCATCTCCAAGGTGGCCCAGCAGGGTCAAGAAAGGTCAGTGAAGTGGCTGCTGCCTGCCGATCTCCCAGACGGCCTGAACCCATCCCTCCCCTTCCCGCCCCCTGGGGGTTCTGAGAACTGAGCTGGAGCCCCCTTGGTGTCCCCAGTGACTCCCCTCACCAGGCTGGGATGTGTCAGGATGGGCACCGTCAGCGAGTCAGCTCGGCGAGGCCCATGAGTCACCATCTGGAGGGCGGCCACGGCAGCTAAATGCTTACAAAAGCCCTGGCAGTGTGAGCCCCGGGCAAAATGCCGCCAGCTGCCTCCAGCCCCTCCTTCAGCGACCCTGCTTAGGCTCGGAGTCCTCCAACCACCATGCATATAGTATGCTGGGCTGGGAGGAGCAGAGATGGCACCTGGCATAGAAGCAGCTCCTTTGGAGGCTGAAATGGACACAAGTTGGTGCAAGAACCAAGGACCCAAACTCAACCTCTTTTAAATGGGTGAGTGGGGAGACTAGGCCAAGGTTGCAAAAAACCCTTGAGAATAACCAGAAAGTAGTGCTCAGTCCTGGCTGGCGCTGCAGCAAGAAAGATCATGGTGAGACACCAAGAAGAACTTCAAGGAATGGCAAGGGGGCTGAGAAGATGAGACAGAGGCTGGCTTAACTAAGGGGCTGCCCCAACCACCCTCTGAACAAACTCCTAGCTACCTGTACTGCCTTTTGTGAGTGATTCTCCCTGCCTGGGGCCCAGGCCCAAACCAGACAATCTCCAGGCTGGAGCTGGAGACCTAACCCGGCTTTAGAAACTCTTGTCAAGCTGGCTTTCAGAGAGAGGGGCAGTGAACACAGCTGGGAGGTGAGCAGGCAGGCAATCCTGCCTTGAGTTTGGGACTACTGGGAAAGCGGCTGCCACTGAGCTGCCTGACCCACCTCATTCAAACTCCAGATTGACACAATGCACTCTCCCGGGTCCTCCCACCAGCTGTGAGATCACAGAAAAGCTGTTTCCAGGCCCTGGACCTCACTTGGGGTCAGAAGCACCACTTCCTTGAAACCTGAACCTGAGTGTGGGGAGGAGAGGCAAGGAGAGTGTACAGGGTTGGAGGAGGAGGATCATCGGCTGGGACTCCAGGCTCCTGGAGAAGTTCAGACATGGCCTTAAGAACCCCCATCTCCCAGAGCCCAGAGAACCATCAGGCCAGGCCTCTGTACCAGGGACTGTGGTTCACTACTGTGCTAAGCACGTGAGAACATCACAATGTAGGCAGGAAAGTATGTGTTCTGGAGCTAGTTGTTTGGGTTCAAATCCTGGCTTGGCCCCTTGTTAGCTGTGTGTCTTTGATCATGTTTCTTAACCTCTCTGGGCCTGAGTGGTTTCATCTGCAAAACGGAGCTAATAACAGCATCTATCTCCTAGGATAGTGAAGATAAAATGGGATGATGTTTGCAAACCACCTAGTGTCTGCCCCATGGTAAGCACTATGCAAATGTTGTCAGTTTAGGAAGTACTGAGTAAGTGTTTGTTGAGTGACCTCTCTCATTGTTGGCAGTGGGGGTGGTTTCCTGAGGAGGATACCACAGCGTCCCTTCTTTTCTGAAGTATTTCAGATCCTACCCCTCACACCCAGGCACAAAATCCTTCTTGATGCCTGACCTCGGTCCTTCCAACTACCATACAGCTCCTTCCCCTTACTGGGTCAACAGACCTCTCCGGATTGGGGAACATTCCAACGGTTCCCCAGCTGACTCCTCCCTGATTTTAGAAGGTGGTATTGGCTGGACCAGGGGCTTCCCAGGTGGCACAGTGGTCAAGACTCCACTTGCCAATGCAGGGGCCACTGGAGACCTGGGTTCAGATCTCTGAGTTGGGAAGATCCCCTGGAGGAGGAAATGGCAATCCACTCCAGTATTCTTGCTTGAAAAATCCCTTGGACAGAGGAGCCTGGCGGGCTACAGTCCATGGGGTAGCAAAGAGTCGGACATGACTGAGCATGCAAGCTATTCTAAAAGCAGTAGGCTGGGCCTAGGGTAGAAAACTCAGAACAGAGTCAGCACAGTAGCCTAAGGGCCACTTCAGACCCAAGGAGTATATGGGGGGCTGGGGAGTGAAAGTGTTAGTCACTTAGTTGTGTCCAACTCTTGGCAATCCCATGTATTACAGCCCATGAGGCTCCTCTGTCCATGGGATTCTCCAGGCAAGAATACTGGAGTGGGTAGCCATTCCCTTCTCCAGGGGATCTTCCTGACCCAGGGCTTGAACCCAGGTCTCTTGCATTGCAGGCAGATGTGGGGGTTGCGTTCCCTAATTCAACCAGACCCAGTCTTGACACGACAGGAGACATGAGAACCTTATGCCTCATTCCCATTAGCTCTCCGGATTCTGTCCTCCCCTCCCTCACCCAGGTCACTACCCCTCTGTGCCCGGCTCCTCCCCGAGAGCTGTCTCACTGGATTGGAGGCTTTTAGAAGAGGGCCACTGTCTGGCACCTTTAACTTCTTGACCACACTTACATAAAACACAGATCTGCGTTCAGAGCCCTAGGACAAAACCCAGGCCTGAGTCCTTGTCCAGGCACCCAGTACCCCATCCCGGCCCTGCCATTCTTGTCCCCCTTTCCTTCCCTCAGCCCCCCACCCCCCAAGGCTCCAGCTTTGCTCACCCTTCCTCCCTTAGATAAACTTCCTTTCAAAGCCCTGCTTAATCCTCTCCCCAATTCGGAGCACTTCCCCCCCTGCAAAGAGGGGTGGGGAGAGCGAGGAAGCTTGGCGGCTAGGCCGGGCGATGGGGAGGGGAGCGGGCTGCCCGCGGAGCTGTGACCCACCCCGACTCAGACTGCAATTCTCCCAAGTTCTTTGTGACACAAAAGGTAAACAGAAGGCCTGGCTTACCCCCGCCCCCCACCCCATCTCCCCTCCCCCAGCCAGCCCATCTGGCCGGCACACTGGGGGGAAGGGAGAGGGGGAAAAAAGGGCAGATTGTGCAAAGGAAAACAAAAGAGACAGAGACATCAAGAGACAGGAAACGTGGGGAGACAGAGGGCTGGTGGGTGAGAGATGAGGTAGGGGGAGGACCGGGTGCGGTGGCCTCAGCAAGTGAGAGAGCTGGGGAGAGGGACAGGCTGAGTGACCCAGAAGTGCCGGGGAGAGACCAGAGGCGGTGGGCAGAGAGGTGCAGACGAGAAGGGCTGAGTCAGACTCAGACTCTGAGCGGACTGGGCTTGCAGGGGAAGGCCTGCCGGTCAGGTGCAGATGGGAGGGCGGCGTTTCTCCACCCACCCGGCAGTGACTGTGACTCCCGCTGGGAAGCTGCCCGCTCTCTGGCACTGGGGATGAGCCAGAGCACTTCTCCAGCGGGTCCTCCCCTCCCTCGGTGCCCGGTCCACTCCGACCAGCCCAGTCCAGCCGGTGTCCTCCTCACCTGCACAGCAGAGGCCGACTGCTTGCTGTCGTTGTTCCCTGGGGAGCTGAGGCCCGAGGCCTGCTGCAGCAGGAACTGCCGGGCCACCTGGAGAGCCTGCAAGACAGGGGCGCATCAGTGCTCCAGCGGCTGTAAGGGACATTTGGAGAGAATGAAGGGGAGGAGGTCAGGTTCATGTGGAAGGTCGTGGGAATGAGAGGGTCAGCAGGCTCCACCTGGGCTTGTGGATAAAGGTATGAGTCACTGAGAGAAGCTACCAGGCTTCAGGGATCAGAGCCTGTAGGGACTCAATGGGGGCAGTGGTAAAGAATCCGCCTGAGTAGGAAATGGTAACCCACTCCAGTATTTTTCAGTATTGCCTGGAAAATTCCATGGACAGAAGGGCCTGGAGGGCAGTCCATGGGGTCCCAAAGAGTTGGACATGACTGAGCACATAGCACACATGTGTCAATGGGGGAGCAATCGGAAGGGTGGGTGGTCAAACAATGACCCAGGAGAAAGTATTAACATTAACAACAGAAATTATTTGTCGAGCATCTACTACGTACGTGTCAGGCACTTTACAGGGATGATCTCATTTGATCCTCTCCTGGGAAGGTGTGAGGCAGGGATTATCAGACCCATTTTGCAGATAAGAAAACTGACTCTCCAGTAAGTTAAGTAATATGCCCAAGATCACATAACTCAGAAGCATCGGAGTTAGGATTTGAGGCCAAGAAGCCCGGCTCCCAGGCCATCTGTCTCACTAGATGGTCAGTCTGAGGGCTCATGGGAATAGCATTCACTTGAAGTCATAGCACACAGTTGGGTGAATGAGGGTAGGCTCTCAGGGTCTGAGCACTGCATGGTTTTACGAGTCCACGGGGGTCTGGGCCTGGGACATCATGGCACTTGGGGAATTGAACTAAATCCTGAAGGGAGTGTGAACTGTCAGTGAGGCCAAGGTGGCTCAGACTGGACTCTGAGGTGGTGGGATCATGACCATGATCATGGGATCATGGGAATGGGAAGTGCATCGAGTTTGCAGGAGGAGCATCTCTGGCCAGTCAGTGGGTAGGGGAGGTGGGCAGATGGGCAGTGGGAGGTTGGGTAGGAGAGGTCTGGTAGGAAGGGAAGGCCCAGGAAGTTCTCTGTAAGGTCTACCAAGCCCTCCATCCCTGCCCCTCATGCACACCCCCTCCCACTCCAGGTCAGTAGGGGGTGCAGAGGCAGGGGGTACAGGACTAGTTTTGAATCTACATTTCAGAAGCAAAAAATCTGTCTGTCCCAGGTTCCTCGAAGGCCTCCTCGGGGCCAGAGTGGTCATGTCCAGGTCATGGACAGCAGGCTCTGGCATCAGGCAGACCTGAGTGTGAAGTCCAATTGTGCCAACACCCACCCCCACCGCCATGGTGTGACCGTGGGCAAGTTATCCCCTCTCCTTGCATCTGGACCTCCTGCTCTGCAAACCTGGGCCACCACCCATCTCCAAAACACGCGGGGGAAGGGGGTGTTAAAGGACCAGTGCTTGGCACACAGCTGGCGTTCTCAGGGTCCGCTCCTTTCCCTTCTGAATTCCTCTGCCTTTCTTTATCACCTCCTCCAGCCTCTCCCCAGCACACCTAATAAATGAATCCACCTGTGGCCCCCTCACACATCTGCCCACACAAGCCCTTGTCTAGCCTCACGTGGACTTCCACTCCCATGCCCACCACAAGCTGAGCACCACCAAGGTGGCTCTGGAAGAGGGGGCATGGATGCACCCCCCACCTGCTGCAAACACTCAGGGA
Source organism: Muntiacus reevesi (assembly GCF_963930625.1). Lineage (NCBI taxonomy): Eukaryota > Metazoa > Chordata > Mammalia > Artiodactyla > Cervidae > Muntiacus > Muntiacus reevesi. Next base: position 17,197,817 of record NC_089268.1, on the reverse strand, counting down.
GCCCACGGTGTACCAAGGGTAAAGGCACCCCCTTCGCAGCCCTTTCACTGAACAGCTGAGCCTCCCGGAGGCTTAAATCTAGTTCACCTTAGGATAGTATCTAAACACACCCTGGTGTTATCTATGGAAACGTGTCCCTGGGAAGAACTGGGGTCCAGATTAGTGTGGCCCTCACCACCAGTGCTTCAGATCTGAGACCTCTCCCATGCCCTTCTTTCTGCAGACCTCAACCTGGAGAAGCGGCCCAGGGTTGCTTCTCTTTAAGACACACATCAGAAAGTAGAAACCTGACCTGAGACAAGGGCTCCGAGAGGCTGTGGGAGGAGATGTGGGGTGGGGAGAGGAAGGGAGGTGGCTGGGTTGTCATCAGGAAGGGGCTCTGCTTCTGTGTGCCTCATTTTTAGGGACCCCCCCAGGTCTAGTGACACAAGCTAGACCGATGCTCTATGTCCTGCAAAAGTAGAGATGCGGCAGAAAGGTCAGGGGTCAGGAGCTGGCAGCCCAGGCGGCCCAGAGGGGACGCTGGTCAGGGTGGGGGGAGGGTGCACCCCAGATCTCTAGTAGGAACAGAGGAGCCACATGGGAAGGATTTCCAGGGGAAGTTGGCGGGGGGGGGGCGCTGAGCAGTCTCCTGGCGGGGGGAGTGGCCTGGGGGGCTGAATTCACTCCCCATTCTCCTACTTTGTGGGCCCTTGGAGCATGAAATTACAAGACTTACAGGGAAAAAATGACAGGGCCTTACAATCTCATTCCTGTGAGACCTCCCTGTGGCAGGCCTTCATCACCGCACCCCCCCGGCCCCACTCCCACCACTCTGAGCTTCCCTCCCGTCGGACCAGGTGAGACTCTGGGCCTGGCCAGCGTGTCGCCTCCTCTGACCTCCCAGCCTTCCCCACACGCTCCTTCCGGTTTCCGGTGTGCCTGGGACTGTGCTAGGTGCTGGGGAAACAAGAGAAACAGAACATGGCCCTGTCCCTGTGACGAGACAGTGGCGACTGAAGCGGCGGTGGGCGCTGGAGCCCAGAGGTGGTGGCAGCGCTGACTGGAGTCTGGATGGACAGGCTCACCAGGACTGCACCAGGAGGGTGAAGGGAGAAGGGCCAAGGGGTTCCCGCATGGCGACCCCCACCCCACAGATGACAGAAATGGCCAGCGAGTCTGGGGACCTTGAAACCGCTTCCGGGGACAGAAAATCAAGTTGTGTTGGGGGTAAGTAGGCAGAGAGGCTGGGGAGGCTACGGGGGTCTGTTCCTCCAGGCACTTCATTCATTCATCCTTCACTCACTCATTCACTTTCATGGCCACTTGCCTCGTTACCGGCTTGGAGAAGATTGGGGGGTGACAGAGAAGATGGGGAGGCCACAGTGGGCAGCACATGCTCATTTCATGGACTTTGTTTACAGCCCAGCCCCAACACCCGACCCAATGAGGGACTTGGTTCCACCTACAGCTGCCCAGGGGTGGGTGATGAGTGGACAGGGGTTTGGGGTCCAAGCTGCCGACCCCAGATGTCCTGGTCATATATGCTTAGTGCACTCTGATGCTGCTTCATCCTCACCCCCATCCGGACCCCCAGCCAGGGGTGGTGTTCCAAAAGGAGGAAGGACGGGCCAGGAGAGGCCCTTTGGCCCAGGAAGTCCTCCCCCAGGGTGGTCACCCGTGGGATCAGGTAGGTCTGAGACTTCCTAGAGCCCCATCCGACTCACAGTCACCACCCTGGCACTATAGGCATAAGTCTACCCTGCCTGCCTCAGCTAGGGCCTGATACATCACTGTAGACTGCCCACCTCTGAGACACGTGGGAAATGACACCTCCCCCCAAACTTTGACAGATGCAGCCCCACTTTCTCCGCTGATGACGACCAGGTCCTGGCCTCCTTGAAAACAGAGAAATTGTTAAATGGATCTGTGGGTTCCTGCCCCAGCCACCAGCACCCGGCAGACACCCTTGTGAAATGCACTTGAATCTAGGTTGAACAGGGAAGGCAGGCCCAGGCTGACACAGAGTTTAGGAGTCAGCATGCGAACAGTGCCCGGCAGCTTTCAAAGCACTTCTCCATTTAGGTGAAGCTTCCCAACCTCGAGCTAGACAGGGCAGGTATCACTGACTTCAACTGACAGACAAGGAAATTGGGGCCCAAGGTCCCATAGCTAGGAAGTGGAGTTCAGACACCGTCAACTGCCCAGCCCCCCTTGACCCCACGGAGGGACCATCGTGATCTCATGCACACAGTCTGGTGAGGCCTAAAAATGTGCCTTCCCCCAAGTCTTGGGAGCTTGCAGCTGTGTAGGTGTGAAGGGGAGGTACAGCTGGATGAAATGGGGGGAAAGACCAAAAAAAGAATCTCCCCGGGAGGAAAGTAGGCTCAGTTTCCCCTCCCTGCAGGCCAGAGATACCCAGATACAGCTTTTGGTGGAAAGAGGCATTTAGGATCCCATCAGGGTCAGAAATTCCCTGGAAGTCCAATGGTTAAGACTCTGTGTTTCCACTGCAGGGGGCAAGGGTCTGATTCCTGGACTGGGAACTAAGATCTCACAAGCCACATGGCACAGCCAAAAAAAAAAAAAAAAAAAAAATCCCAGCAGGGAGAAAGCATGGAGGGCTCGGGGAGCAATAGGAAATTCGGAACCACTTGGCCTTTTCAAGCTTATTTTCCCTCTGCCTCCTCCCCTCCGACTGAAAACCAAATGCCCAGCTCTGTGGTTGGGGAAGTGAGGTCTAGTTTTCCTCTCAAGGAGGCAGCACTGGTCCTTTCAGTGCCTGAACCCTGGTCAAAGGGATCTGGATCTAAATCCTGGATCCACCATCTACTGAGTGACCTTGGCTAAGTCCTGCTCTGAGCCTCAGTTTCTTCCTCCGTGAAACAGGAATAGCCCTGTAGTCAGCTCAGAGGTGTGCTGTGAAGAATACACGGGACAGTGCACGTGGCACCCAGCAGGTCCTGGACGGACGTTAACTGTGATGGTGATTATTAATCTTTCACCTTCCCAGGCAGCTCCTGATCATTTGCCCACTGCCACCAGGACTGTGAACCAACCCCTCTTCCATCTACACCCACCCCCTCTCCCCCTCAAGCCTAAGAACTCAGTCTCGCTAATGAAGCCGAACTCTCCTCCCCCCACTGCCCATTCAGAAGTCATTAGCAGGATCTCCACAATTAGGAACAAATGGTTTATAACGGATGGCACCCAGGGAGGGCAGCGCGGATGGAGGGGAATGAAGCTAGTGCTTGGAGGGCAACAGAGAGCTGCTGGGAAAAGAAAAACAACTCTTGGGGCAGAAGGATCTCTCATCTATGGGGTGAGACCACACCCTCATTTCTGTCTGGGAGAATTCAGAGAAGGACCAGTGACCTCTGTGCGGAGGTCAGGTGCAGAGTTGTTTACCAGTTTTTTCTCCAAGCTGGAGGACTCCAGGTCTGAGTTGGGGTCCCAGCCTTGCTGTGTGCATGTGCGTGTGCATGTGTCTGTGAGGACGTGGTGCTCATGAAGACAAGCTTGAAGGACTGAACTCTGAGAACAGAGGAGCAGAATCACAGACCACAGACCTGGTGAGCTGGAGGGTTAGAGTTATCTAGTCCGGTGTTTTCCAAAATGCTGGCCTGGTCATGATCTAATGGTGGGTCATAGAGTATCAATTGAGAAGGCCAAAAAAAGGGAAAAAATACACACATGAAAATATCAGAGTTAATACATAAGCATAAGCATTGTTTCACGAAACTGTGCTGCTGCTCCAAACAAAAGGTATTTCTTACGACAGATTCCAGCAAAAATATCTGCAAAACACTCCTGTAGTTCACTTTATCAACAAGGAAATGGAAATTCAGAGACAGGCAGTGAAGTGCCCAGAGCCACACAGTGGCTGAAGCAGAACCTGAATCCCCTGGGCCTGACACGGTCTCTGAACAGGGAAGAGAGGCCAGGAGGTGGGCAGGCAGGATGGAGGACCCCCAGGAATTAAAACTCTGGTTTAATTCCAATGGTGGTGAAGGGCAGCCAAAATAAACAAAACTGAAACTTTTGTTTGCATCTAGCTAATTTTGGCAAAATTGGGATCTCAACTGTCTGGATAGTTTCAACTGACAGCTGGCTAGATTTAGAGGAGGGGGCCCTAGAAGGGTGTTTAGGGGGCCAGCCCACCCCAAACCTGAAAAGCCCTCTCCGGAAGGCCCATCACCTGATCACCTGTCCCCTTGGAATACGTCTTTTGATTCCTTTATCCATAATTCAGGGAGTATTTATGAAGTCCCGCAGGGCACTCACACTGTTCTAGACACTGGGGACACGGTGTGTTTGCTTTAACCGGGCTCACATCCTAATAGAATGAGACAGACGCTACAACACAGTGAAGTGAGCTGTGAGATGGTGGCCATGTCGTGCAGGATGGCGGGATGGTTACTTAGGTAGTACGGCCTCTGAGGACACATTGAGGATGAGGGGCCTACTCTTTCAGGCGAGGGATATACGACTAGAAGGAGCTGGTACAAGAGCCCAGAAGCAGGCATAAGGCTGGAGCGTTATGAACCAAAAAGGCCAGTGTGGCCAGGCTTCTGAGGAAGTCTCAGGAATGAGCGGCAGCCAGATCACAGGGATGCTGGTTTTTTATTGCATTCTATATTCGAGGAAAAATTGCTGGAGAATTTTAAGCAAGAACAGATACAATCTCTGAGAGCAGATACCTAACCCACTGCTAGTAAACAGTAGGTATCTAATAAGTACTTGTTGACTGGTATAGGAAACCTCTGTCTACCCCTTGAAATACAAGTCCTCTGGGACCAGAGTGTGGAGGGAAGGGGGACAGGGAGAAGGGTCAGAAGTCAGGGGTCCCAACCACCAAGGGTGCTGACCTGGGGAGATCCAGGCTCTCCACCAGCCAGGCTTTGTCCTCCAGCAAAGAGACATAAAAATGAAATTACACAGAGAAGGGGGGGCATGGAGGATGGGGGAGAGGAGACCATAAAACCCCCGAAGTGATTCTACACCTTTTTCCCTTGGAAAAAAAAAAAAAAAAGCTTTTTGGGGAAGGCTGTAAATTTTTTTTACACCAACCTCGTAAAAATGACATCGGCACATTCTCAAATTAGAACCATTAAAATGAAAACCAGCAATGCACAGATACAGATGCCCACGTGGGTGGGAGACACACAGCCCAGTTTCAGGACCCCTTCCCTGACAAGTGTGTTGAGAATGCGACCCCTCCAAGGAAGACGATTAACAAAGGACCCCACCAGGGCCCAGAAGGGCAAGGCCCTCCCTAGAGGCTGGCCTTCCCCTCCATTCTTGCCCCAGCGGCATGGGTGCAGCCCCTCGGGGACAAACCTAGCTTCCCTGGAAGGTCCAATAGTGGCATCTGGAAGGAACTGAAGCACTGTGGGCTGGGGGTTGTGGGGTGATGGCGCTTCCCCTCCCAGACATGTCCCAGTAACTGGAGTTCTCTGGAAGCGGGTCTGCTCCCAGGTCTGGGTTCAGGGCCGCTGGTGAACCCAGCCACTGCCCTTAGGCTAGCCACCCCTCAGGGGCTCTAAGAGTGGGGTTTAGAGCAGGGGCTGTGTTGGGCATGCAGTTCCCTCCCCACTGACTCTCACTGGGGCTCCTGCAGGAGAACACCTAGCTGACCCATGGAGAGGGGGTCCTGGGATGTGCCCGCCTGGCTTCAGTCCTTCACCCTTAGAAGAGGAAACATCCACCTTCTTCCCCCTCAGTTCTCCCCACTGTCCCCAAACTCCTTATCAGTAAGGACAAGAACTCTGGCATAAAAGGGAGATGAAAGAGGTGGGGGGGGCGGTGGTGGTGGGAAGAGGGGGTCTCAGAATTCCCCAGCAGAAGGGAAGCCTGGGGGTACAGTGGGCAGGCTCCTTCCTAGTCCCAAGGAAGCAGGGGCCTGCGGACACCCGTCCTCTACCTTTCTCTCCCCTCTTAGGGAAATTTCCTTTCCTGTTGGACTAGGAGGCACAGGCCAAACAGGGGGGCCTTTGGCTTAGGCACCCAGGAGGAGTATGAGAAGGGGAGTTCAGCCCTCTCAGGACCCTGCCCGTTACCTTACTACCTGGCTCCATCTCCCACTTGCCCCCTGTTCCCAGGCAGGAGGGACGGAGGGAGTTTCTAACACTCCCTGCAGCTGTCAGCAAGTCTGGGACCTCCCCCGCGTGAACTTTCTAAGTCTCCCCTCCAAGGAGTGTGGGCCCTGGCTCTCCCTTCGGGGCCCCCCCGGCACCTCCTGGGAAAGGACTCATTCTACAGAAAGAGAAGGGGAGTCTGGAGGGTGTGGGACCAGAGATGAAAGAACAGGATCTGGAGCGGGAGCGAAGACTTGAAGAAATGAGCTTCAGACCTGCAGACGAAACGCAACTGCTGACAGCACGTGTGAGGTGTCTGTGCTAATTCACCTCCGAAGACCCCCCTTTTCCACCCCATCCCCCCGAGGAGCTGGGGCCACAAGAGCCAGATGGGGGAGGGAAAGGAAAATCTCTTCCATTCTTCCTTCCCCCAACTCCCTGACACTGCCCACCCCCGTCTCTATGGAGGGGGCTGAAGTAAAAGCCCATTAATGTGCAGAGCCCCCCAACCATTCTGAATCTCCTCACAGGATGTGAACAGGGTGGGATTTGGCCCCGGTTGCCACAGCAACTGCAGTGGGAGTTCCCAGACGCTAGGCAACCCTCCCGTGACCCTTGCTGACCTGTCACCCCCGCAACCAGAGGACAATAGGAGTGGCGGCTCTGGAGGCCCCGGACGCCTTTCAGTCCAGCCGCTCTGCCCGCTGCCGGGCCCCCCTGCCCGCCGCCTGCCTGGCCCAGTCCTCCTGGCCCCAAGTCCAGCGAGTATTCCAGTCTGGCCCCTGAAACCTCCTCAGGCCCTCCACCTCACTTCCCTAGAGCTGCCACACACTCCCAGCCCTGGCTGCGCCCCCATCAGAAAGCCCAAAGGATATTTATGGAGACCGCAGGGAAAACCCTACACACCGGGAACGTTTTCAAACAGGTGAAGTCAGATTAGGAGAAAGTGCAAGGGCAACCTTCAAAGAAAAAATGCCATCCTAGAGGGGAAATGTGGGCCAAAGGAGCCTCTGGCTTGGTGAAGGAAGGCAGGGGTTGATGCGCAGCTGGCATGCCTGTTGGATTCAAGGCATCTCTAACAGGATCACCAACCCCAGTGGGCCAGCAGGGTGCTGGGTGAAAATGAGCTTCCATGCATGTTTGCTGAGTGAATGCACGCTCCAGGGCCCACGGTTCTCCCCCTGCCTCCTTCTCAGGGGAGATTCTCCAGGACTGGAGACAGCTAGGTAAAAGCCCCAAGGACAGAGTGGAGGCGATGTGGCTCCGTCACTCACCGCAAAGGGGGCTGGGAGGAGGGGGCAGGAAGCTGAGGCCTTGGCTGCGGGACCGAGGCAGGGCAGCCAGACCAGACGGGGACCCTCTCTCCAGTCAGACAGGGCCGGGCAGCCCAGCCCTGCCCCCCCCCCCCCCCCCCCCCCCGGCTGCCTCTGTTTAAACAAGCTCTCGGCCTGCTGTTGCATGGAAACCGGCGCCTGCTCTTGTTCCAGAGTGACGTGGCTGCCCTCTTCAGCACTGTTTGTTTCAGCCTAAAGTCCTGTCACCAGCCTGACTTCTGACTCGCCCTGTTTATCTCTCTCTCTCCTTTGTCAACTCATTACTCCCAAAGGCCAAGACTGCATTTCCAGGGCTTGTTTATCCAGAGCAGAGGGGCAGGGACCAACCGACAGATGGACAGACGGACAAGGGGAAGAGGAGCCACGGGGGCACGAGGAGGAGGGACCAGGGCGCCGTCCGCAGACCCGCTCACAAGCCCTGGAGTGGCCACTTAGAGCCGGCGGCCAGTGCAGCTCTTTGTTGGTTTGTTTTAAGAGCACTTTTAGCCTGAGAGTGGAGAGCTCTCATTCACTCACAGACAGTGGTTTATTTAGCACCTAGTAGGCGCCAGGCCTTGCTGCCTCGGGGATTGTGAAGTGTGGTAGGAGCCGAGCCCTGCACTAGGAAACACTAGGAGCCAGGAGAACTACCATCCCTGGCACCTGGACAAGTCAGGCTGCCTCTGACTGCCCCCTTATCTGTGATGTGGGAATGACAACAACACAAACTTCCCCAAGAAGGTGAGGGGATTAAAGACCCAAAGCATCAAACACTCCTTGTTTGTCCTCCAAGGACTTCCTGATTGGGGTTGAGAGGGAGCAGGCACTTGCGGGGCCCAGCACTTTTCCTCCATTCACTCCCCACAAAGAGTCAGAGACATTTGTTGGGGGGGAGGAGGTAACCAGAAATCATTACCCTGAAGTTCCCCGCCTGCCTGCCCCAAAGCTTCACTCATATATTGGAGACAGAACGATGGCCCACAGACTCTTTCCTTTTAATTGACAATTTTGTCATTTTAATTTTGCAGGGTTCTTTTCATAGTTTAGAGCCAAGAAAACCTTTTTTAAGTCTCAAATATTTTCCTTGGCCCTAGGCACTACGCCCGTAGTGAGCGCAAATGGATAAACCAGCCCTCCCTCCGCCTGCCTCCAAATCTCCACCCCAGTTTATTTGTGAAACAGATATAGGATTTTCCAGGACTTTGGGATATTCACCAAAACAAACAGGGATAACTGGAACGTGGAATATAGATGGTAAAACACGGCCTGAGTGCAACGCAGAACACAGAAACCTGATCAGTACAGACAGTCCCGTCTTTTCCCACCCCACACCTCTCCCCGCTTATCCTGCTCACTGGGGCTCAGTCTTCTCTCTAAATAATTTTTTAAAAGAAACTTTCCCCCTGGCCTTCCTTCCACTTTCACAAATTTTCATAACTCTGTCAGCCTAGAGGTGCGAGAGAAGTCTTCACCCATACAGAATGGGTGGCCTTGGAGATCTCTGGCCTGGGGTGTTTTGTTATTGTGTTGATAAAGAGTAGGGTTCTGCCCTTTGACCTTCTGTCCCCCATAGATGGTACAGACTCTGTGGGTCTCTTCCCCAGGGAACCTGCTTAGGCAAGCTTGGGAGATGCCTGCGAACTCCCAAGGACCATCTCCCTGGAGAAAGGAGACAGGCCCTTTCTACTCAAGTTTCCACTGTTTGCAAGACAAAGGGATTTTTAAAGTCCTCAATTCCGTTCACACCGGAGGGATCAGTCACTGGGGGGAAGGATTTCACACCCACATTGCATCTGATCCTAACAGTCCCTGTGCTTCAGGTGCCGAGGTTCAGCGAAGTCCAGGACTGACCCAGGTGGACTGCTGGGAAGGAGAGGTGGGGACGGAACCTGGGTGTGTTCATTTCCTGCGTCAGTCCTGGCTGGCCAACTCCAGGGTCGGCCTTCTGACAGTGCTGCTTCCAATCTGACCTCTGGCTTCAAGTGTGGTGGGAAAGGGCTCCTTAGGGGCTAAGAAGTGGGAGAAGGAGCCCCAGGGCGAACCTGGGAGGGAGCAAGAGGGTGATGTGGGTATAGACACCTGTGCACACAGGCAGGGAGGGGTACAGGCGGGGAGGTAGGTGCAGCACCCGACATTTCTGCATTCCCGACAGAGCCCCCCAGGGGTAATGCCACCAGCAGTGATTTGAGAAGCAAAGTCAAATAAGAGAAGGAGCATCCTAAGACCAGGCTGGCTGGGCCGGTTCTCCTGAACTTGTCAAGCATGATTTTCCCTTTTTCCCGGGTGGGGCCGGGAACTGGGGCCCCTGCTCTGTCATAACCCAACCAGGCTCCCCACCCTTAGGCCTCTTGATCCTGAGAGAGGCCGGTCTTGGACTCCTGACCTCTGCAGTTTAGGGTGGGAATGATGAAGGGGGAAGAGGGAGGAGGGTACAGACAGAGGTTCCCAGGCCGGGCACTAAAAATGGAGGCCTGCCTATGCCTGCTCCTCATGAACTTCTCCCAGGTGCACTGACCCCTGGTGCCTGTGAGCTGACTCACAGCCTGGATCAGGGGCCCCGAGGCAGAGGCGCAGGTGGGGAACGCATTACAATACAAACAAAGTAAAGATACCAGTGTGTGCAGAGCCCCCTCGGCCAAAGAGCATGGCACCCAGAGCAGGGCCTCCCTGCCCTCAACCCTGTTTGTTAACTTAGCCAGAGTGCAGGAGGAGAGCCCAGGTGCCCGCCTGCCCAAGATGCACCCCCCTCGAGTCTGCTGTCCAGACATCTGTCTGCCCTTGTGGGCATTTCTGAGTCTAAGCCCGGAGATCTCAAGGCCCCCAGCCACACCACCCTTTCTGGAAGAGCTGCTCTCCCCTGGCCTTAGTGATCACTAGAGGGAGGGGGGTGGTCTCTGCTGGCTGGACCTTCTCAAGAAGGTTAAGGGAAGGCAGCTAAGCTGGAAGCAGAGGCTCCCGGGGAGCCAGGATGTAGGAGCAGGGGTCTGGCATCCCTTCCAGGTGGCTGGGGAGGCGTGCTGGCTCCTACCTGTTGCTGCTGGAAGTGCAGGAGCTCCGCGGGGCTCATCTCCCCGTTGCTGTCCGCGCCCACGGCCAAGTCCCTGCCCGCTCCGCCTGCGGCAGGGCCTGCAGCCCCGCCGCCGCTACTGCCGCCGCCGCCGCCATCGGCCTGCCCGGAGAGGCTGCCCACGCCGTTCTGACCAGACGGAGCTGACCTGATTGTCTCCGAGGCGGATTCCACCATCATGTCGCTCTAGCGGGACCTGGAGAGGGAGGAGAGACGTGGGGGAGGGGCTGAGGCGCGAAGGCTGGACGGGCAGGGCTGGCCAGCAAGGGATGCCCCCCAACACCCCCGTCCCCAAACAACACAACCCCACCGAGTCCTGGGGCGGCTTCTCCCTCTCAACTTCCTGAAGGCCGACCCTGGGACCCCTGTTGGGGCACAGACCCTCCTAATGTCACCCTCCCCCCAGGCCCAGGTGGGGGCAGCTCCAGACTGTAGCTGAGGCGCGCCCATTGCCCCATATTTCCTCGAGGAGGCGATGCCCCACCCCCAAACCTGTTCAGACCTCTCCCTCCAAGCTAGTGTGTAAGGCAGAGCCAGGATGGGCAGGGGTCTGCAAGGACTTAAGGGGTATTCACTGGGAGCCACCATATTGCCTCCCCTCAACACCTGTGATGCCCATTGTGTTTATTTCCCCCCAGACCGGGAGCTCCCCAAGGGCAGGGCCTCCTTTCCCAGACGCAACACAAGCAGCTGCCATCTGCCTAGCACCCATTACTGGATGCCAGTCCCTCAGTTGGGCCCGGAGCTGTGCCCCAGGATTGGGGGTAGCCGGCGGTCCAACATCCCTGACCTTCCATTCTAAGGCCCTCAGCCCAGCACCTGGCCCAAAGCTGATTCGCTGTGTTTCCTGTCTCCACAGGCACCCGGACCCCTTCTCACAAGAATTGTGGGAGACCGCTCCTTTCGTCCTGATTTTACAGATGGGAAACCGAGGGTCCAGAGCATCTGGAGATTGACCCAAGGCCGAGCCAAGGCCTGAATCCTGTGTCTTCTTCCCCCATGTCCCCAAACTGCCTCTCAAGTAGTGGCAAAAAAACATGCTCAGAACGACAAGAGGGTATGAATGGGATGGCCAAGGCCAGTGAGGAAGGGGCCTGCGGTTCCTTCTGCATCTCATGGAGGTTGCACTATCTCAGACACCTGTTACACAGGCCGAAGCAGATGGGGGGCTTCAGTGGGCTGAGCTGTTCTCAAAGGCTGGGATCTCCAGCTGTCCCCAAAGCCACAGTCCCTTGAGAGGAACACTGATTTCAGCCAACAAGACACAGTGGTATCCACTACTGATCTCTGACAGGAGTCTTAAAGTCCCTACACTTCAGTTTCTTTGTCTGTAGAAGGAATTTCTCCCAGCCTCAGAATCGCGTGAGGAGTAAATAAAACAGCACACACAAACCACCTGCAGAATTAAGGGCCAACGATGATTGGTCCCTTCTTCACCTGTCCTCTATTTACAAGTAGAGGATGAAGGCCCTGGGCTCAGAGAGGTCGAAGACTTGGCTCAGATCACACAGTCAAGGGGTGGAAGCCAGCCGGTGATCTTTCCTCCCATTCTTGATTCCCTTTGGCCTTTGCAGACCCCACAGACACATGGAGTCCCTGGCCCAATAAGCGGGAACAGGAGGGCCTTAATAGACCAACAGCTGGAAGAGATTGATTGCCTTAGTTTCTTCTCCAAGGAGGCAGCTCCCGAATTCTTTCACTCTGGAAGAACTCTTTCCCGTCACCCTACTGAGTCCCTCGCTGTTTTTGTCCCCACTGTCAGCAGAATGGGAAGGACAGTGAGGGTGTGGGGGGAACTGGGGGGACAGAGCACTGCCGAGGGCCCATGGGGAGGTCACTAGTCCACGTGTGCCACGTCACACTTGCTCTTGTGACGACCTGTGTGGCCTCCTGGGTGACCCTGCACTGCTGGAGTGTCCCTTCTTCTCTGCGTGCTCCCAAGGGCTTTTTACAACCCCCTCCTACCCCCAGCTGCGGCTCCCAATCCTGGGTTCTGAGAGGAGTTGGGCCGGGGGCAAGGGCAAGGTTGGAGGTGACGGTTCGGAAGAGATTGAGCACTCGGTCTTGGGCCTTAATGGCCGTGTCAGCCCGGGGGCCAGTGGCTGCCAAATGATGGATGGGGTGGACAGCATCCTCCACCCACCAGAGCCAGGGTTCCAGCCCCCTGCCCACAACCACCCACTCCAATCCCCTCCAGCAGCCTACAGAGCACCTTCCTGCACTCAGGCCTGGGCCCCCCGCCACCCGAGGGGGAGACAGCAGGGCCGCTCTGCTCTCCCTCGGCCTGACCCTGGCCCTGATTCCAAGTCTAGCTGCCCTGAGATCTGACAACTCTGGGCCCCTGGGGACAAAGACCAGAGCCTCAGGGGTGTCTGTGTGTGTGTACAGGAGAAAAAGAGAATCCAGCAGTTTCTTCCTTGGGGTAAGGGAGAATACCCCCCTTCCCACACTCACACACACCATAAAGTTGATCAGACAGCAAGTTTGGAGAAAAGGAGAAAAAAGGAAGGAGGATGCAAACAGAAGTGTCCTTTTCTTTTTTATTGGGGGGGGGGGGGCGAGATATAGAGCGACACCCAGTGAACAACATAATTGCTGCAATGTGGCATGTAATAATAGCTATTCAAGGGCCGATCATTCATATTAAACAGGGTGAAGCAAGCCTCTCATTTGCATGCTTGAGATTATATGCATTTGAAAAGTCATTTCCGCAGGGTGTATGAATGACATTAATTCCCACGTGGCCCGCTGCTCTGCCCCCTCCCCGGGGCCTTCAACTCCTTCCAGGCTCCTGCCCACCCACCAGCACGCACCCAAACCTGCAGGTGGGTGCTCCAGGAAATCTCCACACCCTCACCTCTGCCCTGAGACACCTGCCCTCCCGAGGGGAAGCACCCGGGCAGCAGGCAGCCTCATGCCTCTCTGCTGGGTGATGTAACAGCACTGGGGTGTTCCCTGCACTGTGGGTGAGCAGGTTCTGGGTGCCTGGGGCCCAGCCAGGTAGGGGTGGGGTGCTGGAGGCAGGCCTTGATATCAGTGCCTGCTTCCCATATGGATGGAGGAGAAAGCCAATGTCCATGGGAACCTGGACTCTGGCTGGAGGAGACAGGAGCCTGAGTGTCAGAGCGTCTGAGATCAGTCACAAGCAGCTGTGACTCTTTTCCCTCCTCCTCTGCGTGGCGAGGTGGTCCTGAAGGTCTCTTCGGACTTGGAAGCTCCAGGAGGAAAACTCCTAAGTCAGTGTGTTCATAAGAAACCACCACGTTCCAGTGGCAGCTGAGAGACACGGAGGGTCTGCTTGAATCACAGCTGGCCCCTTCCCAAAGGGAAATGCAGGCTTCACAATTCCCAGTGGAGACCTGGGCTGCCTGCTGTGGTCCTGAGGGGCCCCTCCAAGAGCCCCCTCCTCCGTTCACTCCCCCCCTGCCAAGCCAGCTCCAGCCCTGGGCACCCCTGTCCTCAGCAAAGCGCTGCTCACTGACCACCTGCAGGAGCCAAGAGGCGCTCTGGGAAGGGGACCATCTGCTTTCACGGGCCAGCTGGGTGACCTTGGGCCAGTCACGGGTTGCTTTTTCTTCCTTCAAATGGACACGTAAGGAGAGGAACAAGAATATCTTTCTAGAACGCACTATAATTGATTGGGCCATGGCCACCCCGCCTTCCCTGAACCCTCCCCTGCCGCAAGCTGGGGGCAGCGCGGAGTCATCCCCTGCGCTCCAGGATTTCTCCGTGGGGTGCTGGTCCTACCCTTGGGCAGCGCCTAGTTTCAGGTCTCTCGGGGCTCCCCTGGGGCGCCAGGGCACCTGACAGCCTCTGGCCAGTTACGGAAGAAAGGAAGGAAGCAGGGTCAAAGCCGCAACCGCCTCTTCCGCTCCGGGGGCGTCTGCGGGGCCGCCGGGGGCTCTCCCACCTCCCCCCCAGGCTCCGGGCCCTTCTAAGCACGCGGGCTCGCAGCACGACCGGCTCGGAACGCCGGGTCCGCCCCCGTCCCCTCCCTGGCCGGAAGTGACGAGTTCCACCCACCTTGGGGCCAAAGGGAGGACCCAAGGGTTAGGGTGCTTTTGGGGGGGGGGGAGGAACAGGGAGCCCCACACGCGGAGAAACCTTTTGTGCCTTTTCCGCGGGCCCATATGGTGTACTGAGCATTAATTACCGTAGCTTTTTAATTAACAATCGCTTAATCTGAGCGATTGCCATGACACCCTATGCCTCGCCGCGAACCCGCGCCGCCCGCCCTGCCAACTCATCAATTAATTTTTATTGACGTTTTCTTCCCCAAACAGGCACAATACCAGGGTTTTCCAATTAACACCTCCGCGATCTCTAATTAGTGCAATTAACAGACTGATGGATGCCCGGAGTTTACCCGCAAGGGAGGGAGGGAGCGAGGGAAGGGGCGGGGCAGCCCCCAGCGCGCTCTCACACACGTGCATGCGCGCAGCCGGAGAAGGGGCGCACCCCCAGCTCTCAGGGGAAGCCCGGCTGGTGGGGGGCATGACCACAGGTAACCTGTACCCAGAGCAGTGGTGGTGATTTTGAGTTGAAAATGCAGACACCGGTTCAGGCCCTTGGGAAACCTAGAATATAGTCACGGGGGCAGTTGAAAGCCTGAGACTGGAAGTTGGGAAGGTGGCTTCTAGCCCCACCTCTGTCACCAATTTGCAGTTTAACTTGGGGCACGTTCTTCCCTTTCCTTCTCTGTAGGATGATGGGAGAAACTGGACTAGATGTAGCTATTTACAATGTATATACCCCTATCAACTTCCAAGAAAGACTGGGAAGCAGACTGCAATAAAAGATAGACAAAGCTACTTAAAATATAATACCACGGGGGTAGTACAAGGGAGAATAAATGGGCCAAGACCTTAAGTCAGAGGATCTCAAACTTCAGTGCATCAGAATCACCTTGGAGGGCTTGTAAAAATACAGATTACTGGGCTCCGGGCCTGGAGCTTCTGATTTTAGGCCTGGAGTGCCCTGAGAATTCATTTCTTAAAAGTTCTAGGTGATGCTGATTCGGCCTGTCCAAGGCAACAGAAGGGCTCCAACGACAAGCACTGGCTTCAGTTATGAGCTTCCTGATGACTAAAACGAGGTGATCTACCTCCAAGACCGTTCATTCATTCAACATGGATTTCATGCCCAGTTAAGGCAAGCACTGAGTGAGGACCTATCTACAGATACTGAAACTTGGTCCTAGCCCCCAACAGGCTTACAAAACTCAAACAAGCCAGCGGAGATGTCCTGTGTGTTTTGAGGGCAACTGGTAATAACAGAAGTACAATTTCACCTTTTTTTTCTGGGTAAATTTGGCATTTGTCTTTTTGAAAGTTTAGCCAGTAGTGTGAAGTTTTGGCCACGAACGCAGTCATTCTTCTCTTTCTTCCAATGCTGCCCAGGAGAATATGTCACCAGCAAAGACCCTTCATTCATTCACTGGTTCAACAAATATTTAAGCACCTACCCACGTGCCAGGCTGTGTGTGTGCAGACCTGACTAGGCCTTGCACTCCGGGAGCTATGTCTCCACGAGGTGAGGAAGACGACAAATAAGGACACATGTAGATAAGCTCAAATAAAATAAATTCTATAAATATGAGTACAGGCAACAAATAAAGGACTCAATTTATATGGAGGGGCAAGGAAGGCTTCTTTTTAAGAACTGGCATCTACACTTAGAAATGAAGAATAAGCAGGTATCGGTCAGGCAAAGTGTACACTGAATGCAGGGGGAACAGCCTCTGCAAAAGCCCTGATTTTACAAGAGCAGTCGCTGGTTTCTGAAGACTTCCTTCAGAGTAAAGAGTCTTTGAAATGGATACATTTCTGGCTTACATAAAAAGACATGGGATGTCCCTGCTCGGTGCAGTGGTTCAGACTTCACCTTCCAAAGCAGGGGGTGAGGGTTCAATCCTTGGTTGGGGAACTAAGATCCCACATGCCTCGTGGCCAAAAAACAAAACATAAAACAGAAGCAATGTTCTAATAAATGCAATAAAAGACTTAAAAATAGTCCACATGGGGGGGGGGGGAGGAAACTTTCAAAGATAGGTTCTCATAAGGTGTAATTTATAGGGGGAAAAAAAAGTCACACATAAGCAGGTACCACATGGAAC
Organism: Muntiacus reevesi; assembly: GCF_963930625.1. NCBI lineage: Eukaryota > Metazoa > Chordata > Mammalia > Artiodactyla > Cervidae > Muntiacus > Muntiacus reevesi. The sequence goes on along the minus strand of NC_089268.1, from coordinate 17,181,266 downwards.
GGAGCGTGGGGCTGCCTTTTATTTCCTTCCTTCTCTTTCTTTTCCTCCTCTTCTAGCTGTCCTGCTATCAGATCTCACTTGTGTCAAGGGACGTGAAGCAGAGGGCTCTTCAGAACAATGAGCACTGGCATTTCAGGCACCTGAAGGATACTTCCCAATGTGTCATCCCAAGGCCCGGGGATGCCTTTGCCCATCCAGCTCAGGTCCCAAGGCCCACTGGCTTCAGGCCACCAGGTGAGAGGAGGGAGGGCTCCAGAAGGAGCCCTGGGGGCCTCGGTCTTTCCTCCGGCCGCTCATTGGACATCCTACCTGCTGACCCTGCCTCGGTCTCTTATTAGCTGTGTAATTAGAACATGAGCAGTGAGGTCACCATCTGAGCCTTGGTTTCTTTATTTGTCACATGAAGTTAATACAGTAACCCTTCCTTACGGGGCTGCTGCGATATCGCTGCCTGAAGGTGTTCAGAGAAGGCTACTTACTACTGTTATGGGGACCCAGCAAACCCAGATGCCCCCCCCTCATCCCAGCCCTGACACTGGAGCCCCACCCATTCCAGGCTGGTCCATTTTCACTCTCTTCAGCACTCGAGGACAGTGAGACAGAACCCAAGGGTCGGAATGTCTCTGTAGCTCCCAATCGGGTCCCCAGAGCAGGGCAGGGTGACGCGAGCCCCATGACTGCTTGGTGCTCTGATCAGGCCGGGGAGTGTCTCTCCTGAGGCAGAGGGCCCATCAGAGCTCCAGGAAAAAAGCTCAGTCCCTCTCCAGGGCCTTCCCTGGACTGTGGGACGCTCTTGTGTGGGTGAGAGTCTGGCGCCCTGGGCTCCCCGCTAAAAGGAGTCTCCCTGAACGACACACTGGGAATTATCTGGTGTCCAACGTCAGTGATCATCGAGGCCTCTTCTTAGCACAAAACTTCCAAGCCCAAGGAGCTAGCGCACACGCCAGGATAAGGACGTGCCTCTTAAAAGCCTGCAGCAACCTCTGATTTGGAAGGTGAGCTGCCATTCAGGGGTTCTCTGCTCTAGGTTCTCCCCCAAGTTTCAAGTAACTTTATCTTCTAATCTTAAAAGTAAGACATCTTGGTAGAACCATGTGAAGAGGAAATAAATGAATAGTACCTGTAAGTCTACCAGCTGGAGAGCTAGACTTTGGGGCCCCACCCCTTTCAGTCTTGTCCATTTCCACTCTCTTTGGGCATATAAACTTCTTTTCCTTTTCCAGTCGATCTTCCTGACCCAGGGATCGAACTCAGGTCTCCTGCACTGCAGGCAGATTCCTTACTGACGGAGCTACCAGGGAAGCCCTTTATATAAACTTCTAAAACGTGAGCTTGGGTTCATCATCTGTACATGGTTTGAATTTTTGTTTTCCCACTTGCCACTTACTATCATGACCATTTCCACATGACAGCAAATATTTTAATCAGCAGCTTTTAGTGGTCACAGAGGGTACTGGCATTAGGGCACACAAAAGTGAATAAAATACAGCCCTTGCTGGGGGGAAGGGGGTTATAGTTTGGTGGAGAAAGAGAGACACAGGCAAACACAAGCATTAAAAAATATCCATACCTATGATGTGTGCTAAGGAGCTTCAGTCGGGTCCAACTCTTTGCAATCCTACGGACTGTAGCCCACCAGGCTCTACTGTCCATGGGATGCTCCAGGCAAGAACACTGCAGTGGGTTGCCATGCCCTCCTCCAAGGGATCTTCCTGACCGAAGGAGCGAATGCCAAGTTTAGTGCCACCTGGGAAGCCCCCACCTGGGCTCCACCTCGGATCAGTTTAATTGAATTCTCTGGGGAGTCAGATCTAGGCATGGATAATTTTAGAAGTATTCTAAATTTCAAGTACAGCCAGGGTTGAGAACTGACTACATAACACACAGCTTTACCAGTGTTATGGTCAGTAGAAACTGGAGAAGGGGGCTGGCTATGGATGCCTAGAGGGAGTAGGATGCTCTGGGAAGGCTTCCTGTAGAAGGTGAGTTCTGAGCTGAGTCTTCGGTAAGTGAAGCCTGGGCACACAATTTGTGAATATATTTTAGTAACAACTATTCCACTCACAGAGTCCTTGAAAGCTCTTTCCCATATCCTGTCACACACAACCTGGCACTCACTATGACAGATGAAGGACCCACACTTTGAGGAAGTTTAGTGATGTTTCAAGGTTTCTTGGCTGCTAGGAGGTTGAGCCAAACTGAAACCCTACAGCTCTTCTGACTCCCAAACCAGAGCTCTTCCCTGGAATTCTATCTCAAGGTGGTAAAGCCTGGACGGCGGTCACTGGAATTTCCCAGGAATCGGAACCTTTCCTCACCACCACCACCACGCCCCAGCCCCAGCGCACTTTTCACTGACTCCGGCCCCAAAATGCTTCCACCAGGCCCTACCAAGGTGGCCTCCCTCAACACTTCTTCCGAGTACCATGACCAAAAGAAAGAATTAACAATAAGAAAAAAAAAGAAAAAAAAAAGAGAACCAAAGAGCCCACTCCATCTCATTAAGAAAGTAAACATAAGAGCCATCTAAGTGTCTAATTAAGCTTCTAATTAGTCCCTGCTTGTTACTAATGCAAATTAGATTACTCCGCTTAACTACAGCATGTCCACAACACCCTTGTTAATTGCGGCCTTTTGAAATTAAATTACTCCCTAATTAGCATATCAAAGCCATTGATTCGGAGCTGGGAAAGATGAGGGCAAGAGGAGCCGAATGCCAAGTTTGGTTAATCAGAGGTGGCTAATTAAACAGTGCTGCCTTTCGTGGGGGGCCTGCTGGTTAAGGGGTGGGGTACTCACCCAGGGCCTGAGAGGCCATCTGGAGCATGGATCTGGTAGTGCCCCTGGCACCAGAGGGCTCCCATGGGCACAGGAAGGGCTCCTGCCCACCTGAGACAGACCAGTGGTCTGGCCTTCTCTGGCCCCAGCCCCTCTGTCTCCCCTGATGATATCTAGGGGTGGCATTTACAGGAATCTTGGGTACCAACTCAGAGGCATCCAAAAAACACATCCATATTCAAATGTGCAAGATACAGCATCCTTCCACATCTTTCTCCCTGTTCCAACCTTCCAGAAAGGTTACTGCTGTCCAGTGCTTCTCTAGTCCCCACCTGTGGTTCCATTCTTGGAAGAAAGTCTCCTCTCCCCCAACAAAAAGTACATTAAGTTTCTGTTGGGGATGGCAGGTAAGAGGGTGATGACTTTCATAGAGGGGTTCACCTGCGAACAGATGGGCTAACTTCAGCTTAGAACAGACCCCTCAAGACATAAGACCCTAAAATTCCCTCCGTGGTAGAAAGAAGGGGGGAAAAATTAATCTACCACCATCAGTTCTTAAGCAGCTATGCAAGAATTAGATGTGGGTGAGGGTGTCCTTAAAGGTCTTCTCTGAGCTTGTTAACAGACCTTGCAAAGCCTCTCAGACACCCGCCCTGCCTAGAGCTTCCTAGAATACTGAAGTGAAAGTGAAGTCGTTCCATCGTGTCGGACTCTTTGTGACCCCATGGACTGTAGCCTCCGTCCAAGGGATTTTCCAGGCAAGAATACTGGAGTGGGTTGCCATTTCAGCAAAATCTCCATGACAAAGTTGCTAACTCAACTCCAGCCTATCTTTACCCCACAGAAATGCAGGCTCCATGTTTGATAGTTTGGGTTTTTCAACAGAGCCAAGCAGGGATATTGATGTGAAATTTACCACTGCAATAAACTTTGTGAGAGCCAACAAAGCTGTGAAGTTAGTCCATCTGTGACCTCAGTCCTGGGGCGAGCATTCTAGAGGGGCAAGTTCCAGTCAGCTGTGTGACCCTGGACAAGTTAATCACCTCTCTGGGCCAGGGGACCTCACTTGTTAAACAAGAACAAAGAGAGGAGGTATGTGAAATGGCAAATCACAGTTCCTCAGTCAGGGTCTGGTGACCACCTCATTCCACTCTGTACCTGCCATAATCCCTTCCCAGACTTGGGATGTCTTCTAGAACCTTCCTCCTCCATCTTCCCTGCAGAAGGCAGAGTCTGACCTTCTAGGTGTCTGGCAGGAGGTACACACCTGTGCCCTCTGCTGTACATTTAGCAGATCAGCCCCGGTGGGGGCAAGAGATCTTAAATGCCTCATCTAAAAATTAGGACAACTTTTACAAGAATAAAGTCTTGGTGACTGACGGTTCCCAGCCTGGTCCACCAATGTCTCCTCCTCCAACTAGGATGTGTATCTGTGTGTACACGATTCTGTCCCCAGATCTTCCTACCCTGGTCCTCCTCTCCGAGTTTCTCACCAGCAGACCTCGAAGCACACAGAATCAAGGTCATGGCCAAATTTCCAAAGGGTTTGGTTTTGCTGATGAATGCAGGGATCAAACCCGGCCAGGGGAGAGGAAGCCTGCCCCACCGCCCCCAGCACTCAGAAGGGTGAATCTCAGGTAGTGTCCAGTCCATGGGTAACCATCCAAGCTAAAGTGGGCTAAAGGGCCCACAGCAGTGGTTTTATTTTAGAAAATAAATTTCAAAGCAGGAAGAGAAACGGGGAAGGGGTGAGGCTGTCCTGGTGTGAGGGGGAGGGCAGAACGGCAGCACACAAGGGCCAAGCTGCAGCCCGCCTCGCTGAGCTCTCTCTCCCAAGGAGATTCAATTAATTGATAACAAGAGGCATCAAATTAATTTCTGGAGGATGTGAGATTCTGATGAAGGGAAATCTTCGTAGATGGGGATCGGGAAGGAGGGGGCGCGCAGCGGCCCCTCTAATCAGGCTCCGCTGCCTAATTGGGGGGGAGGAGACTTGCCGGGGCCGCTGCCCCGCGCTCCACAGCGCCCCTGTAGGGCAGGACCCGCGGAGGCGGTGGAACAAAGGGGGCCGGTCTCCTGTCTCACTCAACTCCCAATCCCCCCAACCCACAGCTGCGGGAAAGCGGGGAGCAGGAGAGGGGAGTGTGGGTGCTCCCTCCCCAGCGGTACAGTCAGGAAAACCGGGGCTCAGAGAGGGAAGCATCATTGTCCATGGCCAAGGTCGCAGAGGGAATGAGCAAGCGGGTAACGGTGCGCTCACCCGAGCCCCTCACCAGCGAGCCTCAGACCCGCGCAATCCAGACCGGCCCCAAGCTCAAGGAGGTCAGCACAAGGCGTGGGAGACCCTCCCTGTAGCTGAAATACTTGAGACAACCCGGCCCCTCTGCCAGAGTTCCCTGGACCTCTCAAAATCCCCCAGCATCTTTTCGGAGAGGGCCGAAGACACTCGGCGCGCACGTCCCGGCGCTCAGGTCTCAGAGATGGAGGAGCTGCCGGCACCTCGCACTGAGGCGCTCGCGGAGGCTCAGGGAAACACTGGCCGGGAGAGCAATCCAGAACGAGTGCGCTCAGCCGGAGTGCGAGGACCCGGAGCTCGGCCTCTCCTGGGAGCCCCGGAAGCTTCCGAAGGGAAAGATTCCCCCAAGTGGACCGACTACGCACCCTCAGCATCCGACCTTCGCAAGCACCTTAGACTCTGACCCGACCCGAGCTGGAGATGTGGAAGCCTGGAGGAGCACTGCGCCCAAGCACCAGCGGCAGCCGCCCCTCCCTTGGTTTCCTGTAAATCCCGAGTCCCCATCCCTCCCCAAATGCTCCCCAGCAGCGCGCCCTTTTCTTTCGGGGTGCCATACACTCTGCCCAAAGAACCCACTGAAGGAGAGAGAGGAGGAAGTATATGGTACCCTCTTTTGGAACAACTTCCTTCGGCCTGGGTCTCCTGGAAGCCTGGGCTCCAGAGCTGGGAAACCGAATCTGATGGAGTCTGCCGGCTGGCCGCCGGATTGAAGAAACTACAGAAGCCCCTTCACCAGCCCACTGGGCCGGGTTTCCCTCCACACATCTCAGCCATCCTGCAGGCTCAGCCGCTAGGACCTGACATCCTGTCCAGGCTGGGGAGCCTGCCCCCTACCACCAGATCCTGTGGGAAAGAGCCTCCCTGGGGTACTTGCTCCATTTCTGATTTTCCAAGTTGCAAGCGAGCCACCTCTTCTAAAACCTCTTTGGTGAGAGACTCCGACAGCTCAGCGTTGGAAGGCCACCGCACACAGTGATGGCTCCACAAGGTTTGTGGAATCCAGGACTCCAATCCCCGACCCACCCTTCTCTCCAGTCACCATCATCTGTCTCTCCTTCCCGGCCTGAGAAAATTCTGGGTAACTTCCACCCGATGACCCTGCCTATCGTGAACAAACATGGAGGGTCACTAGTCTACACACCCTACTCTGTAACCGTCTGAGAAAGACCCACCAGCTCACCTCCATTCCTTTCCATCTGCACTTGTGACCCAGGTCAGGTGTCGTCAGAAACTCCCAGTGGGAGAGAAAAGACCTTTCCCCATGCCCTGCACTACCGATGACCCCGCCCAGCTTCTGTCCCAGCTTGGGAGGCTCCAGTTGGGCAGAGGCTGGGACCTGGGGAGGTAGGCAGAGCTGCTGGGCCGGGGGAACAGGCTGCAGGGGACAAGGATCAAAGGAAGGAAGACCACCAGCCTGGCCGAGGCCAGAATGGCTCACTCCTTGAGGCACTAGAAGCTTTGACTCTACAGCCCAGCACACTGGGGCCTTGTCCAAATGAGTATCTTTTGTGCCGGGAGCTCTTGGTTTCTAGCTCAGGCAGGCATGGTTTGAGTCCAGGCTCTTCCCAGGGCCCACCAGAACGAACGCTACTTCACAAGCCAACTGCATCTGCAAGCCTCGGGGTGGGGGTGTTGGAATAGAGGGTTCCTGCTGTGCCCCCCAACAGGGCACCTGTGGGTGAAGGTAGGCATTTTCATGGAGAATCCAGGAAAGCGACACTGAAAAACACAGTGACTTCACCCTCAAGGGAAGGAGCTTTTTGCTTCTCCAAGGTGATCCATCCAGAGGTGGGTCCCAGAATGATTTGAGACTGCCAGCCAAATCTGTCTTCCGTAAGACTGTGTGAGCCAGCGTTCCAAACCATAGGAGTCTCCCTTTTTTGGAGAAAGATGGTGCCATTTTTCCTCCTCTGTGTTCTAGGGTATTACCCCTCCCACTTTTGTGTCCACGAGCACCTTAGGATGCTGGGGGGAGGTGGGCCTTCCAGGGTCTTGTGCAGCTGAGATCCCAAGTCCTGAGCCCAGATCCTCCCTTAAAAGGAAGACAGGAAGGGGAAATCCAGCCTTCTCGTTGGAGGGCTGAGGAGGACCCAGCCTTGAGCCCGTGAAAGAAGGAAGGGGAGTGGCAGGCCCTCCCATCCCCTCCTTTCTCCCTTCCCCACAGCAGAGGCTCAAGCCCTACCGGTGGGAGTTCTAGGAGCCCCACCACTAACTATGTGACCTCAGACAAGCTGTTTCTTCTCTCTAGGCTTTATTTTCCTAACCCTTAGAATGGAGATTAATTCCCAGTCCAGCATGTGGCCTGGCAGTGCTGGGAACCTAATAAATGCTACCCCTTGGTCAGTACTATGGTGCGCCAGGCACTGTTCTAGGCACTTTACACCTGCTCTTCCATCCCACTGGCAAACAGGCTCTCAACTGCTATCACTGACCTACTTTATGCACAAGAAAACTGTGGTTTGAAGAACTTAATTAAGTTCTCCAGAGTCCCATCATCACTGGCAGGTTCCAAAGCTTTCTCCCCCGTGACCCATGTTCTGCCCTGGGGAGGCCCGAGTTCCTTGCCCTGAACTCCAGAGTCCTGGCACCAAGTCATAGGAAGCCACTTCAGCCACTGGAGCCTCAGCATAGAGTCAAAAACAGTGCCCATCCTGCCCTGGTCTGGGAAGCTGGGAGCTTTGGAAGGGAAACTGTGCTAGAGCCCCTTGGATGGAAGTATTAGCTTGCATTGCTGCTGCTGCTAAGTCACTTCAGTCCTGTCCGACTCTGTGTGACCCCACAGATGGCAGCCGACCAGGCTCCTCTGTCCCTGGGATTCTCCAGGCAAGAATACACAGTTTGGATTATTTAAAAAGTTAAGGACACTGTGCCTGCTTGGGCGGCGCTGGACGGGTTTGCATTTCAGCTGGAGAGACAGGAAAGCCACCAGAGCAGTGGGGCAGCAAAGGATTAGGACGTCGGGAAGAAGGGTGCAGCCACGCCAGGCGTGGCAGATCAGGGAAGGCTTCCTGGGGAGATGACCCTTCCCCTCCTTGCACCTCACACCTCTCTTCTGACAAAGACACCCTTGCACCACCCTCCTCTCTCTAATGTCTTGTCTGCCTTTCCTACCCTGAAAATGTGCAGACCCCAGCCCTCACAGCTTGGGCACTCCAATGCCCACCCTGGGAGTTGCCCAGACAGTGTAGGGGTTCAGCAAACCCTTGGGGGATTAATGGATTAAAGGACCCTCCCACCACTCCTCCAACTTTCCAGCCCCTAAGGAAGAGGTGTGTTTAGAGTAGGGGCCCAGCAGGATATGCACATTCCTGGCAAGAAGGGACCTACCTGCCAGCAGCCAGAAAGGAAGTTTCTGGCCAAAGGCAGAGGAAAGGGAGTGGGCTAGGGGTGTCCAGGTGTGAGAAGGGACAGGGACAGGTCCTTTTGTAAGTTGGGCCCAAACTGCCCCCCCCCACCCCACCCCTGCATTCCCCCACCCCTGCATTCCCCCACACTGGTGTCGTTTTTCTCTCCCCCAGGCTCAGGGGTTTACCAACTCCGTAACTCCTGCAAAACCTGCCCAGGACCAGGAGAGGGAGAGAAAACCCCACCCAGCAATCAAGCACTTCGTGCCAGAAGAAAAGGCTCCCATGGCCCCCCAGCTTAGTGCCGAGGTTAGGATGGGGGAGGGGTACGGTAGTGAGGGGGGATCCAGGAGAGATTCAGATCTTACAGGGGGTCCCAAGTTGAGGGCAGGGGTGGGGGAGCAAAGCCACTTCCACCTGATGCCACTTTGCCCCACTGATGACAGAGGGAGTGACACCAGATGGGGAGCCCACGAGACAGTCATGCTTCGGAGAGGCTCAGATCTAAGGGTGCCCGAGCGGGCAAGCTGTCCAGGTGCCCACAGCACAGTCCCAGGGGCCTCCCTCCTGCCTGCCAGGTGACAGAGAGCCCAGAACCCAGGCAAAACAAAGTTTCTCAAGTTAAAACCAAAACAAAACAAGCCTGCAGATTTCCCCTCCCCGCAGCAGTTTTCTGCCAGGTTGGGCAGGGTTGGCTGAGGCAGGGGCTGTCTGAGGTGGGTGGCTTTCCTTAAAGCAGCTGGGGCCTGGCAAGCTTACTGGGCCTTCACCCCTTCCCCCCCAGCCCCGCCCCACCCACTGGCTTACTAGGAAGGTCATCAGCTTGAAATGCCCAGTGCCAATAGCGTTCAGTCCCGGTTCCCGCAAACAGTGAATTTCTGGGTTCAAATTCTTGGTGTCGAGGTCTTCTTTACCCGTTGTGTTCCACAATGGGACTGGTCAGACTCTCCCTTGGCTACAGGCTGTACAGATGATCCCACAGCTCCTTCCTTCTGGGTGGGAGAAGGGGGCACCCAGGCGAGCCTCCAGCTCCAACCCTAGCTGCCTCTCAAACTGTGCTCCTGAACCCCTCAATCCCAAACCCAACACAGTTCACTCTGGACAGTCCAGGCACGTGCTTTAATGCAGGATGAAGATGCTCAAGTTCAAGTGAAAACCCGCATTGGCCAAAATGCTCCTGGGCTTTTCTCAGAACCACTGGGATGAAAGCTTCAGACTTGGGTTTTCTCCTGGGGCACCTCACCTCCACCCCCTGCTCTGGTCTGCGAGGTCAATCAGCAGGGAGACCCGACCCAGGGATGCAAGACATGCGGGTGATCTCCAGATGGCTTAAACCCAGGCACGGAGGGAGCAAGGAAATCAGCGGGGCGGGGGTTGGCAAGAGAAGCCGGCAATGCACAGGGCCGAGCCCGGTGTTCTATATGGGCTCAGGGTCTCGGCGTTCCCATATCCTCTTCTCCCAACCAGGAGAGTCCGGGTGGGACGCCCAAGTGTTCACGAGGTCGCCCCAGTTGGAGAGAAGGAATCCGCAGCCGTTAGGGCCTCTGACTCAGAATCCGCCTCCCGCGAAAGCACACGCTCCTTTGCCGAGGAGGCCAGGACCCCAGGCAGCTCAGGGCACCCCTCTTTCTAGCGCCTCGGGATCTAGCCGGGCTTAGCTCAAGTTAGTTAGGCGTTGATGGGGAGCGCAAGGCTGGAGCGCTGCCGGGGTGACCGCCGCTCGGGTAGAAGTGGCTGGGGGTGGGGGGCTGTCCAGGAAGATGCCACAGTCCTGGGTCTGAGGAGGGGGGTCCTACTTGGTTATCCCGGGACACTCTTCCCAGGCGACCTCCGAGTCCTGCTGCCGCCTTCTCTCCACCCCCCCCCCCCCCCGTATGGTGAGGCGGCGCTCTCTCCAAATGGAGAGAATACAGATACCCACAGGGTCACCCCCACCCTCCAGCACCGGCGCACAAAATCACAAGAGGCCGTTTCTAGACGCTCTCAAGTCCCCAAGAAGTTTTCCTCTCGTATCTGCCAGCCGACCCAGGGATGGAGGAAAGGCTCCGGAACCTCCGAGATGCGACCCCGGCAAACCGAGTCCCCTCTGCACCCAAAGCGACACGGAGAGTTGGACTGCGGTCTCCCCCGTCCCCATCTGTCTGCCTCCGGCGCGTCTTGGGGAGTCCTGGACAGACTGGGGTTGGCGGAGCCCGCTTCAGCACTTCCCTCCCCGGCTCAGCAAAGTCTAGGCCGGGAAGTACTCTTTGTCTTACTCGGGGAGTGTGTGTGTGGGGGCGGTGGTCGCTCCCCCAAGACACCCCATTCCCCGCGGCTAGGCCGGGAGGGGACCGGTCCTAGATTCTTGGGGGATGGCGGGTCTTAAGTGGTTTTTCCAGCCCCCCACCCCCACCCCGGCCGACCTCCGCTGCTCACCCCCCGCCGCCGCGCCGTAGCCCCCACCTGTTCCCCAGGCAGCTCCGGGCCGCGGGGGCCTGAGCCGGGGGCGGGGTGTCGCGGCCCCGCGGGGTCAGGGCGCCGCAGCCGGCCCCGGCTGGAACAAAGTGCGCCGGCCTGGGCCCGGCTCCTCCCGGCGCCCGGCGCGTCTCCGGCGGGCAGTTTGCAAACACAAAGTGAGCCAGTGAGCGGGCGAGAGAGTGCGCGAGCGAGGGAGTTGGGCTGGTCGCCGGCCCAGCCCCCACCCGCGTCCCCGGGCTCGGCCGGCCACCTTACCTGTCCAGCCCGGCCGCTCCGTGCGGGCTCCGGCCCGTCAGCCCGCGCGGGGCATGGGGCTCGCTCGGGTCGCCGCCCGGGCCCGCCGCCGCCGCCGCCCGCTGGGGCTGCCCCTCCGCGCCGCCCGGCGCCGCGCAGCTCCCGGGCGCCCTCCCTCCGCGCCGCGCCGGCCGGCCGCCCGCCGCGCGCCCTAGCCTCGCCGGGGCATCGCACTTTGGGGGCGGCTCGGCTCGCTCCGGCTCTGCTGCTCCTTCTCGATCCTCCCGCGACGCTTGTTCGCTCGCTGCGCCGCCGGGGCTCCGGGACCCCGGCGTCCCCGCCCCCGGCCCAGCCCTGGTTCCGGCCCGGGCTCCTCCCCGCCGCGCCGCCGCCGCCGCCTGCGCCGCGCCCTCTTCGCGGGCTGGGGGGGTGGGGGGCGCTCCGTCCCGGCCGCCGGCCGCACGCTCCGGTCCGTAGGGGCGGCCGGCTCCAGACTCCGAGGGGCTGCGACTGAGCCCGGGTAGCGAGTGGCTGCGAGCGGGCGGCACGCGGGCGGGGCGGGAGGGGGCGGGGGAGGCGGGGAAGGAGGGAGCGCGCCGAGAGCCAGGGAGGAGGGAGCCGGCGCGCGGCGGAGGGAGGGCAGACCAACTTCTAGCGCTACCATAATTCGCCTAAAGCAGGTGCAGCGACTTTCACCCGGCCCGGCAGCCTGCGGCGAGCGAAAGGAGACCACGTGGACCAAACTTTACAGGACGAAAAAATGGGGAAGACGTAGGGCTGTGGACCTGTAAAAAGGAGGTGGGGGTGGGGGGAAGTGGAGGGAGCCCAGGGATTCACCCTGGCTTTGCGAATCCCAAGGCGCGCTTCGCAAACCCCAGCCTTTCTCTGGAGTCTGGAGGGATGGCCAAGCCCTTGCTCCCACACGGTTCATTGGTTCCCGGCGGGCTGTGCCCCGCGCTGGGAGTGGCCGGGGGGCCCCAGAGTCCGGAGCCGGCCGGTGGCCTTCCTCCCCTCCCTTCTGAGCCCCGCTGCGTAGGGCTGGGGGGCGTGTGCTTTTGAAGCGGGGTGGGGTGGTGGTGGTGGGGAGACTCCTCCGGGCTTTGTGAAACGGTCACCCCGGGCGTGCGCCGCCTCCCTCTCCGGAAGGGGAATTTCCCATAAAGTGCTCTACGAACCAGTGAAAAGGGGGCCCAAAACCGGATCCGCGCGGGCAGAGTGGAGTGCAAAGTAGAAGCAATTATCCGGACAAATTAGATTGTAAACAAAACTCAACGTCTTTTGCCTGAGGGCGGGGAAGTGCGCGGGGAGGAACCCGAGGGATTGTGGCTGGAGCCAAGGTGTGTCTTTGGGTTGGGAGGGGGAAGTCCGGATGAGGAAAGGCCCCAGATCCGAGGGGCAAGGCTGTGCTGGTAGCAGGCGCCCCAAGCAGAGACTCGTGGAAATCTGAATAAGTTCTCTCTCCGCCTTCTAACCCCCAAACATCTCCAGTCTGGCTCTGTGTGTTGCAGTGACGAGAGGTGAGGGACACCTCAGAGCTTGTCACGGACTGGCCCGTGACCAAGGGAGGGCCCAGCTGTGAGAGAAGGCTAGGAAGGCCGTGGCCCTAGAAGGCTCTTCTGGCCCAAATCCCCCGAGGCAGGTGGAGACGGGCAGACACGGGATGCTCCGGTGGATTGGGAGCTGCGGGTGCCTCAGGGATGCCGGGGCTGTGGCCTGGGGAGAGAGGATTTCTTGGAAGAGAAGCCTTTCCAAGGGGACTTGGAAGAAAAAGAGAGGAGACTTCTTGCGTGCTCCTCGCTTTACGCTATCCCTTTTCTGTGGGTGCAGATAAGCAGGTGGAGCTGTCATGTGTGTGCTGCCTGTCCAGGTCCAGATCCTATGCATCTGCCCTGCATGGGGCAGGTGTGACAGGCATATTCAGGTTCTGCTGGAGCTTTTCGGATAGCTAGCTGTGGAATCGCTGGGAGGAGAACATTGAGTGCCTTGTATGTGGATACCACAGGTCCTTTCCAGTGTAGCAGTAACAGAAGCATTAAGAAGCATTTCCCAGCTGATGCTGGGAAAGATTGAGGGCAGGAGGAGAAGGGGACAACAGAGGATGAGATGGTTGGATGGCGTCACCGACTCGATGGACATGGGTTTGGGTGGACTCTGAGAGTCGGTGATGGACAGGGAGGCCTGGTGTGCTGCGGTTCATGGGGGTCACAAAGAGTTGGACACGACTGAGCGACTGAACTGAACATTTGGGTTATACCACATGCCAGGCATAGGACTCATTTCATCTTTGCCATAACCCTATTAGTAGATGGTCCTGTGACCTCCATTTTACGAAAAAAGTAAGTCCACCTGTCAATGCTTACCTGGCTGGTAAGGGATGAAGCAGGATTGCAACCAGAGCTACTTCGGTGAGGCCTCTGAAGCAGTGCTGCCTGCTTGTGGGTTACCTGAGGAGTACCGTTTAGGAGAAAGGAAGTCTTTGGTAGTGTGATTCTATTTATTTTCTGTGGAGGGCCAGCTCTGGTAGGAGTCAGGGCATGTGGATAGGCCTGAGCCTGACCTGGAGTTGACAGGTCCTATGTAAGCCCAGCTGGATGATGACCATGCCCCTCGGGCCTCCTTCCCATCTGTCCTGCAGAGATTTCAGGTGCGGTGAGAACTAAGGACTTTCAATACAGAAGAAGGAATGACGTGACTTCCAGTGGGTTTCTCCAGCTGTTTTCTGTCTGGCTCTCTGGCCCACTACATCCTTTTCCATCACCTTCCTGCAGCAGCCCCTCTGCACCTCATACGTGGATTCACTTGCCCAAAGGGATTTCCCTAAGAAATGCTTTGATTTTCAGTTTACCATTATCTCCAGGTCAGTTCAATTCCCAGCACCCTGTGAGTCACAGTGGGGGGCCCAAGGGAGGCACTTTAATTAGGAAACAAGGTCTTACTGAAGACATATACAGAACACACACCCCCAAATTAAAGCAGCCAGTCCAAAGCCTTACTTTCTGATGCAGGAGCTCCAGAAAAAGGTTCCAAAGAGTAGCCCTTGACTTCTAAGCAGGAGCAACTGTGAATAGGCAGGAGGGTCCTCTTACCATCTGTCTTTGTTTCTTCAAAGGGTCCCAGGGTCAGGGCCTATGATGTGACAAGAACCAGGGCCCATGGCCTGGCCCTACTAGGGAGCCCATGATTAAGAGCACAGATGCTGGAGTGAGGCAGCCTAGGGTTGAACTTCAGCATCTGTCACTTACCAGCTGTGTGATCCGGGCAAGTTACAGGATAGAGCCACAGTTTCCCCATCCGTGACCTTGGGAGAATGCCTCCTGGGGTTGGGAGGGTAGCATGAAAAAGCCTGGGCAGAGCATCTAGCTCTGTGCCTATTCATCACATATTTTCCATAAACACTCACTTTCTGTTTTGTGAGCCCCAGTTTCCTCACCTAAAAACGAGAATACTGACTTCACAAAATTGCAGATCATACATACATCTGCAGTTGATGCTTGTAAATGCCTGCTGTGTGCCAGGCACTTGATTCACATGCCGTTCAGCTGCATCACCCCAGGCAAAATGGCTCTCCTCATTTTATAGTGAGGCACTCAAGCTCGGGGGCTCCCAGGTGGCAAAGTGATAAAAAAAAAAAAATCACCCTGCCAATGCAGGAGATGCAAGAGACACAGGTTCGATCCCTGGGTTGGAAAGATCCCCTGGAGGAGGAAATGGCAACCACTCCAGTATTCCTGCTAGGAAAATCCCATGGACAGAGGAGCCTGGTGAGCTACAGTCCACAGGGTTGCAAAGAGTCGCACATGACTGAACACACACATTACACTACTACTCAAGCTCAGAGAAGTCAGGCAACTTGCCCCATGTCACATACCTATAAGGTGGTATAGCAAGGATCCACTCTCAGGTCTTCATGCCCTGAAGAGATGCCCTTTCCCAGGTTCAGCTACCTCCCTGTTCTGGTGATGAAGTGGACTCAGTTCAGTTGCTCAGTCGTGTCTGACTCTTTGTGACCCCATGGACTGCAGCATGCCAGGCCTCCCTGTCCATCGCCAACTCCCAGAGTTTACTCAAACTCATGTGCATTGAGTGATACTATCCAGCCATCTCATCCTCTGTCATCCCCTTCTCCTCCTGACTTCAATCTTTCCCAGTATCAGGGTCTTCTCAAATGAGTCGGTTCTTTGCATCAGGTGGCCAAAGTATTGAAGTTTCAGCTTCAGCATCAGTCCTTCCAATGAATCTTCAGGACTGATTTCCTTTAGGATGGACTGGTTGGATCTCCTTGCAGTCCAAGGGACTCTCAAGAGTCTTCTCCAACGCCACAGTTCAAAAGCATCAGTTCTTCAGCACTCAGCTTTCTTTATAGCCCAACTCTCACATCCATACATGACTATTGGAAAAACCATAGCTTTGACTAGACAGACCTTTGTTGGCAAAGTAATGTCTCTGCTTTTTAATATGCTGTCTAGGTTGGTCATAACTTTTCTTCCAAGGAGCAAGCATCTTTTAATTTCATGGCTGCAGTCACCATCTGCGGTGATTTTGGAGCCCAAGAAAATAAAGTCTGTCACTGTTTCCACTGTTTCCGCATCTATTTGCCATGAAGTGATGGGACCCGATAAAGTGGGTTAGTGGGTATGTTCTTAGTACCAGGCCTGGCATTGGGGGTGGGTGCCCTCTATTCCCACAGTCCCAACACATCTAGACTCAGATATTTTATGTTTCCATTCATCTGATTGCTTGAATCTTACTTCTTTTCCCCCTTCAAAACCTTTTTTTTTTTTAGGGAATTCCCTGGTAGTCCAGTGGTTAAGACTCGGCACTTTCACTGCTGTGGGCCTGGGGTTCAATCCCTGGTTGGGGAACAAAGATCCACACAGCATAACAACAACAACCCAAACTGTTTTTTGGTTAATTAAGGAACAAAACATTACCAACTTTACGTAGTGGCTCAACACCTAAGTATATACCAACAGAAATGCATAATGCGTTCAGCAAAAGACAGATACTAAAATGATTGAATGGTAGAATAGCACCATTCACAATAGCCATTAACAGTGGAATGGGTGAACAAATGCTGATATTCTCATGCATGGACTAGTATTTGGTAATGAGAATGAACAAGCCATAGGCACACCCAGCAATGAGGAGAAGTCTCACAAACAATGTTGAGCATAAAAATAAGTCACGCCTTTGGCTGGAACTCCAATCTTCCAGTAATTCACCAAAATGTCCAACACAAAGGGAAGGAGGAGGGGCACCCACCCCTTTCTCTCTAGGCCTTTCAGAAAACATGGAGTCAGTCCCTTGACCACATATATGGGAATCTACAAAAAAGGTGGTATTGTAGATATCAAGGGAATGGACACTCTTCACACAGGAATGCCCCCCAAATGGTACCATGACAAAACTGGAAGAGTCTACCATGTTACCCAGCATACTTTTTGGCATCATTGTAAACAACTTAAGGGCAAGAATCTTGTCAAGAGAATTAATGTGCGTATAGAGCATGTTGGGGCTTCCAAGGTGGTGCTTGTGGTAAAGAACCCACCTGCCATACAGGAGTCCTAAGAGATATGGGTTCGATCCCTGGGGTAAAAAGATCCCATGGAGGCGGGCATGGCAACCCACTCCAGTATTCTTGCCTGGAGAATCCCATGGACAGAGGATCCCGGCAGGTTTCAGTCCATGGAGTCACAAAGAGTCAGACTCAACGGAAGTGACTTAGCACACACGCACGCCTAGAACATATTAAGCACTCTAAGAGCTAAGATAGCTTCCTGAAATTTGTGAAGGAAAATGATCAGAACAAAGAAGGAAGGACTTCCCTGGTGGTCCAGTGGTTAAGAATCCACCTGCCAATGCAGGGGGAATGGGTTCAATCCGTGGCCCAGGAAGATGCCACATGCCATAGAGCAAGTAAGCCTGGGTGCCGTGACTCTGAAACCCTTGAGCCTCGGGCCCACACACCAACACAAGAGAAGCCTCCGCAATGAGAGGTCCGCGTGCCACAACTAGAGGGTAGCGCCCACTCATGGCAACTAGAGAAACTCCTCACACAGCAACAAAGACCCAGTGCAGCAAAAAATAATTCAATAAACGCTCCCTTCCCAACCAAAAAGAAAAAAGAAGGAAGCTAAAGAGAAAGATACTTAGATTCAACTGAAGCGCCAGCCTGCTCCACCCAGAGAAGCACACTTCATGAAAACCGATGGAAAGAAGCCTGAACTGTTGGAGCCCATCCCCTGTGAGTTCATGACATGATGGGTGTAAAGAATCTAAAAGACCTGGAGTGCAAAAAAAAAAGGGGGGGGCCAGTCACAGAGAGAAATTCTACTTCTCTGAAATTCAAAAATCGATGGAACAAAATTGACAAGATAGAACTCAGGAGAGTGGCAGCTTTAGGAGGGGGGATAACTTGGGGTTCCTGGGGGATTGTGAATACTCTGTTTTTTGAATTTGGGATTTGGTTACAGGGGTGTGCTCACTTTATGACAATTGAGCTGGTGTATACTTACGGTTTGTGCATCTTTATACTTAAAAAAAAAGCCTACTAATTGTTACTGATAAAATTGAGATTCTTCCATATCCCTTCTTCCTTTTCTCCATCCTTCCTTTGCCAGAGGTAGCCGGTTTCCGGAAGCTAGGAAGCTAGTAGTTTTCCCAAGTAAGTTTTATACTCTTAGTCATTTAGTGTGGCTTTGGTGTCTTAAAATGTTAAATAAAATGTATCTTTCTGCTCCTTGCTTTTCTATTTGTTGGTGTTGTTCTTTACTAAATTTCATGTTGCCGAGGTTAATTCAGGTTTGCTACATGCATCTCTGGGTCATTAATTGAAAAGACTGATGAAGATCGTTCTGTCACATCTGTGCGCTCCAATTTCTTTACCCAGCCTCCCTGTGACAGTTGGGTGGTTTGGCTGTTGTGGCCACACTGCAGTGGGCTTCCTTTGAGCAGTGTTCCCCGCCGCCACCCCCACCCAACGCCCACCCCCTCCAGGGCCTTCTGCTTCTCTCCTTGTTTGCCTCCTGCTCAGTCAAGTTGACCTTCTTTCTCTCTGTGGTTCCTCCACTCACTCTGGAATCTTCTCCCCTCCCCATCTCCCAGCTGTCCCTCCCCACCCTGCTTCCCAATCTTTCTGACTCAGAAAGACCCAGGGTCTGTGCTGGGTGGAGGTGGGGGAGGGATGGAAGGGGGTAGCCTCTTTCTTTGCCACAAAGGCCCCTGTTCCCCAAGATAAATGACGATTTAAACAAAGAAATATTTCATTAAGGGTTGATATCTTAATGAACTGTGCCAGGAACCTCCAAGGCACTCTCCAGACTCTCCCCCTTATTAAGGGGGGCTCCTACCCTGGGGTGGGGGAGGCTTATCAGTTTACCATATTGCCCTGAGTAGAGGACCATGCAGTGTGGGAAGCTGTCCCAGGGGACTGTGAAGGAGGGGAAGGTACCCAGGCCTGGGGGTGGAGCCAGGTTGCCCCTCCTGGGGACAGACTGGCCTGGTGCTGGGCCCTGGGAGATGTTTGCAGGGCTCACTTTTAGGCTCTCAGAGACTCAGGCCTGTCCATGGGGTGGTGGGAAGGGGACTCTGCTCTGCTTGGTGGAAAATCATTCATTAAGGAACGAGACATGAACAATAACCTGACAAGCAGTGGACAATTTTTCTTCGGGTGAAATGAGAACCGCCCCCCACCCCAATCCCATGGAGGGATTTTCAGAGAGAGAGAGAGAGAGAGGGAGGGAGAGAGGTAGGCAGGGATGGGCAGACCCAGCGCACTTCCTCATCTCCTCTGTCCACGCACCACACTCAGCCATTCCCCAAGGCAGGGGTGGTGGGGAATGCCCCAGAGGCAAAGAAAGGCCAAGGGGGAGTGCAGAGATGAGAATCCCTTCTCTTTTCCTGCAGTTCATCCTTCAAGAATTACCCCACTTCTTCCTTCCTCAGAAAGATGCTTCTGATTGGGACTTCTCTGATGGTCTAGTGGCTAAGACTCCTTGCTTCCAATGCAGGGGGCCCCGGAGTTCAATCCTTGGTCAGGAAGCTAGATCCCACATGCCACAACTAAGAGTTCGCATGCCAAAACTAAAGATCGCAGATCCTGTGTGCTGCAGCTAAGACCCAGGACAACCAAATAATTAAAATGTTAAAAAAGAAGGAAAGAAAACCCCATAGATTTAAATCCCCATTCTGTTCTTTCTAGCCTGAAATCCTGAAGCAGCAGGGCTTCATCTCAGTTTCTTCAACTGCAGAAGAGGGAGAAAGATGAGCTGGCAGAGATGGTGAGTGAGTCTAACACCTGTTGGTTTCTCTGCGGAGGCATCCTATAGATCGAAGCCACAATATTTCTCTCTTGATCACCCCAGCCCACTTCCATCTCTTTCCCTCTCTTCCTTAGCTGCTTGTGTTGATGTTACAATGTGTTGTTGGATAATTTTTTATTTCATAAGCTGTAAGTAACTTCTAATACATTGTTTTCTTCCTTCACTGTTTAACCAAGCATGCCTCATCTCTCTAACTAGATAATAAACTGAGGTCAGAGCCCACGATTTTAGTCATTTTGGGATTTCCTCTTACGCCCAGCCTAGTGTGTTTTGCACAGTAAACGCTTGCTGATTTGGTTTGATTATTATTTGATAGTTTTTTTTTTTTTAAATAGTCTGACACCTTAGGGCAAGTTGGTGCACTGCAGGTAATAGCAAAGGAGCCATAGAACCTATGCAGTTCCTATGTCTTCAGTGATTGGAGGGTAAGAGCTGGGGGTCGAGGTGAGGACTTGGATTGAAAATGGGACAGGACAGGACTTCCCTGGTGGTCCAGTGGCTAAGGCCTGCCAATGCAGGGGACAGGGGTTCGATCCCTGGTCTGGGAGGGTCCCATGTGCCGAGGGGTAACAGCCTGTGCAGCACAACTAATGAACTTGGAGTTCTGGAGTTTGTGCTCTGAAACGAGAGGAGCCCACACACTGCAACTAGAGCATAGCCCCTACTCTCTGCCACTGGGGAAAGCCCACACACAGCAACGAAGACCCAGCGCAGCCAAAAATAAAACAAGTAAAATTTGAAAATGGGACAAGACGGCATCCTCACTCCCTCGGGGCTGTCCCTGCCTCCGTGTGCTCTTTCCATCACTGCTCACTGCCCCCTTTCTGCGTGTCCACTGTTGGAGATGCCTTCAGAACCCTGTACTCGGAAAGGGAAACATTCTTTCCCCGAGGAATCTGGAGGGCCTGGGGTTTGGGGTCTTGGTCACTGGCACTGGAGGGTGAGGTGGGATGTGAAGGAGGAAAGTCAAAACCAAGATGGCCTCACGCTGGAAATAGCCATCACCTATTGAGTATCTATTTATCAGGCACTTTTCATGTGTATTGTTGATCCTCACAGTAATCCTAGTGTTGAATTTTATTTCATTTGTTTGTAAAGAGAAAGCAGTTCCCCAAATGGCAGAGGCAATCAATTAGGGCGGGTAAAGGGGAAAGAAGTGACAGTCATTTTATTTATGTATTTACTTGCCCTCCCTGGGTCCTAGTTGCGGCACTCAGGATCTTCCATCTTCATTGCAACATGCCCGATTTTTAGTTGCGGCGTGCAAACTCTTAATGGCGTCATGTGGGATCTAATTCCCTGACCAGGAATTGAACCCAGCCCCCCTGCATTGGGAGTGCAGAGTCTTAGCCGCTGGAGCGCCCTGCATTGGGAGAGTGGAATCTTAGCTTCTGGATTGCCGGGGAAGTCCGAAGAGTGTCTGTAAGTCACTGATTGTGTGTGGCATCTGGCAGGGCCCATGGAGAGGGGCTCACATACTTTCCTGGGCTTCCTCACACTGGTTTGAGTCCACTCCATGCCAGGCAGGACTCCAGGGCCTACCTCCTTCCCAGTTCTCGTGCATCCCCTCTGGTCTTCTCTCTTCCAGATTCTTCTGCTCTTGACCCCTGGCCCTCCAGCCCTCAAGACCGCTTTCATGGTTGCTGGGCAGCAGGAATTCCCCGGAGCCAGGCATTCAAAGGCTGGAGTGAGGCTGAATCTTCATTAGAGAAGAACCAACTGTGCCCCAGTCACTGTGTTAGCGTTCTTTATGTGTGACATTCTTTCACCTCCTGTCCACCCTCTGAGATGACATGGCAGATGCTGTGGGTGCTGTGTCTGTGTACCCTCATCACTTATACCCCTAAGGCTTCCAGTCATCTACCCGCCTATCTTTGCCTGAGGGCTTCCTCTGGGCTTTGGACTGTTCTTTGCCAGTATGTGGGAGACCAGAAGTGCTGGGGATTTAACACCATCCAAGAGAACCCTGCACCCATGAATGGAAGGGCATTGGTGTGTAAATACGCTCCTCCTTCACCCCTGTGCTGGGGTCACTGAGGTGTGAGATCTACATGCACTCCCAGGGTTTCCCAGCAGGACGGAACCCACCTGAGGAGCTGGCTTGAAGACCAATCTGATTGCTCTCCTTCCTCTCCTTATCTTACTCCCCCACTTCTCTACTGGTGTTTCTACTACCTAAATCACTCATGTATACTGGAATAGTGGTCTCAGGATACCTGCTTCTGGGGGAACCCAGCCTAAGTCAGGTGGGTACTGCCATCCTCATTTTACAAATGAGAAGACTCAGAGCTTTGAGAGGTTGACACTCACAACCAGTTCCACAGTTATGTAAGCGAAGTGCCTGCATTCATACCCTGGCTTGTTAGACACCAGAATGTCCACTTCATTGTTCTACTGGATACCTTCTTTTTAAAAATTTTTTTAGTTAAAAAAATGTTGGAGTATAATTGCTTTATCATGTTGTGTTAGTTTCTGCTGCACAACAGTGAATCAGCTATTTGTATACATGGATCGCCTCCCTCTTGAGCCTCCCTCCTACCCCGCCCCATCCCACCCTCTAGGTCATCACTGAGCTCTCTGTGCTATATAGCAACTTCCCACTAGCGATCTGTTTTACATATGGTAACCTATATATGTCAGAGCGACTCTCTCAATTCAGCCTGCCCTCCCCTTTATTGCTCTACTGTATGCCTTCTTGAGGACCCTGTCGCTCTGCCCCCAAAGCCTGGGGAGCAGGGTGGGTCGGCTGTGCAGTGGCTGGAAACAGGGAGTGTTTCCAGGTCACCCAGCCCTCCTTGCCTCCCTGCGGGCCCCTGGCCAGGAATCAGAGCCAGTTCCTGGATCATGGACAGAAAGAGAAGCGAACACCCACAAGACTGCCTACAGGATGAATGGAAAAAAGTGAATGCCACTTGAAGTGCTAGAAAAGAAGAGAGAGCCAGAGGTATGAAGAGTGATGGACTTGGGATGAGGAATCTTTCCAAGTCTTTGCATTATATGGGGGCCTGTGATCAGACTTCACTACATGCAGCAGCCCCTGTAAAGAGGAGGAACCGGGGTAAGAGGTGGGAAGAGATGTCTTGATAGTGGAGTTTGCTCAGCCTCAGGCTCTGGAATGTCTCTTTCTGGGAGCCTCAGGCACAGGGAGAAGTTGGCCAGTGTCTTCTGTGAGCGTGAAGGTGGGCACTTTGTGGGGGTGACCTGCGCCCTGCAAAGACAAAATTTCAAGGACAGAACATCATGCAATTTTTTACCTGGTTGGGTTTCATGACACCTTCATCTTAGTTTACATTCTAGAAGCAGACTCTGACACAAGGGTTCAAGTTCAAGTTGGGAATGGAAAAGTGGGGGATTGGGGAGACAGGAGGCCCACATCAGAAGTGTTAGCATGTACTGTGAGTGAGGGGGCATGGTCCTGCTGAGGAATCCCAGAAGACATTAGAGACATGCTCCTAATTGTCCATATGATAAGGCAAGAAAGTTGGGGCATTTATCCACCAACTCCCTCTTTGCCACTATTGGAGGACTGCTTCCAGATACGATAATTCTCCAGCACTTCAGGCTTGTCCTGAGCTTGAGCCAAGGGTGTCTCCATGGCCAGAAAGAGGGGGGAAAAAAAACCCTCAGGCAAAGGGCAGGGGTTGGCAGTAAGCAACCTTCTTCTTTTGGAGGTAAGGGCGAGAGACATGGGCAGAATGCCAGCCCTGGCCACACTCTGCCCTCCTCCTGGACGTCTCCTCTTCATGTGCTTTTGTGGGTTTGCGTCATCTCCTTCTTGAATGCTTGGGGTTCTCAAGGCTTCTGACCCATGGCTTTCCTCAAGCCACATGTCCCCTTGGACAATCCCGTGTACTCGGGTTTAACTACCCTCTGATTTGGTCCAAATAATCTTGGACTCCTCTCCACCCCCACCCGATGTCTGTGAGCCTCCAGTGATGGCATTCCCAACATGTCCCAGACCCAAATTATCATCTGTATCCAAAGACATGCCCTACCTCTGCATTTTCTCCTCCGTGGTGGCATTAGAACCCACCTAGTCTCTTTAGAAACTATTATTAGAAACTACCCCTTGATTCTTCCTGGCTCTTCATTTTCACATCCAGTCACCAAGTCTTGTGGGTGTGGCTTCCAAAATATTTCTGAGAGTCATTCCCTCCGCTCCATCCCCACTCCTACTGCCACCGGCTGGGCCCTCATCGTCTTCTACTTGGGGTGTTCCAGTAGCCTCATGACTCCCATTTCCAACCTCATCCCCCCCCCCCATGTACCTCCTCCTGGCTCCTCTTCCACACTGGTCAAAGAGTTCAGTCTACAATGCCAACCTGAACTTTCGATGTCTTATTCAAGACCCATTTCTGAAGAGCCAACCAATTTCAAGCATGTTGGTCTGCTGCACGAGGCACAGGGTACCTTTCTTGAACCTCCAATTCCTCCCCTGGCTACTCCCAGCTCTGCTACTTTGGTCTTGCATGCATGCTGTGCCCTTTCCTCTCAGGCTGTGCCCTCTGCTTGGAATACCTTTTTTTTAAAAAAAAAAAAAACTTGCTTTCATAGCTGACTCTAAGACCCAGCTTAGATGACACCTCCTCTCAGAAGTTTTCCTTGAATGCTCCAAGCTGGATTAGATACTCTTCTTTTGTGCTCTTATATTGGTGCAAGCATCAGAAAATTCACTGCAAATGGGCTTAAGTAACAATGAGAATAGATTGACTTGTGTGACTGCATCAAAGGGTAGGACTTGCTGCAGGTGATGTGTGATCCAGGGGCTTAAGAAATGACCCTGTGGTAGTCTCCGTATTGCTAACTCTGCCTTACCCTGGGTGGGCTTCATTCTCAGAGTCCTTGGAGTGAGTCCCATAGCTTCAGACTCACATCCTGCCCAGTTCAGTGCAATGAACTGTTCAAGCAAATGCTGGCTTGTTGAGACCTGTCTAAGAAGTTACTTGTTCCTCTCCAAATCAATCAAAATATCCGAGGGCTTAGAGCGTTCTACTTCAGCAGTTGGCAAACTATGGCCAGTTTGTTTCTGTAATGGCAGAGTTCAGCAATAGAGAAAGAAATGAGCAAACTTTTTCTATAAAAGGATAGTAAATATTTTAGGTTTGGTGGGCTGAAGCAAAAATCAAGGATATTATGTAGCAACCAATGTAATAAGACAGAAAACAAATTTCCACAAAATGTTTATGGATGGAATTACAATTACAATAATAATTGAGTACAATTTTTGGTAATAAATTGTCTGCTAGTGAGGAAAAAGGGATTTTTTTTGGTTGGGGGGTGGAATAACATTTTGCTTAGTTGGGTTTCAAAGTTAATGCTCCTTACCATCAGATCGATGGCAAACGTTCATCTATAAAAATTACTCTTAGTTCACAGACTGGGGTCTGTGAACAAACCCCCCACAAACTCAGGCAGGGGTCTTCCCTGGTGGTCCAGTGGTTAAGACCCTGCGATTCCATTGCAAGGGGCTTGGGTTTGATCCCTGGTCGGGGAACTAAGATCATGCATGCCTCATGGTGCAGCCAAAAAATTAAAACAAACAACAACAACAAAATTAACAGGCAGGATTTGGTCCCGGAGGCCAAAGTTTGCAGACCCCTCCCCTGAATTAAATCAAACTATTATCAAGCTAAAGGAAGAAACCCTGGGAAGCTGGAGAAGGAGACAGCAAACCACCCTGATGGTGGAGATAATATCAGTGCCACAGGGCCTCAGGTGTGAGGCTACCTTTTTGACTTTCCATTCACAAAGTTAGGCTGTAGGACATTTTATCAGACATTTCTTTTAAGACTAGTTCAAGTCCACTAGGCCCCAGGAACCTGATGCCATCCCTAAAACACAGGCAGGGCAAAGGTAGCTGTACCCTTTCAATAGAAGGGAAATGATGCTCAGAGAAAAGTGACTCATCTGAGGTTTCCCAGCAAGGCCTCTCTGAGATACCTTTGAGGATTCTAAGACGTGAGCCTTGGGACGGACGCTTTGCTGAGTGAGTAACTGAACAGTTATGGTATGCCCTAGTTAGAGGGCAGAAGCTGGGCCAACAGGAGTACAGGCTAGTCTAGACATGTCCTGGGAGGCTAGGTCTCTGGCAGACTCTGTGACATCCATGGGTCAGTCTCCGGGGATGGGCATGGTCAACACATTTTCTCAGGAGCCCAGCTGTTTCAAGAGTCTCTGGGCTTAGATCTGTCTCCCAAGGAGGACAGGTGATACTAGCCCGATAGTCCTGAGCTAGAGGGAAATTAGGCTGCAGGCAAGAATGCCCGGGACATAGACAAGAAATCTCACCCCTCATCTTGTTGCTTCTAGCCTCTGGGCCTGGCCTCAT
This sequence comes from Muntiacus reevesi, assembly GCF_963930625.1. NCBI lineage: Eukaryota > Metazoa > Chordata > Mammalia > Artiodactyla > Cervidae > Muntiacus > Muntiacus reevesi. The sequence continues at coordinate 17,155,508 of NC_089268.1, read as the reverse complement.
CTCAGTCCCTGAAGAGCGCTCTGGTGACTGTGGGCCAGGGTATGGTTTAAACCTTGATTTTGGGATGACCCCAAGGTGGGGGCAGGCTGTGGGCAGCCCTCCTCCAGGGCTGACTTGGCCTCAGGCAGGGCTATCCACGGCCAGGGGAGGGCCTGCGGGAGGGCAGAGGCAGTCAGAAGTGAAGGATGGTTGCTGGGGTCCTTTCCAGGATTTATGCATAATGAAAAATGGATACCGATTGTGTGGGTGCCAGCAGCAACACATACACACTCACTGGTCTCACGCACGTATTTACACACTCCCGTAGGAAGATGGCCACACCCATGCCCATCTTCACTACCAGGATGTCACACTCACATCCTCACATACTCCTATGGTGTCCCACACTTACATACACAACCCCATGCTTATACCCTGTATTCACACACACCAGTATTAGTTTCCTAGCTCTGCCATCACAGAGTTCCACACACCGGATGACTGCAAACAACAGAATTTGGTTATTGTCTCACGGTTTTGGAGGCTAGACATTCAAAACCACAGTTCTGGCTGAGATCTGTAGGGGTGGATCCTTCTCTAATTCTTGCTAGCTTCTGTCAGCCTCAGGCATCCCTTGGCTTGTGGCTGCCTCTCCAATGTCTGCCTCCATTGGCTCACATATGTGGGTTTCTGTGTTTCCACACAGACACCTCTGTTTCAGGACACGCATCATTGCACGAGGGGCCACTCTACTCCGGTGTAACCTCGTCTGAACGGATTATATCTGCAGTGACCCTGTTTCCATGTGTAAGGTCATATTCTGAGGTGCTGGGAGTTAGGACTTCAATATATCTTTTTGGAGGGGACACATTTGATCCATAACAACACCTTACGGCCATAAAAATCTCACATGTACATATTATATCCCCACAGTGGCACACAGATGCATACGCTCAAAGTCACGCAGACACATGTTCACACGTTCTCATAGTCACAGAATGACACATAGCCACATACGCCACCAGGATCACACACACACACTCTGCTTCAGCCTCCTGGCGTTGCACACCCCTCACAGTCGCTCCTTCACACTCCTGCATGCCCGGCCTCCCTCTGACACATCCCTCAGCCCACCCCGGGGCCACACTCAGAGGCCACCCCGCGGGGGTCATGCTCCGAGACCCACACTTGGCTTGTACCTCTCACATCCTCTCCCACCCACACAGTCTCTCTGGTTCTGACTCCTCCTCCATCCAGCACACTCGATCCCCAAAGCAACCCTCAGGGTCGGAGAGGCAGCAGCCAGCTGGGGTGGGGTTGGGGGGTCCCCCTGCCCCGCTACAGCCGGGGCACCAGGTGGAGAGCCCCCCGTCGGCTGGGACCTTCTCCATCTCGGCCTCCCACTCTTCCCTCTCTGGGGCAGACGGACAGACACACGGACACACGCACGCACGCTCCCACGCTCAGCGCCGTGCCCCTCCGGCAGCCCCACGGCAGCAGCCTGTTCCTCATTATGGGCCAATGCGCCTGTTTACTCACCCAGCTGGAGATGGTTAGAGAGTGATAAATAATGAAAGAGAAAACAGGCTTTTCCCCTCTGCGGCTTCTATTTATGTAACATGTGTCACAGCTCACTCACAGACTTTGTTTCGGAGCTGGTTGCAGGAAATAGTTTATTTTTTCCGGACGGTGGCTTGGGGGGCCTGGGGGGGGGGTGGCTTGGGGTTTGGGTTTCTGGTCTCACGCCCATGGGAGTTTCGGGATCTGGTTCCCAGAGCCGTCCTCCCCTGGTGCCTCCCCTCCCCGCCTCCCCCCTGCCCCACGACAGCTCGGAGGCCGACGTCATGGCTCAAAGCTGCCTCAGATCTGGGTTTTCTGACACCACTGATTTGCAAGGAGTTAGAGTGGTTGAGGGGCCCCTCCCCACTGCCTGTGAAACCCCTCAAACAGATGGGTTTGTTTTAAGAGCCACACAGCTTGAGGCTAGGACTCCCTGAAAGGAGTAGGTATGATGGGGGGCTTCCCAGGTAGCCTGCACCTGTTAGGGAGGAGGGCACACAAGAATCCTTTCTATACAATATCAATAATAGGGACTTCCTTGGTGGTCCAGTGGTTGAGAATCTGCCTTGCAATGCAGGGGATGCGGGTTCGATCCCTGGTTGGGGAAATAAGATCCCACCTGCCTTGGAGCAACTAAGCGTGAGTGCAACAACTACTGAACCCAAGCACCACAGCCAGAGGGTCCATGCCCGGCCGCAGAAGATCCCACGCACTGCAACTAAGACTCGGCTCAGCCAAATAGATAACATTTTAAAACACAGGTGATAGATCGTGCCCTGTGTCCACTTAGCCCTTTCGCGTCCACGGTCTCTCTGAGGCTTCTTCACTTTCAGTGGCTCCTTCCCAGGTGAGAAAGATTGAGGAACAGGACCCCAGAGGGACTGAGTGGCCTTGGTCTGCTCAGCAGGTTGTGAAGAGCCCAGCCTTGAAACTCACCCCACCCGCCATCTCCCCTCTCCCAGGGCACCTCCCTCGGAAGAGTTCTCCTCCACTTAAGACACACCAAGGCATGTGGGAGTGTTTCCCAGGGTGTGGGGGCTTGGAGTGTGGTGGATGTGAGTTGTCAGAGGTCTGAGAGTGGGCTGCCTCCCCATCCTTCCCCCAGGATCAAGGCGGGCATCCTTTGAGGGATGCTCCAGGGAGAGAAGAAGCGACAGGAAGTGGTCCTGCTTCCTGACCCCCCAGTGGAGGGAGGGCCTCGGGAAATTTAAAGGCAACCTGCCCCCTTGCATCCTGTCTCTTTTGCCAAGGCAGGGAGCCCATGCCTTCTTTGACATGGAACCTCATTGAGGGGGTGGTCCCAGGCCACTTGTTGGAGAAACCCCAGAAGGTACTGACCTCTGAGGAATGCAGATTCTCCTTGGAAGATAGGCTGAGAAGCCCTAACTCCGGCAGACTCGGTGTGTGCGTGCGAGTGTGTGTGTGTGCGCAGATGACAACGGATCAGTCTTGCCCAGTGGCCTCAGGGATCTTTTCAGAGACCGCTCCACAGGGATCTCCTGGCTGTGGGGAGAACAGGCCACATTTCAAGACAAGGACTTTTGAACGGGGGTCTGACAAGCATAAGAACACGCAGTGAAGACTCAGTGAAAAGGAGAAAAAGCGTGATGGAGGTGGTTCTCAAATTTACTGGGTGTCAGGATCCCGAGATTTAATTCAACGCTGATGCCCAGGCTTACCCCTGGGTGTTAGTTCAGAAGGTGGAGAGCATCCAGGAATCGACATGGCTGACACGGTCCTGGGAATTCTGAGATGGGTGGTTTCCCAGAGGCTTGGAGACAGCAGCACCCTCAGTGGGTCCAGGAGGCACCCCCAGCCCCCTCCCCCAATGAGAAGGAAGCTTTACAGTTGGGAGAAAATCTGACTTTCCCCAAAGAATGGCAATGAATCAGTCAGAAGAATAATGAAATTGATTTGGTTGGAAAGAAGGGAGAGAGAGGGGAAGGGAGGAAGGAAATTGGAATGGAAGGAAGGAAAATGGGCTTGGTACACTCAGGCACCAGGCTCAGTTATATGACGTTTGGATCCGTCTGCTCTGACTTTGGGACATCCATACCCACTTCAGGAACCTGAAACGCTGTCAACATTTTATTCTTACTATCAGCTAATTCTTATCCAGGTGCCCCTACCTCACCCTGAGTCCAAACTTTTTGTATCAGCTGAGCGACTACCACACCTTTGAACACATACTACAAGCCAGGCACTGTTCTAGGTGCTTTATAGGATTCCCTGGTGGTCCAGTGGCTTAAGAGCTCCTGGCCTCAGAGATCTCTGACTGCAGACAAGTGCCTGGGACAGGAGGATGAGCACCCGGGGTCTCTGGTTTTTCATCCTGGGAGCACTCATGGCTCTGAGAGGGTCCCAGGAGAGAGGCGCCACGTGAAAGGGGCTCCAGGAGCACCCCCTGCCTAGGTTTCCAGGAGCCCCCTGCATCCTTGTCCCTTGGCAGGATGGATGTGTCACAACCTGGAGATCAACAGTGTGGGGGAGGGGCAGGGCTGACCAGAGGCCCCACCCTGGATGTTTGTTTAGGCTGCGGTTGAGTTCAGTTCAGCCTCTCAGTCATGTCCGACTCTGCAACCCCAGGCACTGCAGCATGCCAGGCTTCCCTGTCCATCACCAACTCCCGGGGCTTACTTAAACTCACGTCTATCGAGCTGGTGATGCCGTCCAACCATCTCATCCTCTGTCGTCCCCTTCTCCCGCTGCAAGTTTAGCTTAGTTCCTCCAGGGATGGTGGGTCCTGCCCACAAACATTCACCTATCCACACACATACGCTCAGGTGCCGCCCCTGTGTTCAGGGCCCCCTTTCATGAAGGAACCTCTGGTTTCTCATGTCTCCTGTGGAAGGTGACACATGTAATAAAAATCATCCTAAACATTAACATGCTCTACACACCTTGTCTCTAAGCTTCACATCGGTCTTGCAAGAAAGTTTTTATCATAATCACCTGCTATCCTTAGAGATGAGAATAATGGGGCTCAGAAAAGCCAAGTAATTGTCCTGAGGCCACACAGCCCATAGGTGATAGGGCTGGACTGGGATCCAGATGCTTCATCCCTGCCATCAGGCTGCCATTCCCGTTTCTCCCCCCAAGTCCAGCGCCCAGCGCAGCATCCAGGATATGTTCAGGAAGTCCACCGATCCACGTGCGTATATGGGTCTTATTTCACACACACTCACACAGTCTCCAGTCGCCCCTTTCTCCAAACCCACCCTGAGCTGTGATCACGAGGCAAACTCAGAGAATCGCAGGCCCCTCTGCTTTCTCTGCAGCCAGAACTAGCACCATCCTGAACTCCCTGAGGGCCCCAGCCTCAGTTTCCCTCTGTCTCTCTGGTCCACACACCTGAGCAAGGCTTTGAGGAGATGGACAGCCCCTAGTCAGCCTCCTGCCCCAGGTCTGACCCTCACTCTGGAAGCCGCTGCCCGCCTCCGTCCCCCCCTCTTTCCATGAAACATCAGGCCTGGCACTGCCCGCCTCCTGCAGCCCCCTCTCCTGGCGGCCCCCTGGGAGCCTGGGCTTTGCTTGAGGGCAGCGAGTGAAGCCGGCTGTAACAGAGAAACCTCGGGCTCCTCTTTAGAAGTCCCTGGAGGAGGCAGATCTGAGGAAAGGCTGCCGAGAAGGCGCCTGCAGCAATGTCAGCTTGAGAACAACCTGGCTGACAGGATGCTGAGCGGGGATTAAGGTCGGGATCAGGGAAGCCAGGGAGATGAACGCAAGTTCCCTGTTTCCCTTGTTGCTGCCACCGCAGCCTCTTCCCAGGCTGCTGGGTTTGTCTTCTTGTTTGTTCTCTGGGAAAGTGGGCGGAGAGGGATGTGGGCAGGGGTGAGGCAGGGAAGTGGGGGGAAGGACAGGGGAGAGGTGGAGATGGGCAGGCCGGAGATGGAAAGCGATGGGTTCTCCTCTGGTCCTCAGGACTCGGTGAAGGATGGGGCAGAGGCACGGGGGTCCTCATTTAGGACCCTTCCCCCACTGACTGTCCCCAGTTGGCCATGAGGCAACGATCACCTACCCTGTTAACCCTTCCCATGTGCAGAGCCTCTCCCGGTGGCAGGACTCATGAGGACAGAACTGTTCTTGCTCTGAGAGAGACTCCCAGCCTACGTGGCGGGTGCAGTACACCTCCCAGAAAGGGGACACGCTGGTTTCCACCTGCCCACAAACGCAAGGTCGCTGCAGAAGGGCCTTCACTCCGACCTGTCTCCTCATTGAGGTGTCACAAGAGCCCAGCCAAGTGGGCAGCTGAGCATCCGTAGCAGCTGATGGAGCCCCGGATGCATCATCCCTGGCAGGTGGCTAAAAACCGTGGCCTCTGGTCTCACGCTGTTTGGGTTTGAATTCTGGCTCTGCTGCTGACTTGCCGTGTGACTATCAACTAAACTCCCCACGCCTCCGTGGGGAGAAAATGGCAGAACCCCCTCCTAAGGCTGTTAAGATGAAAGGAGTGAGCACAAGAGCAGTCCCTGGGGTAGGGCGGGACACAGGCGATGGGTGCGCTGAGGGCGGTTGCATTTATTGTGAAGCAGAGGGAAGGAATAGGAGTGGGAATCCACAGTGAATCACCCGAAAGCTTCTGGGAGAAAGGGAGTGTGGAGTCTGACTTTGGAAGCAGAGGTTTGACAGGGTCGGAACGAAAGAGTGAACTGGGGGGTGAGAGAGAGCCCCTGTTTGCCTGGAGAGTGGAGGGCCTGAGAGGGGCGGAGATTTAAGGATGTGTCTGGGGAGAGGAAGGAAGTATTCATTTTCTGGGAACTTCAGTCTTTCTGAGGCCATCCTTTCTCCAAGGTTCTAGCTCTAAGTAGGGCTAACATGACTACTCTCCTAGTCTTGCCAAGGATGAGCCTAGGGTGCAAAGGCCATGAAAAGATGCTGTTGATCATTGTGACCTTCCGAGACTGGGGCTTGTTCCAGAAACCCAAGCCATTCAGAGAAGCTTCCAGTGGCACCAGCATTCTCTGGACCTGATGAGGGAAAAGACAAGCAGATAAACATGCTGAGACTACAAACCTGGAGGCAGATGGTCCCTGGGCTTGGGTTCCAGCTCTGCCACTGACCAGCTGTTTGGAGCAGGTCAGTCGGCTTCTCCGGGCGTTCATTGCCTGGTCTGTGACATCGGGTAAAGATTCACACAGAAAGAGAGGAGGGCTCGTTCTTGGCTTCCTCGGGGACAGCCACTACAGTGCCTGCTCACTCTGGCCCACACTGAGGCCCCTCTTGGGAGCCTCATCAGCCCCTTGCCCTATCTCTGGGCACCCTGACTGCAGGCTGGGAGTAGAGAAGGGTCTAGGTGGGAGTGAGAGCCCAGGATGTGTTCCAGGGATTGAGGAAAGGATCCGCTGCACGTGAGTGCTGGGGGGAAGCACTGGGCCAGGGGGCCCGGTCTCTGTGGGGGCGGGTGGGGCACCCTGAGCTGGGGACTGTATCTCTAGGGGACTGGTTTCTGGAGAAGCTAATTTCAAAAGCTTCTTTTAAAGAAACCTGTCAATACAATTGATGTATATTTATTGTTGAAAATTTGGAAAATACAGAAAAGTGTAGAAAAGGAGCTGAAGCTGAAGCTCTAGTACTTTGGCCACTTGATGCGAAGAGTCGACTCATTGGAAAAGATCCTGATGCTGCGAAAGACTGAAGGGAAAAGGAGAAGGGGACGGCAGAGGATGAGATGGTTGGATGGCATCACTGACTCAACAGACTTGAATGTGAGCAAACTCCGGGGGACGGTGAAAGACAGGAGAGCCTGGCGTGCTACAGTCCATGAGGTCTCAAAGAGTTGACATGACTTAGGGACTAAACAACAACAACAACAACAACAACACACTTGATGTATCTGTAACTCAAAAAATGCAGACACAGCATCATGAATAATGAATACATTACAGTTTCATAAAACTAGTTTCTTCATTAAATAAAATATCAAGAACCTTTCCTCCAGATCATTAAAGATTCTCTTCCAGCATCATTTAAAATTGCTGCACAGGGGGACTTCCTGACGGCCCACCGGTTAAGACTTCTCCTTCCAGGGCAAGGATGTGGGTTTAATCTTCAGTCAGGTAGCTAAGCTCCCACATGTGCTATTGGTCATGTCCGACTCAGTCGCTCTGTCATATATGACTCTGCAACACCATGGACTGTAGGCCGCCAGGCTCCTCTGCCCATGGAATTCTCCAAGCAAGAAAACTGGAGTGGGTTGCCATTCTCTTCTCCGGGGGATCTTTCGGACTCAGGGATCGAACCCAGGACTCCCACATTGCAGTGAGATTCTTTACCCTCTGAGCCACCCATGCCTCTGGCCAAAAAGACAAAACATAAAGCAGAAGCAGTGTTGTAACAAATTCAATAAAGACTTTAAAAATAGTCCACATTAAAAAAAAAAAAACCTTAAAAAAATAAAAAATAAAATGACTGCACAATACCCCATCTTCCGAGTGTGTTGTAAGGCATATACTTTTATCAGTCCTCAATTGTTGGGCACCCAGAATGTTCCTAGATTTTTGCTGTTATAAGCAGTGCTGTGACAAACATCACGGTAGAGAAATCTTGGAAGGGGCGGCTAACTTTGCGGTTGTTTATTTGTCTGTCTACCCCAGCCCGGAGTGTGAGATTTTCCAGGGCCGGCCCTGCATCTGAAGCATGAGCTTGGTTCCTGGTTCTCTGTAGACCTCCAGTAATTGTTGAATTGCATTTTCTGAGGCTTGCGCTCCAGACTGAGGAACTAGGATGATGGGCTGATCAAGCGGAAGCCCGCTTTCCCTGTTAGGACACTCAGGGTCCCCAGTTCCCTCTGTTGGGTCTGCCAACTTCTAGGGGGAAAAAAAAACATTTCCAAGCCCAGAGCTACCACCATCCCAGAGGCTCGCTGAACTGCTCCCCTTTATCTCTTATCTTTTCCTGGGCAAACCTTCCGTGACCTCCCCCTGCCAGGACCCTCCCCCCTGTACCACCATCCCCACTTCTGACTCATTTGAGTCCTTTTGTTATGTCTTCAGGCTGAAGGCCTAGCCGACAGAGCCCTTTCACCTGCTCATCACTGTTGTGGCAGCTCGCAGGGCTCCCCCTGAAGTGGCCCCTTCTCCGCCCCCCGTTTCTGACAGCACAGCCCCTGGGCCCTGGGAAGAGCCCACAGGGCACCCTCGGCCCTGCCCCCTGCTCTGCCCGCCGCCTGCCTCCCATGGTACCAAGGAGCTCGGTCTCTTCCTGCCCTGGGGGCTCTGGGTGGATGCTGTCATTCTTCCTTAGACAGATTTGTAGAATCAGGGATTTTTGGAGCTGAGACCCAGCTCCTCATTTTTCAATGGGTCTTTAACACGGTTGAGAGGTAAGGGACAAAAATGAGAGGTAAAACTTACTAATTTAATCTCCCCCTCAAGCATCCATGCCCACAACCTCCCGCAGGGTTCTCTTCTGTCTTCTCTTCTCCCCCCTCTCCTTTTCCTCTCTCTTCCCCCTTTTCCTCTTCTCTCTTTCAGCTCCGACACACTCTCCCACCCTCCTGTCCTCATTTCCCCTCCTCTCCCCTTCTTTTTTAAGTTTTTTTTTTTTTTCTTTTAACTTTCAAGGTCATTCCGGACTCCTGACGCCGCCAGTCCCTTGGTGAGACGTGAGCGCCATTGGCGTCCGTGGCCTCTGTTTCCGTGGCAACCCAGTAACCATTAATTTTCAATTAAAGGAGACAAAAAGCTGGATGACAGCTCCAGGTCTGCTGAAGATGTCAAGAATCTGTATTAATATACAGCAAGAGAGCATAATTGTGTGTCCATCTTCCAGAGCAGCGAAAAATGGAGGGATAATTACCAGCTCGAAAGCCACTCTGTAATTTAGTTCTTACTGTCACCACAGCCCTACACATTAGCATAAATTAAAAGCAGAGTTTATTGTTATCAAAGTGCATTGATATCGCCAGACCTGCTTTCTTCCTTTTAACTGTTTGTCGTGGGTGAGTGACTCTCCAACTCTCTCGGGGTCTCCCTGGGGTGGCGAGAAGTTACAGCGAGGGGTGATGCCGAGGTACGGATGCCGGATCGGGAAGGTCTTGGTCATTTCTGCCATCCTCTCTTGGAGCAGATGGGGACCAGGGTCAGGGCGTGGCCCCTCTGAAGGGGTCTGGGGATGCAGCTGATGGGGAGCTTGGATATTAATTCACCTTCCAAGTGCCAATGCTTTGTTTTGCCTGAGGCCCCTCCAGCTCTCTCTGGAGGGGGGCTGCTGCCCATTTAGGGGTCGTTTTCAGTGACTAGCACAGCAGAGGGCAGGTGGGGTGCTAAGTCGCTTCAGTCCTGTCTGACTCTTTGCAACCCCGTGGACTGTAGCCTGCCAGGCTCCTCCATCCATGGGATTTCCCAGGTAAGAACACTGGAGTGGGTTGCCATTCTCTTCTCCAGGAGATCTTCCCCATCCAGGGATCGAACCCATATCTCTTACATCTCCTGCATTGGCAGGCAGGTTCTTTACCGCTGTGCCACCTGGGAAGCCCAATGAGTGCTCAAAGCCAGCCTGGAAAACAGTGAATGCCAAGCGGTTTCCTCTCCTGGGGTGGATGTCAGTGGGGGCCCTTCTTGCTTCCCCAGTTCAGGGTGTGAATTTCCCATCTTGGTGTGGAGATGCTTCTGGCTCTGGCCCGGTTCCCACTGGCCACTCAGGGTCCCAGGTAACCGGTGTGGCCTCCCTGGATGTCCCCCTGCTTGCTGCTCTACTATGCCTCACCACACCCTCCCCTCCCCTGGGTCCTGCCACCCTGCAGCCTCACCTCCGAGTAGTCACAGCGCCTGGAAGTGTCTCGCTGCCATGGTGCCAGTGACAACCACAGAAATCATGAATTTCCATGAATGGGGGATGCGGGGTTTTCTTGTATTCTATCCAGAGAGAGCTGTCCTTCAGAGGGGAATTTAGTGTAATTACCCTTAAGGGAGCGATCCTTACACAGTCAGTCACAACACTGACCTCCTGGCTGAGATCTGACAGCAAAATTACAGGCTGTGTACTCAACAGAAGGGGCATCCTTCTTTTTGGGGGGCGGGGGGGGGGGCGGGAAGGAAGGAGGAGGAGGGGAAGGAGATGCAGAGGCTTTGAAAAGAAAAGTGCTGGCTTCCAGCTGCCAGGCAGGGTTCTCCGAGGCATCCGTGGGGCAGGGAGACTTGCCCAGAGGTCCCCATGAACTTCCGCTGGTTCTCAGGAGGGGTCGAAGTCGGTAGTCCAGCCTCTTCAACCCTTGAACTGTGATCTGTGATCTTGACTAAAGTTAATCTTATTGTAGGTTAGGGTTTGGAGGATATTAGAAACTACTTGATAAACCACCCACACGTGTTTCCCCAAACACATCTATCTGTCCCTTGGTCTCTCTTCCAGGGCTTGAATTTCCTCCTGCTTTTGCTTAATACATCTTATACCCTGTTAAGGGCTTTCAAGGTGGCTCTGAGGAAATGGCAACCCACTCCAGTACCCTTGCCTGGAAAATTCCATGGACAGAGGAGCCTTGTAAGCTACAGTCCATGGGGTCACAAAGAGTCCGACACGACTGAGCAACTTCACTTCATTTCACTTCTGTAGTAAAGAATCTGCCTGCCAATGCAGGAGATGCAGGTTCAATCCCCGGGTCGGGAAGATCTCCTGGAGGAGGAAATGGCAACCCACTCCAGTATTCTTGCCTGAGAAATTCTGTGGGCAGAGAAGGCTCAAGGGCAGTCCGTGGGGTCACAAAGATTTGGACACAACTGAGTGATTGAGCACACACACACATACATGCCCTGTTAAACCTCCCCTGGTTTATTTACCTGGCAGGACTCACTTGCTAATCTGTGACCATTTCAAATTTAGCATGAACTTATCAGTCACACATGCTGGCCTGTCACGTGGCAGAAGCCTAAGGACACGCAGACCAAGACAGTTTTCACAAGGTGATGGAGAAAGTCCGCGGTGTGGACAGATCGCTGTGGACTGTAAAGCCGGGGAAGGAATGGAAGTAGATCCCCAAATCTCCCAGCAGGGAGGGGCCCCCAAACCGGTAGGTCCAAACACCTCCCAAAGCAGGGGATCCCTCTCCCCAAAAATCAGCTGCTTCCTTTCCTAGGACTCCTACCAGCAGGACCTCACCAGCTCGAAAGAGGTGCATTTCCCACTAAACAGCACTGACTCCTTAAAAATTCCTCCTGAGTGGAAATTGTTTCTTACCTTCCCTTTGGAGTCCAGGGACTAATCTAAACTTTCTCCCATGGGATAGCCTTTTAGCTCCACAGAGACCATGCTCAGCTGTCTAACATCCTCTCCTTCAGTTCTGGGGCCCAGTGGGCCCATCACCACCTAGCTCACCCTCCCGTGGAAGAGCCGAAAAAGAACCTGAAAGGACGAGGGAGGTGTTTCAACATTAATCCAGTGTTTACTGAGCACCTGCTTTGCTCCCAACACAAATACTCACCACCCATCCCATCCAGTGAGGCGAGGATGTACTTATTTCCATGTCACTGTAGAAGAAAAAAAGATCCGCGGAGCTGTAAGTCACTTGCCCCAGATGACCCAGTGGCTGAGGGGCAGAGTGAGATTGGAACCCAGACTCCCATCCCCGTGAGGCTTGCTTTGAGCACCCATCTACCTTTCCCTCCAGGCCCAGCAAGCACCCTGTGTTCTGTCATTGCTCTGCCTGTCTCCTCCCCTCCAAGACACTTTGCTCCAGGGACGCAATGCCTTCTCTCCTCTCTCCTCAGCAGGGAGAAGGATTTCCAGGGGGAACCCAGCTCGAGTCCTGCTTCCTCCCTGAAAGGTCCCCTGCCCTCAGTAACTGCCTTAATGACAATATCAGCAATTACTTACGACTATAAGACTAGCTCCAGAGCTTGTCATGTGCTTAAAGTAGGGCATTTCACTCAGTTCTCTGGGCATTTTCCCTGGCTGAGGATTCTGCCTGGACCCCTGTCCCCTCTGAGATCTGTGTCTCCTTCAAGGCCACCTTCTCAGTAATCCCAGTCCTAACCAGCTTTCCCCACTTCCTAGTAGCCCTGTTTTCCCCCACAGTTCCTATCACTTTCTAACATCATATAGAATTTTCTCATTATTAGGCTTATTGTCTGTTTTCCTCCACTTTAGCCTCCAGAAGGGCAGGGACTTGTTTATTTTGTTTACTATTGCATACCTACTTAGAGCCATGCCTAGTATAAAGCAGATGCCTAATGCGTATTTGTCAAATGGAGGAATACTTAAAACCCAGGAGTGTTAATTTCACAACAGAGAGGAACTCGGGCCCTAGTTATGGGTTAGGTGGTTTGGCCAAGGTCACAGCTGGCGATACCCAGACTCAACTCCTCATTCATTTGGAGCTACTGAGTATGGGGCTTTAAGTGGGGCCTGCTCTGAGCTTTCGAGGGGCAGGGTAGCTAGCTGGTTTGCTGGGGGATTTCTGCCTGCACACCCCCCAACAGGCCTCTCTGGGTCTCCCTCCCCTCCTTCCTCTTCCTGCAGCTCCTTTCAGCTGCCCTGCCCTCCTCCCAGCCGGGGAGGGGCCTGCAGGTGCAGTCTGACTGGCTTCCCTTCCCCCCAGGACTGGTCCCTGCCTGGCCTGGAGTCCACACCCAGGGGCCCTGGGCACCCCCGGGAGGCCCCCACCCTGGTCTCTGAGTGGCTCCTCTCCCTGGATGTGAATCCGGGCCCCAGAGTGGCCACACAGAACATACATCTTAAACAAACACTTCTCCTTGCTGTTTATCTCCCTGGCCTTTAAACAAACTCTTTCAAAGGTTTCTGCTGATAGGAGAGATTTACTGAAAACCATTCCTTGCTTAAAAGCTCTGGGTTTATGTTGCCGGGGTGGGGGCAGCGGGGCTTGGAGCCTGGGGTTTCTCTAGCTCCGGACCACATGTTTATCCTCCAGGCCTTGATAGAGGAGCAACACAGACTAATCTTTATGGAAAGGAAAATAGGAAAAGCAGGAAAGGGGAGGGGTGCAGACTGGGGGAGAAGTTTGGCTCTTGTCTTTGACTCCAGGAGGCCAGTGGCATGTCTGGTGCGTCTGTGCCCACCAAGCTGCTGCCCGAGGGAGTGGGCCTGCCAGGGTGGGGCTCCCTTGAACTTTGGACGGAAGGCCTTAGGGCAGGTGAGCCTCTTCTAAGGCCCCCACCCCTGGACAGAGGCCAGAGTGGGCCGCTCCTACTTGGCGGCGGGGGGGGGCAGGGCAGGGACGTGGGGCAGCAGTCACGTGACAATATTTACTCTTGCATTCGACCAACATTTTGTAAGCACCTAGCTGTGTGCAAGAACCTGGACTACAGAGTTGAATAATTGTTAACTCTGACTTCAGCATTTCTGGCAGCCTGGCGCTGTTTGAAATCACTCACATGAGTTAGCTCATGTATTACAGCAGCCCTAGAGGTAGATTCTGGTTTCCCTGGTGGCTCAGATGATAAAGCGTCTGCCTACAATGTGGGAGACCCGGGTTCAATCCCTGGGTCGGGAAGATCCCCTGGAGCAGGAAATGGCAACCCACTCCAGTATTCTTGCCTGGAAAATTCCATGGATGGAGGAGCCTGGTAGGCCACAGTCCATGAGATTTCGAAGAGTCGGACACGACTGAGCAGCTTCACTGGAGAGGTAAATTCTATAATCACCCTAGTTTTGCAGACAGGGAAACCAAGGCACAGAGAGATTGAGACCTACCCCAGAGGTTTTGGTTTAATTGGGAGGCAGTCTGGGCATTATATTCTAAAGTGTATCCTGAGGGGACTGCCATGGCGATCCAATGGTTAAGACTCTAGACTTCCAATGCAGGGAGTACGGGTTCGATCCCTGGTCGGGGAACTAATGTCCCTCCCTCAGTTACAGAGCAACTAAGCGTGAGGGCTCCGGAGCCCATGAACCACAGCTAGAGAGCTTGTGTGCCACAAGGAAAGATCCCAGGTGCTGCAGGGAAGACCTGATGCAGCCAAGTAAATAAATAAAATTTTAAAAAAAGAAAGAGGAATGAATCTTTACCACTTGTGGGCATGGGCCGGGTGGGTTGCATACATTTTCTCATTACTCTACCTCCCAAAGCTTTGAGATACATCGTATGACCACCTCTGTTGAGAAAACAGAGGCACTGGGATCTTAGTAACTTGCCTAAGGCCAAATTCAAATTGTGGATTTAAATCCACAATTAAATGGCCTAGTATTTACTCCTAACCCTTGAAGAGTGCTTTATACCTTTTAAGCTGTCTCCACATTTATTTTGTCCACTGAGGAGGAAAGACTGAGTGGCTTGTTATAAGTTACACACCTGGTTTTTCAGCCTGTGAAAGACCCATGGGAGGTCATCTTGTTTTTGTTTTGAAACCTACTTGGGCTTTTGTAGATAGAAGCTGCTCCTAAGAGGAGAATGGGGCCAGGGAAGTGGGCCAGGGCAGAGGCCCTGGGCAAGGGCGGATGTCACTCCAAAGACTCTGCTGACTTACGTGTGTGCTTTGTTTGTGAAGTGAAGGGGCCGTCTTGGCAGGTGGGGAAGGGAAGGAAGGCAGGTAGGAATTTCCACTCCTTCCTGGCCCGGAAGCCAATGCCCCTCCTCTGTGTTTACACTTGACAGGCCACACCCCTCAGGATGGCACAGACTGACACTCCTTCCCTCAACCCCTCTGCTCTGAGCCAAATACCTTTCCCAGCACCCAGAAAGCAATTTTCAGCACCTGGGACCTGGGCTGGGCCTGGCTTCCAAGAAAGAAGGGGGAGATATGATGAGGAGGTTGGGCATGGGAATAGGAAAGGTGGGGAGGTAGGGGGTAGCCCAGGCTAGGACAAAATTATGTGATTGCCTTGCACTTGTCACCTTTCTGTTTGTATTATTTTTTTTTATATCATGACACCAAGTTTCTAAAACTTTTCATCCCCTCCTAGCAACTCTTGCTCTAAAATATTTCATTCACACAAAGGTAAACATAACTGATGAAATGTGAAAGTCACTCAGTTGTGTCCGACTCTTTGTGACCCCATGGACTGCAGGCCGCCAGGCTCCTCTATTAGTGGAATTCTCCAGGCAAGGATACTGGAGTGGGTAGCCATTCCCTTCTCCAGGGGATCTTCCACAACCAGGAACCTATTTCTCCTGCATTACAGGTAGGTTCTTTACCATCTGAGCCACCACAGAGAGCAGCTTCTAAAGCCACCCTTTCAAGAGAGAAGTGCGTTATGGCAATGGCCTCTTTGTCCATTCATTCTTTGATGTATTCAACAATTTCCTTGGGCATTCCTGGGGACCCTCCATCCCATCTGAAAGCCTTATCTGGCCAGCTCTGAACTGTTTGATGGGCTACTGTCCAAGCTTTGGCTTTGCCAAAATGACACCCTTACCCTATTATACAACATCTAGGTATATTGGCAGCAATACAAACTCTCTTTTTCACAATTCAGAGAAAGAAAAGGTAATTCATTCTCCTGAAAAAAAAAAAGTTTGGGAGACTTTGCTTTAAGTAAAAAAGGGTGGTGATTTTATCCCAGTGCTCACTGCAGCATTGGTCACAGTAGCCAAGACATGGAAGCAACCCAAATGTCCACTGACAGATGAATGGATAAAGAAGATGTGAAAGATACATATAATGGAATATTACTCAGCCACAAAAAGGAATGAAATAATGCCACTTACAGCAACATGGATGGACCGAGAGATTATCATACTAAGTGAGGGAAGCTAGAGAAAGACAAATATCGTATAGTATCACTTATATATGGAAACTTAAAAAAAAAAGACACAAATGAAGTTTTTTTACAAAATAGAAATAGACCCACAGACAGAGAAAACACCAAACTTATAGACACCAAAAGGGAAAGGGAAGAGAGTGATAAATTAGGAGTTTGGGATTAGCATAGACACACTACTATATATAAAACAGATAACCAACAAAGTTACCTGTGTAGCACAGGAAATTATACTCAATACTTTATAATAATCTCTAAGGGAAAAGAATCTGATGCCAGTGAAGTCCCCAATCAATTTATTCTTGTCTGGCCATCCAGCTGAGCTCCTTAGGGCAGTTGAGCAGCAGCCCATTCAGAATAACAGAGCTTGGATGGAATTTCCAAACGGGGCCACTGTCAATCAAAGTTCTGGATTCATTTCCCTCTGTTCTCCTCCGTAGAGAAAGAGCTGACTTGTGAGCTCTTAGGAGAAGACTCTGAGCTCAGAGCTGGAAGGATCTCAAACAATCCTCTAGTTGGATTTACAGAGGCTGCTGCTGCTGCTGCTAAGTCGCTTCAGTCGTGTCCGACTCTGTGCGACCCCAGAGACGGCAGCTAGAGGGGCTTAAAAGTAGTACAATCTTTTAATAAACTTAATTTACACTGTAACCCTGAATATGAAGCAACTAAGAGTTGTACCTCTCTTCTAAGTTGGAGAGGCTGGACCCTGCATACTCTGCTCTCCCAATTACCCCTTGAATGGTCCGGAGCTCCCCGTGGAACTCCAAAGCTTGCAGTGCACATATATAATCCACAGAGCTCATTCAGTGATTCAGCTTACAGACTCATTCAGCTCATTCAGTGATTCAGCTTCAGATTACAGCTTACAGGTGAAGAGCGTGATGGAGAGGATAAGTGGAGTGAAGTCGCTCAGTCGTGTCCGACTCTTTGCGACCCCGTGGACTGTAGCCCACCAGGCTCCTCTGTCCATGGGATTCTCCAGGCAAGAATGCTGGAGTGGGTTGCCATTTTCTTTTTCAGGGAATGGGATCGAACCCAGATCTCCCGCATTGCAGGCAGAGCAGGCAGATGCTTTAACCTCTGAGCCACCAGGGAAGAGGATGGGGGCCCCTAATTAGAGTCCTCCACCCTCTACAGTCTGCTTTGGGTTCGCTTTCCTTCCCTAAATGCACGATGTGTTTTCCTGTCCACCTTGACCTCTGAAATCCTATCCACCTCAGGCTCAGCCCAAACGCCGCCTCTTCATGGTTCCCAATTCTCTCATGCGATTCTGGCCCCACGCCAGCTCCCATCGGTGTTCCCAGAGCTGGCTGATTTTGCACCTCTCTTGGGATGAACTTCCCTTGTATTTCTGCTCACAACGTGGCTCTTTTCTCCCTCACCAGACTGTTGGGTTCTCTGAAGTCAGGGGCACTTTTTCACTTCAAGCATCTAGCCTGTGAGAGGTGTGCAGTCACGGTGAAGCTGTTGACATGTTTTCTGGGGTGAAGGTGAGATGCTTCGCCTGTGGTTGTGGGAGGGCTTGCCTACTGGACCCTAGTGCTCACTAACTCAGCTGAGGGAGGGCCTTGAATTTGATCAGCTGGGTACTTGGAGAACTGAATGAGGATGGGGGAGGGACACAGTCTTTAGGGCTTGGGGAAGGGTCCTTACTGCTCTAACTGGCTCCTCCTCCACCACCACCCCTGAAAACGTGGAGCAGAAAAGAGGGTAAGGGAAGAGAAGTCAGGGCCCCTACACTTCTCACCACCACTGGTTTCCCTCTCCTCTGGCATTTTAAGAGCTCAGACTCAAACCTTTCAAGAGCTTTTGAAACAATGAGATTTGTAAGTGCCCTGAGCCCAGTCTAATTGCTTAAAAGCCACTTCAGACTCCAACTGACCCAGGGTAAAGCCTGGGGAGTGGGCAGCGGGGAGGGGAGACCCAAGACACTCTGTCACCCTGCTCCCCAGGCCTTTCTTGGTGACCAAGATCTGCACCATGAGTGATGCCAAAAGGAATGAATATTCGATTGTCTCCAGTTAGCAGAGTCACTGAAACTTCCCTGTCTTTTCCCCAGCCTTTACCTCCAGGGAACCCCTCACACCTAAACCTGTTCTCACACACCGTCTCATGCAAAGCCCAGCATCTCCAGGAGTGGTCGGGGCAGTTGTGTTCACAACCAGTTTTCGGATTTCAGACTAGCCCAAGGTAAGGAGGTCCAGAAGGGTCAGATGGCAAGTCTGGAGGTATCTGACTCAAAGATGATGATGTTCTGTTCCTCTGGGATCTTCTGCTGTAGAGGCACGGGGTTGGGGGGGGGGGTTGCGGTTTGCAGTCTCTAAGTCAGTTTCACCTCTCCATGCCTTTCTGATTACTCATCCTTCAAGTTCTGGTTACTCTTCCTTTTTAATATTTATTTATTTGGCTGTTCTGGGTCTTAGTTGTGGCATGCAGGATGTTTAGTTGCAGCATGCTAACTCTTAGTTGTGGCATGTGGCATCTAGTTCCCTGACCAGGGATCAAACCTGGGTACACTGCATGGAGAACGTGGAGTCTTCTTAGCCACAGGACCACTGGATTTCTATATAGAATTCTTTTCTCTGGCCCAGGACCGTACAAGGACCCATATTACATAGGGTCAAATGTGCTCTACAGCCTTTGAGCCCCCCTATAATTTGGCTGCACCTCCCCTTAGCTCCATCCCACTCCTGCGCCTTTTCACATGCTCTTGCCCTCCCCTCCCCATCATCCAGTGCAGACATCTATTTAAATGCCCCGCATCAGGCTCAGCAGTGGGGACAGTGAGATGACTAATTCATCCTGCTTTCAGAATGACACATTTTAGGTGAAATGTAGAAATATAAACAAATTATTTTCTCTGCCACGAATTTGTTGAGCACCACTATGAGCCAGATGTTGCCTTAGGCTCTAGGGACATTGAGGTAAATAGAATGGATAAAGTTACCACCTTCGTGGAGCTTATAAGGTGGAATAAGAAATGGGCAGCAACGCCTAAGCAGAGAGAGGTGTAATCTGCCAGATAGAGCAAGGGAAGGGAAACAAAGCCGGGGGAGGAGAAGGATCTTGGAGGTGGGGCCATCTGAAGGGAGACCTGAGTGGAGGGAGGGAACAGCTTATGCAAAGGTCCTGAGGCAGAGCTGCCTGTGTGTTCAAGGAGGAGCAAGAGGCCAGAAACCCTGATGCTGGGAAAGATTGAGGTCAGGAGGAGAAGCAGGCAACAGAGGATGAGATGGTTGGATGCCATCACCGACTCAATGGACATGAGTTTGAGCAATCTCTGGGAGACAGTGAAGGACAGGGGAGCCTGGCGTGCTGCAGTCTATGGGGTTGCAAAGAGTTAGACATGACTGAGTGACTGAACAACAAGAGGCCAGTGTAACCGGAGAAGAACAACTAAGGGAAAGAGAGGAGGAGATGAGTCAGAGGAAACAGGGGCCAGATCATGATGGGGGCTGTAGACTCAACAAGGGCTTTGGGTTCTAGAATGAGATGGGGCCATTGGGGATATTGAGTGGGGATATTGAGAAATATGAACAAATATATGTTTTGAAAGGCTCACTTTGGCTGTTGATGGAGAACAGCCTGGAGTGGAGGCAATAGGAGAAGGAGGGAAACTAATTAGAAGGCTACTGTAATAGTCTAGCAAGAGCTGGTGATGGTTGGATATTGGGAAGTAGTCAGATTAGAGATCATTACGATACATTCGATACAGTAGATCTTGATAGAGATCAATATGATACATTACGATACATAACCGAGTAGACACTCAGTTATGAGAACACAAGTCCAGGACCCCTGAGGGACCAGGAGGCGGTGGGCTGGACTGTTGACAAGAGAGGATTGCTAGAGGTTTGATCACTGAGCTGAATCCTAAATGAGGAGGAATTGGTCCAGACAGGAGATGGGAGATTGGCCAGAGGGGACAGCAAGAGTTGAGGTGTGAGCCTCATGTACTGTGGAGAGCTGGGAGCAGGTAGCAGATCAGAGCATCATTTAGCAGCAGGGAGTGGTGTAGTCTGGGGCTGGAGAGGGTGGGGGGTGGGGGGTGGACACTGAGGTGGGGCCCTGTAGAAGAGTTTAGGGTTCCTTTAGTAGGCAGCAGAAAGCCACAGAGGATGTCAAGCCTGACTGCTTCCCCATCCAGTCTATGTTGGACAAAGGTCACTCTGGATGGGGAGAAGGGGGAAGGGCAGGACTAGGGGTTGGGAGGCCAGTTAGGAGGCTGACTTGGTGACAGATGGAAGTAGCCTGGACCACAGGAACCCTGATGGAAAGTTGTCAGGACGCTCAGTTGATGACTGATTGGAGAAAAGGGCTTAGAAAACAAAGGAAGAGTGACCCCCTGTTCAGCTCCAGGGCCCTTAGACAGGAATGAGGCCCCCAGTTTAGGACCCTACTCACAGGGCAAGGAGTCTGCAGAGCCCACCAGGACCACCCTCCTTCCAGATCATTCTTCAGATACCCAGGACACCGAAACTCTCACGGGCAGGGTCTGTGTGGGCCACCTCCCCAGGTCCACCCTCCAGGGTGAAGCCTGTCTGGGTTGCAGGCTGAGTGTGGGGGATTACATGGAGCTGGGATGGCCACGCGGTGCTCTTAAAGCCCCTCCCAGACAAGGTGAAGCTGGGGATGGGAAAGGAGGGGAGGCTGGCGGTGGGAGGGGGGTGTGGGTAGGAGAGCTCAGAGGTCCAGCCTCCCTGCACTGCCCCATGCAGAACACCAGGAAGCCTGAGAACTCTCCATTTGAACCTGGCTTTCCAGATCTTTAGAAGGTGTATGTGTCAGCCTGGGAGAACAGAACATATTTTATTTAACAGTTTGTTAACTTGATTTATAACTTTTAAATATTTAGACATATGGAATGTGGGCCTCCATTTGTACTTTTGCCGGGTCCAGGAGGGGTGAGTGGAAAACTCCCCAGAGCCGGGATTGTATCTTATTTGCCTTGCTCACCCTCTCTCCTCCACCCCCCATCCCAGGGCCCCTGGGCCTTGGTAATTTCCAGCCAACTGGACAGATTGTTAGATCCTGGCCTGATAGTGAGAAATGTGGACTTGCTCTGGCCCCAGGGGGAAGGTTCGTCAGGCAACTGACCGCAGAGGCCTTTGGATGGTGCGGCCTGGGCAGGGGGTGGGGAGGACATGGACTGGGGCCTAGATGGTGAGGAGCTAGGACCCCAGGCACAGACAACCCCATTCACAGCCCACCTCTGTCTGCTCTTTAAGACTGTGTGGTTCTTGTAGGACAGGATAATGAAAATAATCCCTAATTACCCCTACCTAGCAGAGCACTGGGGGGGAAGAGGTGGTGAGCGTTGGCATGTAGTTACTGCTGCTATTATCACATGAAATGGTCCCTTTGAGGGAACTTTTAAGACAAGTTAAAGGGCAGCTCCTGGCAAATGAAAGGAGCTGAAGTTGGTTTTGGTGACAGATCTTTCTCTTCCACTTTATTTTTTTTAAACTATATATACACATTGTATATATATTATATATATCTGCCTGCAATTCAAGAGACCCCTGTTCGATTTCTGGATCAGGAAGATCCCCTGGAGAAGGGATAGGCTACCCACTCCAGTACTCTTGGGTTTCCCTTGGGGTTCAGCTGGTAAAGAATGCACCTGCAATGTAGGAGACCTGTGTTCGATCCCTGGGTTGGGAAGATCCCCTGGAGATGGGAAAGGCTACCTACTCTGGTATTCTGGCCTGGAGAATTCTATGGGCAAAGAGTCGGACAGAACTGAGTGACTTTCATTTTAATATATATATAAACTTAAGTAAATGTATTTCATTTTATCTTAGTTTTTAGTATTTATTTGACTGTTCTGGGCCCTACTTATGGCACGTAAGAACTTCAATCTTTTTGCAGCATGTGGGATCTTTAGTCGCAGCATGCAAACTCTTAGTTGGGGCATGTGAGCTCCAGTTCCCTGATCAGGGATCGAAACTGGGCCGCCTCCATTGGGAATGCGGGGTCTTAGCCACTGGACCACCAGGGCAGCCCCTCTTCCCACTTTCCAAGTTCCCCATGAGGAGTCACTCAGTGATCAGGCTGTTCCTCCCCCTGACCCCTTCTAATCCCCCACCCCCAAACACCACCAAAGCTATCTGCTATTTCTTCACGCTTCACCTTCTCCATCCTTCCATTCCCTGGAAGCCTGGCCAAGCAATTCACTTGCACAGGACTTGTGCGATCTTAGCCCAGGATCCTAACCACTAGGCCACCAGAGAACTCCCCACTCGCAAATTCTTGAGGGCTCCGTTCACAGAAAGATGTCAGTGGGTGAGAATGAGCCCAGCACTGTGCTCACTGCCTTAAATGGACCGTCTCATTCAAACCTTTTAAATAATCCTATGAACTTGGTTCCAGATGCGGAGGTCCCTGTTTTATACAGGAGGAGACTGAGGCAGAGAGAGGTTAAAAAAACTGGGCTGGGATTTCTCAGCAGATAAGCTACAAAGCCAGAAGCAGGACCCAAGAATGAGTGGCTGAAGTCCACTGTCTTTCCCAGGAGGACTCCAGCCGTATTAGGAGCGCCTGTGACACTCCTGTGGAATAGAGTTTAGACCTGCTGGAGACAAGGCCCTATTCCGACGAGACACTTTGA
Organism: Muntiacus reevesi; assembly: GCF_963930625.1. Taxonomy (NCBI): domain Eukaryota; kingdom Metazoa; phylum Chordata; class Mammalia; order Artiodactyla; family Cervidae; genus Muntiacus; species Muntiacus reevesi. The sequence continues at coordinate 17,132,710 of NC_089268.1, read as the reverse complement.
TGGGAGGATAGCAGGCACTTTAGTTGGCTGATGGCGGGCTGAAGATCTGGTTTGTCTGGGAGAGGAAGTTCTTTTGTTTTCCTTCAGATTATAGCTGAGGACCTTCCAGGCAAAAAACAAGCAAACAAAACAACGCTCTCTTTTTGAAGGAGGAGGGCTGTGGGTGAGTCTGGAAAGGAAGGTACTTTGTGTTTTGGAAATTCTGAAGAAGAGGCTTTTGGGGGACAGTACAGGTTCCCGTTGGAGGCGATTCTATAAGGATAAGGAGCTGCTCCTTCCCCACCACAACCCTGGTAACATGGGCTCCTTGGAACGCTGCCCAACATGGGGAGCAAAGGCCCATGAAATGACACGTGGCCATCATTTGCTTGTTGAGTGGAGACAGACATTTGATTCTGGCCCCTGCTCTTGAGAGCTTACAGTCTCAAAGGATGATGGATACACACCCTGGGGGAGCTTCTCATGGAAAGAGCACCTGCTGAGGCCTGCCTTCTGGCCCTGATGTGAGCCCACTGTGTGACCTTGGGGAAGTCACTTGCCTTCTCTGATCTTGTTTCTCATCCATAAAGTGAGGAAGTTAGCATTGATCACTGGATGAAAGCCTGCTTTTCCTTTTAACAATGAGACCTGGAATTCTAATGCCATTCAACACAAGACTCTTCTGCAAACAGCTGAGCTGCTCTGCTTCTGAGAGGTAGGGAACCCACCCTCTATATTCTTCCTCTTCTTTTTAGATAATTTTCCAGGGCAGCTCTAAGTGTCTCTGATGTTAAGGCCAGAACCACATGGAGAAAGCGCAGAATGACATGGAGGAAGCCAGGTGGTCTTGAAAACTAGAAGGATTGTGAAGGGAGGAGGTGTGGGAAGGGCATAGCAGGCCAGAGACAGGATGTGAGAAACGGTGTAGAGACGGGGAAGGGCACGGTTGACACCTGTGCACAGCCAGCCTGGCCCGGAGAGGAGGAGAAAAACAGCAAGAAAGAGGTTCCCAGGTGGCGTCCGTGTGACCATCACAGGGGCATCAAAGGGTAAAGATGATTTCCACCACAACTGGGAACACGTTTCCAGGCTTCTTCCTACAGAGGGGCAGGGTATGCCCTGCTGCGAAGTCGGCGGGGGGTGGGGGTGGGGGTGGGAGTGGGGGGGTGGGGGGGGGTGGGGTGTGTAGCAAGAACCAGAATCTAGGAAATAGTAATAATAATGGTGTATGCTTCAGAGTGTTGTCTGGAGGGTGGAATGAGTTAGCATATGGAAAGCCCCGGAAATGCAGCTGGCACATGACGAAAGTTGCATAAGCTTTCAGTGAAGTCAGACCAGAGAGGACCCTGAGGTTGCCAAAGTTGTGCATCCTTTCTAGCCACTGGACTAGCATTGGTCAGTCAGTCAGTTTAGTCACTCAGTCGTGTCCAGCACTTTGCCACCCCATGGACTGCAGCACGCCAGGCTTCCCTGTCCATCACCAACTCCTGGAGTTTACTCAAACTCATGTCCACTGAGTTGAAGATGCCATCCAACCAGCTCATCTTCTGTCATCTCCTTCTCTTCCCACCTTCAATCTTTCCCAGCATCAGGGTCTTTTCCAATGAGTCGGTTATTTGCATCAGGTGGCCAAAGTACTGCAGCTTCAGCTTCAGCATCAGTCCTTCCAGTGAATATTCAGGACTGATTTCCTTTAGGATTAGTGATGGCTTTGGATTTCTCCAGCTTCTATGCTCGCCCATGTTGGTGATTCTGTGATGTGTGTGTATGCATGTGTGTGTGCACGCATGCATGCGCATGCGTGGGCAGGGGATGTAAATGCAGGTGTCTTTCCGGGCCACTCCCTGACACACGCACACACATTCCCTCCCTCATTTCTCTGTTGCTGGTTTGCTCCCAGGCATGCCACCCTCCAGAGCCCCTGACTTCCTTCCTACCCCCTGCTCCAAGCCCACACCTCACCCCCAGCCTCCTCCCTCGCCTCTCCCAGAGCCCATGGCCCTCCCACTCACCATAAATCTGTAACTCTGGAGCGTGTGTTGGGGTGGTAGAGGGGGTGCTGTGGTGGAAAGTCAGCAAACCAAACCAACCCCAGCTAATGAAAACGGCGATAAATCTCCGTCCATCAGGTTTGTTGTGAGCACAAACATTGCCAAACAAGGGCCCAGATGGCCTGCAGGCCCTCCTACCCATGGTCTGTAGAGCTTTAAATGGAAATGGCTGCTTTATACATCTATTTACTACTTGGAAATGGGGGTGGGGAAATGACAGTATCCAGGGGTGCTGGGACACGAAACAGGATGGGGTCAGGTGGGAACCCTTTATGCACCACCCCTAAGCAGGCTTCCTCTGGCCAGTCCTTAACCTCCCCTGCCCTGCTCCTGGAGAGAACCCGGGGTGAGCCCTGTCTGACATAGGCCAACTGGGGGAGGAGGGGGAAGGAAGAGGCTGCCTCCACAGCCTGGACTCAATCTGTTCCAATCCCCAGACACACATCCTGGGGCAGCCAGACCCAGCTTCTCTCTGTTTCCAACGTTCTTCATCCCTTGCCCAGAACTTTCCTTCCTTTCCATCTGGTCAGTTTGAAGCCTACACTATCTTTCGAGCTCAGGCCAAGCCCCACCTCCTCCAGGAAGTTTCCCCGCCCCCAGTCCTCCTGGACCTGTCCTGGCTCATTTCTACAGCCTGGCCCACTGGGAGCCCAACCCAGTCATTACTGGAATGGACAGGTCTGGGTGCACAGCTGGGCTTTACGGCTGAGTAGAGGGGCCTGGAGCAGGTTAAGATGTCAGCCTCAGTTTCTTACTCTGTAAAATAGGTATAATCACGGCACAGTCAGGCTTCCCAGGTGGCTTGGTGGGTAACTAATCCGTCTGCAATGCAGTAGACACGGAAGACGTGGGTTCAATCCCTGGGTTGGGAAGATCGTCTGGAGGAGGGCATGGCAACCCGCTCCAGTATTCTTGCCTGGAGAATCCCATGGATAGAGGAGCCTGGTGGGCTGCAGTCTGTAGGGCTGCAAAGAGTTGGACACGACTGAAGTGACTGAGCACACACGTGTGCGTGCATGGCACAGCTGTGAGGAGTAAGTGGAAGGAGCACAGTGTGTGCTTATAGAGTGAGGGGCACATCCCAGAGCTCCGTATCGCCTTTTATCACTGGTGCCACCCACCCTGGGCAGCCTTTCCCTGCGCCGTTTTTTCACAGACGCGCATGTATACATGTGCATGTATGCGTGTATGTGTTTGTCCTAGTTTGGGTCTCCTGAAAACAGACTCTGAGACAAAAGCTTGAGTGCAAGTGGTTTGTTTGGAAGGTGGTCCCTGGAAGCTGGAGTGGAGGGGGCTGGAGGAGAGGTGAGACAGGCTGGGGCGGGAGAAGAGCCGATGAAGGGTGGGGTGGTCAAAGAGCAGTAAGGCTGTGAGCAGTGAGGACACGGCACAGAACCGTTCCTCGGAGGGTGTGGCAGCCGGGGTATTTATCCATCCACTCCTGCCCCTCATTAGTTGAAAGTTGTCCCTGACGCTTCCTAACTGCCCTGTGGATCGAGTAAACCTCCCACGGGGCCTCCAAGGGGGAAACTGCAGGTGAGAAGCAGAGAGCTTACTTGGGGTGGGCAATTCCAGGCTCTCTGTCCCCTTGCTATCATCACTGCAGATGAACTAAGAGGCAGGCCTAGCAGATAGCGAGTGAGGCACCAACGGCATCCTCTGCTGAATTCTTCACTCTTCTAACCCTATAGCCCCCAGCACAGATTTCTGCACAGAGTAGGCACATCATAGGCTTACAAGAGATGTAAGAACCGTAGGTTCAATCCCTGAGTTGGGAAGATCCCCTGGAGGATGGGCATGGCAACCCACTCCAGTATTCTTGCCTGGAGAATCCCAAGGACAGAGGAGCATGAGGGCTATGGTCCATGGGGTCGCAGAGTCAGACACGACTGAAACGACTTAGTATGCAGGTACACCATAATTATTTAAGGACCAAAAAGGATGTTTGGGCTAAGGGATGGGAAAACCTGGACTCTCCCTACTGTTCGATTTATTATTGTTGTTGTTGTTTATGTATTTATTTTGTGGTCTTGTTCCCCATAATTCTTTTTTTTTTTAAAACTAATTTATTTTTTTAAACCATTCAGTTTTTCACTCAGTGTGCAATGCTGAGCAAGACACATGGCCTCTCTGGGCCCCATCTACTCCTTCTGTAATATCAGGACACTGTCACCTTCTCTACCTATCCTACAGTCCTGCTGGGATGACATGGAATGGTCTTTGGAGGCTGCTCAGAACAGGGAAGGTATGACTTATGATGCTTATGATGATGCTGATGTCAGGGATGGAGTTGGGGAGAGGTTCCCCAAGTCAAGTCAGAGGCACCCAGTGGCATGTAATTCAAACACGCTCTATGGTCAAAACACACAGGCGTGTTCCCCTACCCCTAATGGGGTGCCTCCTGCCTCTTCCTATCCCATGACAACTCCAGACGTAAAGGACCAAGAAAGAAAAGGCCAGAAGACTTTTAATTCCTGATCCTTTGTGGGAAAAACCCCAAAAGGAGCCAAGGGGGTCCAAAGGGATGCTCTGTTTCCTTATTTCTAGGTCACCAGGTGGGTTTACCAATGGTTGGTGAATGTAGAATCCATTTAGGATAGAAATACTTCACTTGAGAGTCTTGAAATCCCTAAGATGCCCAGGGATAAACTTTAGGAGTTAATAAATCACTTGAAAATAGTTGTAAAATTAAGTGTGTGAATATACATGTGCATATGAACTGCTCTGTGTTGGTGATCTGGAACTTCCAGTAAATTCTCAAAGGAGTCCATGACCCAACAAAAGTAGACTTGCTCTATCCCCAATTCCCCATGTCAAAGGTGGAGGATGCTGAGGCCAAGAGAGGGGATATGAGCCGCCGGGTGACACATATGGAGCCAGATGAAGCTTAAGGTCCCTAACCCTGTGGGGCTGTGTGGATGGGTTTTAGGCCTGCACAACCAGAAACGTGGGTGTGCTCCCCCAGGAGGCTGTGCAACAGCCCACAGCTCAGCAGTCTCTCCTTGCATCCCAAAGGCAGGATGTCATCACTGCTCCCTGAGCAGGAGGGTGGGTGCCCAGATCTATTTCCATGGAAACCAAAAATGGAAAGAAAAGGAACTCCCTATTACCAAGAAGCCTGGGCACGCTGGCGGGCCTCAGCTTCCAGTTCCACCTCCTATGAATGAGCGTGACCTTGGACAAATCACTTAACTTCTTTGGGGTCAAATTGTCCATCTGCAAAGTGGGGACACACACTTGCCTGATGGGGACATTATGAGGATGTGATGAGTCAGTGTCAATGAAAATACCAGTAACGGTGAGCGGCACTTAGCAAGTGCTCAATAAACATTAGCTATTTTGTTCCTGCTCTTTGATAGTTGGCAACTTTGCAGTTTCTTTGTTCACTACAAAGTCTCTGACTCTGTCTCCCTTGCATCTTCTCCACGCAGTTGTAAATTCTGCAGCTTAATCAACTGTCTTGTTTACAGTTGTATCTCCCCAAGCCTGGCACACAGCATGCAACAGGTATTTGTTAAATGAATGAATGGAAGTACCAAAGCACATTTTTAGGGATGGGAAGGGGCTCTGACACCGTGAGAACACTCATCAGTCTGGATCAGCCCCAAGATCAGCCCCAGAGCTGTGCCAAGAGTCGTATTAAGGATTAAGAGCGTTGGCTTCCGGTCCCAGTTCTGCCACTTAACTGCTGAGCCACCTCAGCCAAGTTGCCAGACCTCTCTGGGCCTCTGTGCTTCCTCCAAAGCGTGGGAGCCCTGAGATTCCCCGGCTTCCCCCTTCGAGGCTGGCCTCCGACCAGCTGAGGAGTGTGGGAATGTGGGATCTGGGGATAATTCAGCCACTTCATTAATGACAATGAAAGAGAAGTGGGAGAGGATGTTAGGGCGGGGGTGGGGGGGTGGGTAGCGGAGTAGCAATCTTAGAAGAAAAATCAACAAGAGTCTGAGCAGCTGCGGGTGGGGGTAGGTTTGGGGACAACCACTCTGGTCCAAAGCGCCAGGGGTTGCGCGCCCCGGGAGCGTGTCTCCTTCACGGCGTGTGCCCCCAGGTCTCGGCCCGCCCCTCCCTTCCTTGTGCGCCTCGCCAGTTCCCGCCGCCACTGACTTTCTGACTTCTTAACTTGTCAGCAAATCCCAGAGTTAAAAATGCACACGCACGCCGGCCAGCCGCCAGCAGGGCCGTCTGGCCGCGGCTCCAGATGTGGGGCCACCGCGCAGGCCGCCCGCCCCGCCGCGCAGACTAAACAATCAGCCTTGGCCGTGAGCGCAGCGCAATTCCAGATGCCGCGTCCCTCGCGCCGCGCGCTAATTGGGCCGCGGGCGCGAGGCTCTGTCAGCGCCGGCCAGGCCCTGCCGGGGGCGGCCTTGGCCCCGGGCCGGGCCGCTTAACAACTTACGGCGGCGGCGGGGTGGGGGGTAGAGGGGGGAGGAAGGAGGGAGAAAGACAGGGACTCAGAGACAGACAGACCGACACACCAAGAGAGGCAGACAGCAAGGGACAGAGGCATTCTCAAAAAGTGACAGAGCTAAACAATGAGAGAGCTAGGTTCAGATTTAGGAAACAGAAGAAAGGCAGAGACACACGCAGGGCTGGAGAGACAGAGAAACAGAGGCAGGGCAGACCAACTCCAGTGAAATCAAGAGAGGCAGAAACACGCGGAAGGCCCAGAGGGACCTACACGTTTGCCGCGAGTCTACGCACGGGTGTCCACCCTCCTGTTTTAATGAACCTCCTTCTCACATTCTCACTTTTTATAATTCTTCCTAGACCCCGGCGAAGCTGGGGACTGGGCCCGCCGTCTGGCCACCTAGCCCTGGCGGTGAGGAGCCTGGGGGACTGCGCGGAGGAAGAGTCCTCGCCCCAAAGGAACCTGAGCCGTCGAGGGGTCACCCCCAGTCCCGGCTGGGAGATTTAGACGTTGCGGACGGGAGCAGGAGGGGGCTCAGCGGGAGTTTGCCTGGAGGCTGGGGGATGCCCGGAATGACTCCAGCAGCGTCCCTCCTGTAACCAGGCAGGCACTTCGGCGGTGGTGGCGGCATCCTCCTTCCCCTGGCGCCCTGGGGCCTCGGGGCGGGGATTGAGGGGGCAGAGACGGGGGATGGCAGGTTAAGCCGAGGCCCAGGGCAGGGAAGCCCACTGGGGACCACCCGGGGGAGCCCCCCCAGCCTCTTGTTCCGCCCCCGCCGGGAGGCCCGGGCGCCCCGGGGGTGAGCGCGGAGGGCAGTGCGGCGGCCCGGCGGCTCTTGGCGGCCCCTCTCTGACAATCTTTCCTTTGTTTGTTTTCTTAAATCTGGGAGGCCCGAATTCCTGCCGGATTCCGTAGGTTTCTCTCAGGAAGGAGGCGCCCCCACCCCCACCTCCTCTCACGTCGGGCCCGGCTGCTGGGGGAAAGGCAGGTTCTTCCCGGAGGCCCGCGGCGCGCAGTCCCGCGGCCCCGGGCACAGCGAGCGGGCGCCGGGCGCGGCGGAGAGTCCCGGGCGCCCTGCCCGCGCGCGCCACCACGCAGCCCCGCCGCAGGGCCACCGGCGGCCTCCGCCGAGAACATTAAAAAAAAAAAAATCAAACCAGGAGAGTTTAAAAAGATACAAAGAGCAGCTCTCCCCTCAGCACCCCAGCCCCATTCCACACCCCTCTACCTCTCACACTCCCCTCTTTTTTTTTTCTTATTTTGGTCTCCAAACTTGAGCCTCATTAATTTCCAAAAAAAATTTCCCCCAATAAAAGGCAAACATGGAAAGAAAAACAAACTATTAGAAAATAGAGGAGGGAGGAAATGTTATTTAAAAGGTTAGCAGACCGCATCATTTTCCAATGATATTATATACTCCCAGTAGTATCCAAAATATATATGGGCCCAGGGCCAAGAATGTAAAAAAAAAAAAAAAAAAGAAAAAGAAAAAAGAAAAAATTAGAAAAAACCCTCTCTTAGACACAACATCTGGAGCTGGGAGCGAACAAACCCCCCATTTATCACACTTAATCCTCCAATGAAGCAATCGACAGTTGACTTCTGTTTTGCTAATTTAGCTGCTTTCAAGCGCCCGGCCCCGTCCAGACCGGGAATTAAGTGTCACTTGTGGAGGGCCTGCCCCACCCCCGCCGGTCTTTGCTCCCGCCCGCGCCCGCCGGCCCTCGGATAGGGAAGAAAGACCATTAAAGAAGAAAGAAACTTTTTATGAATTCCCTTTATGACCGCCCACTCGGGTCAGTGAAAACCTCCACTCTGACCTTCTTCTGCTCCCTGGGCCCAGCACCCTGACACCCACTTCCTTGGTGATACACCCCCACCAACCAGCTAGCCGCCTCCCCCTTCAGACTGGCATATCAGTGCCAGCAGCTGGCACCAGCGCCAGCAGGCTCCAGGCGGTCACCCCCGTTTGCTCACCGGTTGCTCCTCGGGTTGGCTAGGTGCTGCCAGCCTCCTTCCTGGCATCTCGATCCTCAGGCCGGGACAGCACAGCAGAGGGAGGCCCCTGGTGCTTGGGTGGCAGGGGCCTCTAGGGGAGGCTGGAGGCTCTGAGGTGGAGGCCCAGGGCCAGCAGCATTTGGAGACTATAGGATTTGGGGAGAGAAGCGGGAGGGAGTATGAATCAGGGAGAGTGTATCATTTGAGGATTAGTCAATAAATCCCTGGGACCCTGGCCCAGTGGGGCTGGTGCCAGGGAGCCTGGCTGGCCGGGAGTGCAGACTTCCCTCCTCAGGAACCTTTTTTACCGACCGCCCACCCCAAAGGCCTCAATGGGTCTCTCCTCATCCCTCTGTGTCCATCTCTTAGTTTCTAAGCCTCCTCTCCTAGACTTTGGAGCCCAGGGCATAGCCATTTGCTCTTCCCTTCCCCTGTTGCTGGGGACAGCTGTGCAAGGGAGCAGTGAAGGTTACAGGCTTAGGGGACTGTCCTCAGGGGCCTGCAAACAGCAGAGGCTGGAGCATGTGCCCCAGTGCAGCCTGCCCACTGTTCTTCACTCAGCCCACCCTGGCCCCCAGCTCCTGTGTCCTGGAAGAGCCCCCAGGAACAGCCTGCAAGCCTGAAAGAGGCCCCCAGAACCCTGAATTCCAGTCTTCCGAAGGCTCTCAAGGTGGCCTGGCAGGGCCTTGGACTTCCTGGGGAGACACCCTTAGTTCTGGCCCTTTTCTGGATGTAATCCCACCTCCTGACCCTGCCCTCCAGGGCCCACAAAAGCATCCTGCATATGGATTCTGTCATTCTAGTAGATATCTATGAACACCTACTGTAGGCCAGGCAATGTATTAGTATCAGGGTATGGAGATGCAGGATGATCCTTGCCCCTGGGGCCCTCTACTGGGCCCTGTTTTCTGTTCTGAAGAGGATATTACCCAACTGTCTTCATTGAAAAAGCAGTCATTGAGCACATGACCCGTGCTAAGCCCTGGAGATCTGGAGGTGCGTGCATGCTTAGTTGCTCAGTTGTGTCCGATTCTGTGCAACCCATAAGTTGTAGCCCGCCAGGCTCCTCTGTCCATGGGATTCTCCAGACAAGAATACTGGAGTGGGTTGCCAAGCCCTTCTCCAGGGGATCTTCCCAACCCAGGGATCGAACCCAGGTCTCCTGCATTGCAGGTGGATAATTTACTGTCTGAGCCACCAGGGGTAAAGCAAGCTATCTGGAGATGATGGAAGACCATTTGTGTCCTTAAACTTGCCAGAGAAAGGGACATGCCAACAGTTAATTCTAAGACAAGGCAGAAAAAACTAAGAGCCCAAGTAAGACATTTATAAAACCTTCAGGGTGTGCCCAGTGGAGAGACTGACTCACCCACAGTGGGATGGAAGGAGGGTGTGATGGACTCTGGGTAGTAGTGGGGAGGCCTCATTGCATTTGCTCTTGCAGCTCATCCTAGGGGTAGTACACCTAGTGGTTATGAGCAAGGGGTCAGAAGCCAGATAGGTGGTTCAGCTTCCTGCTCCGCCACATCAGCTATGGGATCTAGGACTTCTTAGTCTCTTTGAGGCTTGGTTTCATCATCTGTAAAGTGGGACTAACAATAGCAACTGTTCTGTGAGCATCCAGTGGGATAATGCAGAGCAAGCAGCTGGCATATGGTGAGCTCTGAATGAATGTTCATTTTAGTTTTCTTTCTTCCAGAGGCTATGGATGGACACCTTGTAGCCTCCCTACCATTCTCCTTGCAGCTTCTCCTTCCTGCCTAAGGAACTGGGACAATATGCTGGGTACCCAGAATATATAGAAAACCTGTCAACTCTTGGCTCAAGTGACAGCAGGTAGACAATGCTGTGCACAGTTGGATGGTAGACTTGGATGTGCCGTCTCCTCCCTCTGATACCTGGCCACAGACTGGGTGAGCCATAACGGCTGTTCTTCTTGCTCTCGTGTCTCTGGAAGCCACTCAAAGGAGGACCCTCTGAAGCCCTCTTTCCCTGCTCAGCAGAAAGTCAAGAAATATCTGTGACTGTTCTGTGACTCTGATTTGAGCTGAGACCTGACTTGCTACATGTCCTAGGGCAAAACATGTCCCCTCTCTGGGACTCAGACTCCTCATGGGTAAAATGGGTGAATGTTCTCAAGCTGCTTTGCAACTCTGCTTCTCTTTTGAGCAGGGAGTACCTACTCTTCTTTTCTGGAAGCTGCCCCTTTCATCTGAGGGTGTGGTTTCTACTCCTGCACTTCTCGCCTGCCTCTTGGCTTTTCTCTGTGATATCTCCCCTTTCTCCCTTCTTCTTCCCCTTGGGCCTCCTCAGCTTCTCTGTTTGAAAAAATTAATTAATTTTTGGCTGTGTTGGGTCTTCGTTGCTGTACAGGCTTTCTCTAGTTGTGGTGTATGGGCTTCTCATTGCAATGACTTCTCTTGTGGCTCTAGAGTGCAGGCTCAGTAGCTGTGGCATACGGGCTTAGTTGCCCAGAAGCACTTGGAATCTTCCTGGACCAGGGTTTGAACCCGTGTCCTCTGCATTGGCAGTTGGATTCTTAACCACTGGACCACCAGGCAAGTCTGGCTCTCCTTTTCCTTTTCTCTCTTTCTCTTCCTCTGCCATAGTCCCGAGACCTAGAGAGTGTGTGGATGAACTGATTTCTTCTTTAGGTTTCTTCCTCCCAACTCCACCCAGCTTTTTGATCCCCAAACAGAATCTGGGCCCCAGAAGCCAGGCTTCTCCACCTGTCCTCCTGTCCCTCATGACTTGGGTGGTACCCTGACTTTTGACTTCTGACTTCTGAGAGAGTGGGGCATTAGCATCCCAGCTGGACCAAGAGAGTGCCTAATATGGGTCTTCTGTCCCCAGAGGCTGGCAGGCTCTGTCTTCCCACGCTGCCTTCCCCCCAGAATCCCAGGCTTGGGGAAGGGGGGCAGAAAAGAAAGCCTTTTCTAAGTTTGCTGACGCTCAGCCCCCCACCCAGCTCTTCCACAGTGCCATCTCCCACCTCTGAGGCTAGGAGGAGCCTGTCATGGAGGCCCATGTGCCTGGAGGTTATTATGGTCCCCAAGGAACTGACTTGTTATTGTCAGGAACCATTTCCAGAGAGCCTACTGCGTGCCACGCGCTGTGCCCTGAGCTCAGAGGAGGTGTCTCTGTTGGAGTAGAAGGGAGTGGGTAGGACAAAGACTAGGGGGTGTGCTGCTGCCAAACCAGGCTCGTGGGCAGAGGGTTTGGCAGTGCCTGTGCGTGGGCTGAGTTGGAGTGGCACCTGAGATGGAGCCAGGTCCCAGAGGCAGGTAAACAGGATGCTGCGTGTGGGGGAGGAGGAGGGGGACACGGGAGGGGCACAATGGGCTATTGTGTGCTGTGGACTCTCTGTCACTCCTGGACTCTGGGCTTCCCCTTCCTCTCTGTCACCCTCCCGCTGGGCTTTACAAATATCAAGATAGGTGGGAGATGAATTCAGAGTCATCTGCTTTTGGGTCCCCCACCCCCATTCTTGCCTAGATCGCAGGGGACCACGATGGTGTGGTAGATGCTGTGTGGCCCCAGCCTTGTTTCGTTTTTCCTCTTTTCTCCCAGCTAAGGAGGGAACAAGGAGGGAACATCTGGCCGGGTGGTTGACAGAAGTGAGACCTAGCCAAGTCTGGTGATTGAGCTCTGGCCTCAGCTGGGTCCCTATGTCTGTCTTTGGGAAAGTCACATAACTGCCCTAAACCTCAGTTTACTCATCTGTAAAATGGGCTAAGGATGACCTTCACTCTATCTACTTCAGAGCATGGTGTGGCTTTGTGACAGACACTGGACACTGTCAAGGGAGAACTGAGAACTGACTGCTTTTGCCTCTGTTATTACTCTGCTACAAGACCCCTTCTACCTGACTCCCCTTCTGGGGGCATGAGTGGGGAGACTCGATGACTGCCCTTGTGGGATTATAGAGACCTGAGAACAGGAATGAGAATTCAGATTCTCAAGGTATTCAACCAGTCAGTCTTCATCCATTCACCATTCATTCAATTAACTTTTTTTTTTTTAGTTTCCTCTCTAAGTTAAGTACTTAGAAATTCTAGGTCTTCAAAGATGAACAAGACATGCCTTCTGCTGTTCTGCTGTTGGGGAACTCCTAGTCAGATGAGAGAGGCTGAAAACACACATACACACACATGAAACTTTTTTTTTTTCCCAATTATTTTTATTAGTTGGAAGCTAATTACTTTGCAACATTGCAGTGGGTTTTTTCATACATTGACATGAATCAGCCATGGAGTTACATGTATTCCCCATCCCGATCCCCCCTCCCACCTCCCCCCCACCCGATTCCCCTGGGTCCTCCCAGTGCACATGGCCCGAGCACCTGTCTCATGCATCCCACCTGGGCCGGTGATCTGTTTCACCATAGATAATATACATGCTGTTCTCTTGAAACTTTGATGTATAATAATAACAGCTAATATTTATTGAGCACTTACTATATGCCAGGAATGGGTTGAGCACTTTACATATATTAATTCATACAATCATAATCATTCTGAAGATGAAACAGTTGAGGCCCAGAGAAGGTAAGCAACTTGCCCAAAGGCACACAGCTAGTAAGGAACAGAGCCGAGATTTGATTCCAGGCACTCTGTTTAGAGTCTGGACTCTTGGTCAGTACATAGTACACACAACATACATGAACCTACACAAATAAGGGTGAAAGAAGAGTTAAGAGAAGATTGGGTTGAGCTTCTGAAGGAAGAGAAAAGGGGAGGAAAGATTGGCCATCGTCCACTTCCACTAGTGCAGGTCAAGGTGAACCAGCCTTGACTTACTGCTGAAAAGACTTGCAGTAGGGGTTCTTGGGATGTGTTTTTAGGGCAAGAGGCTGAGTCAGTCTTTCTTGAAGATAGCAGAAAGCTTTTAAAAAAAAATTATTTATTTGGCTGTACTGGGTGTTAGTTGTGGCATATGGGATCTTTGATCTTTGTTGCAACATGTGGAATGTGGGTTCTTTCAGCTGGGGCATGTGGGATCTAGTTCCCTAACCAGGGATTGAACCCGGGGCCCCTGCACTGGGAGGGTAGAGTCTTAGCCACTGGACCATCAGGGACATCCTGAGAGCTTTCAGGTTGGGATAGATGCCCCATCAGCCCTCTGCTTATGGTCCTTTCCAGCCCAAAACTGGGAGGGAGAGTTCTCAAGAGGTTCCTGGGAGAAGAGTGTGACTTCTGTGTATAAATGGAGGGTGCCCTCCAAAGCCTGCTGGGCCCCTTGCTCTTTCTCGTGCCTGCAGATGCTGGTGAGCTGTGAGGAATTAAGTAGGACTGAGTGTTACAGGAGGTATTGCTTCAGGAACAAATGATGGAAACCCACCTCCAACGAGTTTAAGCAGAAGGAAAGGATTTATCCACTCAAATAAGCATAAGCAGGAAGGACTGGAGTGGTGTATGTACACACACACACACATGTGGGGTGGGAATGGGGGGCCCAGTTTAGAGAGTCCCAAGCCATGTAAAGATACCATCAACTCTCTCTCTTCCTTTCTTTCTTGAGCTCATCCATATCTTGGCTGTGTTGTTCCATGTATGAGAGTCTCTTTTTTTCTCCCCTACTAGGGATGGGGAAGAAAAGAGAGGTCAGGGCTTCTTGTCTGTTAGAGGACAGGGAGAGGTCAGTAAGAGAGCATGGCAACAATTTCATACTCATATCTCAGAGAAAAGAGAGCATCTGTCACTCTCAACACCCTCTGTCTATAAAATCCTAGGGAAGGATTTCTATTGGCCTAGCTTGGGTCATGTGCCCACTTCTAGGAAAATGGTGGGCAGTGATTGGCTAGACCAGGCATATGTGCCCACCCTAAGTCAGGAGGGCTAGGGAATTATGACTGGCAGCCCCATGGAATGGGGAAGCAGGCCTTTTGTGAAGGAAATAGGTGCAGTCACCAACGTGGACGAGGCTACCAGGCAGACACAAACAATAGATGCCCCCAGTACAAGGGATAGAGGAAGGAATAGAATAGACTTAGCACATGTTCTTAGAGCTTCAAGATTTGGGGGGTAAAGCTTTTACTGACAGTTTAAGCATGATTTTTATTTATAACACACATAGCTATGATCTGGGATAAAATTTAAAGTTCATATGGACTTCTAAGGTAAAACAGAAGATATCAAAAAATGGGGGGCTTGTAGCAGGCTGTTTTCCTTACCTAACCCCCTCCTACTCCTTTTTTCAAACTTCTCTGATGTTAAGGATGGAGATAGGATGGAAAGGGGGTTGGAAATTTGAGTTTCACATGGATCTTGGAGACAGAGAGATGTGATTTAAAATCTTGCTCTGTCATTTTCTTACTGAATCTGTTTGCTTCCCTGTAAAATGGGTACATCGCTGCCTGCTTAGGAGAAGGGTTATGATTAGAAGTAAATGACCTAATAATGAAACACCTGGCCCAGTGTCTGGCTTGAAGGGAAGACACTTTGTGAATGTCAGCTCTCATTTCCATCCTTCCTGTGTCTGCAGGCTCCTGAAGCCAGCTCTGGCAATCTAGGGCCATGGGAGCAGAGAATGGAGTCCCACTCAAGGCCCCGAGGTAAACTCCTGCTGCTCCTGGCAGAAGCCTTATGACTGTCTCCTCTAGGGAGCTATAACCATAGACATGAGTGCAGTGATAACTGGCTTTGCCACCTGGTAGATATTGAATAGGCAATTAATCCTTTACTAGTGTAGACAAAACATCACCCTCTAAGGGGGAATTCACTGACCCACGTTCCCAAAGCTCTTTGTACTAACTTCTCTTGTGGTTCATATAGCTGAGCCCTGCAATGATGTGTTTACCTGTTTATATGACTTGCTGCCATCAGCTTGTGAATTCTAAGAGAGAGGAATTGTTTTCTCCATCCCTGAACCTCCCTCCAGTGCTCAACACAGAAGTTGGCGTGGAGTAAGGGCCCGGTGATTGTTTGATGGATTAATGAAGTAATAAATGGATGGAACTGCTGCCTTGGGTTGCTTTTTGTCCAAGGACTGAGTTACCATCAGTGCTGACTGAGCCACTAAAATGTATTGGGCATATATTTGAGCTCTTCCATTGTTCTTTCATGTAATTCCCAAGACAACTCTGGGTCACAGAGACTGTAACTTGCCCCCATTAAATTAAATTAATTTTTTTTCCACATCATGAGGCATGGGGGATTTTAGTTCCTCAACCAGGGATCAAACCTGTGCCCCTTGCTTTGGGAGCACAGAGTCTTAACCACTGGAACACCAGGGAAGTCCCCATGCTCCCATTTAAGAGATGAGAAACTGAGGCTCAGAAGGTTAAATTACTTAACCAAGGTCACCCAGTCTATTCGTGGCGGCATTGAAATGCAAACACAGTTCTGTGAGATGTCAAAGTCAGGGAATAAACCTCTACATGCTCCCGTCTTCCATCTCAGGTTGTACTGAGGTGTCCAGAGAAGAGGGCTAAGGTAGAGATAGCCCCCCAGAAATGAAGCTGAAATGGGAGCTCTTTTAGAAAGAGCAAGGGTTGGTGATCAGAGAGGCCACTGGCTTTGGTTGGGGGGAAGGGCAGGGAAGGGGGGCCCTTGGGGGCTGGAGGTCATGGTGAAGTTCAAGGGGACTTGGGTCTGGGGAGAGGGAGGAGGTGGTCAAGTCCTGGCAGGCGGTGTCAGAGCAGGTCTCCCTCTTGGAAGGGGCTGGGGCTGAGAGTCAGCCTTTCAGGTTGTTTTCTAGCTGGATTGGGGGGTGTTTAATATTAATAGTAATGACTGTGGCGGGAAGATAATAGGCCTCAGTCAGATTAGAAGGGGGTAAGCGCTTATCTCTGGCTGCTGAAGACACATGTCTTTCACCTGCTCCTTTAATATCCCCCCTCTTTCATTCCACCGCCCACCCCCTCCCACCAGCCTAGAACAAAAGGGGTATTATGGGCCGGGTGTTTTCAGGCTGCAGCCAAGGAGACCTCCCCTTCCCCCTCCGCTCCCCCTGCATACCCCCCACCCCCCCAAGTCTGAATGAAGCTTTTTCCTCCCGTAAGAGATTAGCTCCATTTGACAAGGCAGTGAACTTTGGGAGGGGTGAGTGGGGGGGTCTCCTCCGGGAGCCTCCAAAGTGCAGCCCTACCGAATGCTGCTGGAGAGAGACCCCCAAGAGACAGCCTTGAAGACAGACAGACAGATGCAGAGCAGGAAAATCACTGAGGCAGAGTTAGATACCGAGACATAAGAACACAGTACATGCTTACAAACTCACAGACACACACACACATTCCCGGATGTTGGAGAAAAAGAGGAGAGATGGGGGTCGGGGGAGAGACAGAGAGAGAAAGACAGACACACAGACATCCACAAAGAATGAGGAGACAGAGAAACACGCACTTACACGCTTGTCACCAGACAGACTGACCCAGAGACAAAGGTAGAAAGGACGGAAGACGTAAAGCCAGAGACACCGAAGACGTAAACGAGGATGAGGAGAAGACGACAAATGGAAGAAGATGAGGTGAAGCTGGCAAGAAGCCGGGGGGAGATGGAGACCTAGAAGGAGAATTGCACAGGGGCCTGCTGGGCCTTTGACCTTCCCTGGCGCTGGCTCTGTTGACCCTGGTCTTGGATCAGGGCCAGTCTGGAGCGGGTATTTTTATAGCTTTGGAGGAATGGGGTGGAGATGAGCGTGGGCTGGATAAAGGTAGTGAATTGGAAAAGCTGGGGACAGAAAATGCCCGAGGGAAATGTGAATTTCCTTGATAAGGTAGCTCCCAGTCTCTGATGGGGGCGATCAGATATGGGGGTTTTGGGCTGGGGGACACAGCTCTGAGGAGGCTTTTTTGGCTGTCATGTAGGAGGAGGATCCACCGCTCCTGCTGGTGGCAAGATGGAGACAGAAGGAAAACCAGGGGCCACTGCCGCCACAATTAAGACTCCTGGCCCCACTACATTCCACGTCGGAGAGTTCTGATGGCTTAGCAGTGAGAAAGCTGGGCTGTTGGACCATAAGAGCCCTGGGTCCTAATCTCTGCTCTGCCTCTACCTGACTTCAGGTAAGGGACAAAAACATCTTAGCTTCCCTTTTCCCATTTACAGAGGACTTCACAGGTGGAACTAGTGGTAAAGAACCCGCCTGCCAAGGCAGGAGACATAAGAGATGTGGGTTGGATCCCTGGGTGGGGAAGATCCCCTGGAGGAGGAAATGGCAACCCACTCCACTATTCTTGCCTGGAGAATCCCATGGACAGAGAAGCCTGGCAGGTTATATAGTCCACAGGGTCGCAGAGTCAGATGCAAATGAAGTGGCTTAGCACGTCCCATCTACAGAATGGTAATAACAACAGTATCTCCCTCAACAGTGGTTGTAAGGTTCAAATTAGGACAAGGTCTTGGCACTATTGAGACCCAGAGTAAAGACTGATGTCTATTTGCTGCTTAGTATTTGCAGCCTCCATTCTAAACAATCTTTCCAGTATTATCTCATTTAAACCTGAGAAGAGCCCCTCCAAGACCTAGCTGGAGAGCACTGTGAAATCACAGTCAATCCATTCCATGGTGGAGCCATGATTTGGTCCTTGCCAGCTGAGGACTGTCCATTATTGCTTCCTGCATCCCCATCCTTATTAAGAAGAGACACGCGGTCCCCATCCCCACTGTCCAGAAGGAGCTCCACTGCCTTTTCCAGAGGAGAGGCTGATTTTTATACAACCAAAGGGACTTGCAATTCTTGCTGGTGCAAGGGCAGGTGAGACAGAGGTTCTCCAGGAGGGAAAAAAGAGTGCTTGCCGATTTCCATGGTGTAAATACTCCCACCATGGCTGGCTCCCCGCTACCGGGGTGACCTTGATGGGACAGGAATCAGGAAGAGATGCCTACAATCTGCTCCGAAGCCTGGGTAAGTTGGGTAAGGGGGGGCCCAGGTTGCCTGGGCAGAGGGAAGGTGACTTTGTGTACCCGCTTTTACCCCTGGGAGCTTCCTCCCTCATTCAGGAGAGTAGAGGCACCTGGTACCCACACTCATTGCCCATGCCAGGGGCTGAACCAAAGATTCTAAACCAAGGGCACATGCTGTGGAATTTTAGATGTTTAGAAGTGGGAAGGGAGCATGGGGGTGCTGGTGGTGTCTGTCTTGTGTATCCGTCTGTCCTCCGTGGCTGAAACTCCTAAAGGGTAGGACCGCCTCTTCTCCTCCCCCCTCCTTGGCCACTTCTGGTGCCCCTTTCCCTCCCGAGTGCCCAGAACACCCCTCTAAGTGCTGTGAACTGGTGTGGGGTAACAACAGTGCCAGGGGTGGGGTGGCACCAGAGGGCTGTGGTCCCCCTCCTCTGGGCCCCCCACTGCCTTCTGTGAAAGCAAACACTCCCCAGTGGCCCACCGGGACACCTGACTCCCTCCTGGGGCCCACTCAGGGCGCAAGCCATTTCCTGTCTGGGTCTTGGTAACCCCCTGAAATCCCGGCCTCCCTCCCCCGATCCCTTCCAAATGCTTATTAAGCCGTTTGCAAATCCAGGGCTGAACTGAGCGGCGTGAGTTTAATAAAGCAGAAGACAGATGCCATCCATCACGGGGGCCCCGGGTGGGGTGCGGTGAGCTGATGGACGCACACCCTTCTGGCTGCTTCTAGGTCAGCCAGCCACACATTCGAATGGATGTTCTCCTTGCCTACCCTGGCTGTGGTCCCCATCAGGACCACCTCCTGGCTGCATGTGGCTATTCTGGGGTCACATGCCTGCCATGGATCCTGTTGGGAGGACCATGGCTCACTTTGGACAGAGAGTGTGGGAATCAAGTGAGGGGGGCAGTCCAAGTCTGCATTCCACGTGAATATTTGTAATATTTGTATCCAGACTAGGATACAAATTTAAGTGGGGGCCCTACACCTCAGTAATCAAAATACATAATATTTTGATGTAGTACTTTTTTAAAAAAAAAATAAAAAACAATGCTAAAACATCCATGATGAATAAAATAGCATAATTTTGAATAAAGATGGCCCATTTGACTGATTGCCCTGTTGCCTCGGTCTCCGGCATGAATCATTGTGGTCTGATAGCAGACACCTCAAATGCAGAGGGTTCAGAAGCAAATTCCTGATCTGCCCCCAGACCTACTCCTTTGAGCATCTTCCCATCTCAGAAAAGACAACTCTGTCTGACCAGTTGCTCAGGCCAAAAAAAACTGGAGTTATCCTTGACCGCTTGCTTTCTCTCATATCTCACACCCAACTTTGTGATTTCAAAGTACATCCAGAATCTGATGACTTCTCAGCACCTCCACGGCTGTCACCCTCTGCTCAGTATCCCCCGTGGCTCCCACTGCACTGGGAGTAAAAGCCCTTACAGTAACCATGGGGCCGTATGTGATCTGCCCCCTTCCCCTTCTCTGATATGCCTCCTATTAATTATTCTCTCCCTCGCTTCCTGAATTCTGGACACATTAAGCACACCCTTGCCTCAGGCCCTTTGCACATGCTATTCCTCTGCCTGAAACACTCTTACCCGGATATCCACATGGCTCCTTCCCTCATCTGAGGTCTGTTCAAACATCACGTTACCGCGAATCTACTGCTGCATGCTGCTGCCCACCATGGTCCTCCCTATCCCATGCGCCTTGCTTTTTTTTTTCCCTCTCTTTTTTTTTTTTTTTGAGAGCAGAGTTTGTCTCTAAGTCCCCATTGTGACCACAGTGCCTGGCAGTAGGACACAGTTAATGTCTGCCAGCCCCACCTTTGAACAGAAGAAGGCTGTGCACTAAAAGTGTTGCCTTCTGCCTATCTGCCAGGCTTTGATCCTTGTCTTGTTCCAAGTCCTACAAAAGGCACCTCCTCCAGGAAGCCTGGCTCTTGGCCAAGGGTGTGCAGACCCGAGTCAGAACTAAGGGCTCTGAACAGGAGCGCTGAGATTCAGCCCTGCTCAGGGTCCAGCTCCCTGTGCCTTCTTGAGCAAGTCACTTCTCTCTGGACCTCCATTTCTCCTTTAAAAAGGGTTTAGACCAGGTTCCTTCTATCTCTGACCTTTGAAGGTTTTAAAGTCTTTCCAGAGAGCCTAATGTGGTTTCTGGAGTCAGACTGTCTGGGCTCAAATCCCGGTACCACCACTTTCTGAAAAGTGAAAGTGTTAGTTATGTCAGCCGTGTCCGACTCTTTGCGACCCCATGGACTTGTAACCCTCCAGGCTCCTCTGTTCATGGGGTTCTCAGGCAAAAATACTGGAGTGGGTAGCCATTCCCTTCTCCAGGGGATCTTCCCAATCCTGGGATTGAATCTGGGTCTCCCATATTGCAGGCAGATTCTTTAGGACTTCCTAGCTGGGCCTATTAGATGTTCCAGGCATCTTTTATTGCATCTGTAAAATGGGGACAATTATGGGCCCCACCTCACAGGATTGTTGTGAAAATGAAATGAGAGGATGAGAGTGTTCGTGATCAATGACTGAGAAAGCACCTAAAATACTCCAGAAACATTGACTAGTTTTAATATCAAGGGTAGTAGAAGAATCCTGAAGAATTCTAGAGTTTCGTAATTGGGTTTGTTTTTTTTTTTTAACCAAATTACATATATTTATAAAGAGCAGGAACAACAAACTTTTCATCCCCAGGAAATAGAAAGGCTGACAAGGGGCCGAGGGAAGCTGCTCTCACGTCTTGACTCTGGACAGTCCTGGCTTCGCTCTCCCAACCAAAGTGTAGTCAGTGGCCGACATCTTCCTGCAACCCCTCCCCTCTGCTCCCAGCCTCCTCCCTGTGGCAGCCCACGGTCCCAGCCTGCCCCACCGGGCGTCCCCTGAGCCGGCTCCATAGCCCCCCGAGAACTCAGGCTGGGCTGCGGCTCGCCTTTCACACCCAGATGCAGGAGGCGGCGCGGGAGCCCGGCCTGGGGCTGGGCCAGGGGCCAGCTCGACATCTGGCATCAATTACCAACGGTGGCTGCGGAATGGACTCCTCTGCCTGCCACTCACCTATCTGCCGGGGTGACAGAGGAGATGGGAAAAAGGTTTTCACAGCTGGAATAAATTGAGGGGAAGTGGAGGGGGAGGGTTGCAAAGAGACAAAAAACAACATTGAACTCAAGATGGAAGAAAGACAGTGTTAGGGGAGGTAATGAAGAAAATATGTGTGAGCGCGCCTGCGTGTGTGTGTGTGTGTGTGTGTGTGTGTGTGCTGGCAAGTCAGCCAGGGTATGCTATTAAGTGTTATTTAGTATTTTGTTTATTGGGGGGGAGTGCCTACTTCTCTTGAAGACTGGGTAGAATCTCTGTTTGAGGTCTCCCAGTAATAAGGGGTGAGGTGGGTGAGAAGCGGGAATAAGGAGGAAAAGCAGGGAAGAGGGCTGGGTGAGGACAGACCAGGAGGTACTTACTGAGGGGGCAAGAAAGGGAACCACAGAAAAATAAGGCCCTTGGAAGAGGAGAAGAGGGTAAAGCCAAGTGGCCCAAAAGACGCCGGAACCTGGCCTCTAGCTCAGCGCCTGGTCCCCTGGGTTGGGCCTGGGAACCTGTGCGCCTCTGTGTGTGGGTGGAAGCTGGGGTTGGCAGGTGGGGGGGCTTCCCGCCCCTCCCCCACCTGCTGACCCCACACAGCTCACTCATCCCTCCCTCCCAGCCACCCACACCTCTGAGATCAGGCCACAGGAATTCCCCTCTTTCTCCATCTGCTCCCCATTGACACGAAGGCGCTTTCAATTGCCCGCTCATTAGTCACCAAGATCCTTCCCCTGGACACACCGGTCCGTTTTCCATCGAACCAGGGCCACAGGCGTCCCCACCCCACACTAGGCCCCTATCGCAGAGAACTGGGCTCTAATAACCTCGTCAGAAGGCGGTGGAGGGCGCCCCTCCAGAGGCCCTCCGAGTGTTACATGAGGGGCTGGGGTGGGGGTGGCCGGTGGCCCACTGTGAGCAGCCAACTTGAGGCGGCTAACGCCCCTTCATATCATTATTCCTGTTGAGTCCATAAAAGCCCCCTCTAGCGTTACAGCATTTGAGAGACTATTAAGTTTTAAGGCCTTGGACCTCCGGGGAGGAGGCAGGTTGACAGGGGTGGTTTGCGGGTTCTGGGTTTCCGTGGCAGCCAGGAGGCTGACAGGGGCTGAGGACGTGGGCACAGATCTTAGCAAGCGGTGGGCAGGGGGCAGGCCCAGCGGCAGGGCAGAGGGTGAGGGGCGGCACGGGGCTCTCTCCCCCTCTCTCCGGGCGTGGTCAGTGGCTCCCACATTCTTGAGGGGACTAAGTGGGGAGAAGACAGGGCTTTCCCTCATGAGAAGAGGAGGGTTGAGGGGCTCGGGGCCTTGATGAGAGACACTCGGTCTCCCACCCTCCGCTGGGCCAGCTCTTAGCCCCTCGTCCTCGCCCCTCTCTGGCCTCCTTCCCAGGTATGTGGCAGCCGTGCTTCGGAATCTCCCGCCTCCCTCCTCTGGAGGCTGGGGCGGGGGCCCCAACCTCCCAGTCCCCCCTCCGCCCACACTTGTCCTGGGCCCTCTGCACCCTCAGGCCAGCCCTGAGGCAGTCCTGGCAGGTGGAGAGGCCCCACTTGGGAGCAGAAAAATCTGTGTTTGAATCCCTGCCCTGCCACTTAGGAGCCCTGGGACCGTGGTGCTGTTCTTGGGGCCTCACTTTTCTTGCCCGTCCCCAGAGGGGGTTGCACTGGATCACTCCTGAACTTAGAGCACCTGTTCTCTGTGTCTAACGTCATGGCTTTGAGTGAGGAGTGAATATTAGGTTCAAGTGAAAACTCAAGCACATTTAGAGAAATAGCTGAGGTCCCTGAGTGCTCAGAGTGCCCTGGGTGCTTCACATGGAGCCTCTCATGACGACGACCCTCTGGGTGGTAACTCTTCAGTCCATCTTCGCCAGTGAGAACACCAAGGTCCTGGGGGATGAAGTGCCTGGCTCCAGGCTGACCGGATCGAGGGCCTGTGGCCCCATACTAGCCAGCCCACCGCAGGGCCTTGACCACCTGTTAACCCATTAGCTGCTAGTGCTGTGTAGGAGGACTCGGTCTCTGGATGTGGAGAAAGGACTGCCCCAGGCCTCCAGCTGTTCCCAGTACCCACCCATGAGCACATTCTCTGGGCCAACCCGTCTGAGCCTCACTTTCCCCCTCTGCAACTTGAGGATGCTAGCGAGATGAACAGTGCCCCACCTCATGGACTGCTGGGAAAGAGGAATGGAGAACAGGCCCTGAGCACAGGGCCAGACCACAGGAGGGCTCTTTCCTTGTTAATTGCCCTCATTAGTTAGCCTTGTTAGTTACCTCGTCCCCCCATCCTCACAGGTTGCAAGAACTCCCTCTCCAGCCAGCTCTGGAGGCCAACCAGCCAGAGAGAGTCCATGTGGTGGTGGTGATGATGGGGTAGTCAGCCCAGTGTAGCCTGGAGGCCAACGAACCAACTCTCCACCTGCCTCTCTTTTCCAAAAGCCTGCAATTTGGAGATAGTAGTAATAATAACACCGCACATTTGGAGAGCCCTCTCTTTAGCATTTCAATTCAATTCTGCAAATATTTACTGTGCACTGATCATGTGAGGAGGCTCCACATCGATTACCTTCTCCTAATTGGCCAACCTCTCCCCTCGGCTCTGGCATCCACACACAAACCCATGTATGTGTGTGCATGCACATGCACATACGCACAAGCACGCAGATGTAAGCACAGACACCCAGGGCTGTTGTTTGCCCTCTCTCATCGCTCAGTCTTCATATATGTTTTAGCCTTCATTTAGGACATTCACCTTAAACTCTAAGACACTCAGCAGTCTGGGACCCTGACCTCCTAAATCACCCTGCAGAGGGTGTTTGGGCGGGGTCATAGGAACGCTTGGAGCTAGCTGGGGGATTTGCACATGGACTTGGGAGTCAGCCAGCCCCAGTTCAGATCCCTGTTCTGCTGTTTAGCTGTTCTGTGTCTCTGGACAAGTTGCTACACCTTTTTGTGCTTCAGCTTCCTTATCTGTAAGACAGGGATGACAATAGCAGCCACCTCACAGGCTCAGGGAGGATTAACAGGACAACACACCTGGCCGGTCACGACCAGTGTTGGTGGTGATGGTATGATGACAGATGTGCCAACTGCTCTCCTGCAGATAACTCCTCACACAATGACATCTGACTGTCACTGTGAGGGATCCCAGCTAAAATATATTTTCCCTTATCAGTTTGTGATCAATGCCACGATCAGTATTTTGGGTTAAGGTATTTATCCTTTTTTTTTTTTAAACTATACCTGAAATTCACTGGCTTATCATCATCATGGGAATGAGTTTAGCAGATCCCTTGATCTTAGTTATGAGATGGTCCCCTTCCCCTTCTTCAGAAAACATCTATTGTTCATTTCCTATTTGCTGAGCGTCAAAGACACAAAAGTGAATCAGACACAGAACCTGCTCCCAAGAAGCTCTCTGACTGGAGGTGGACCCCACCGTGGAGACCAGTGAGAAGAGCTCTGATGGCCGTCAGTGCAGGAATTGAGAACGGGGTGGGGGGATTCCAGAAGTGGGGGGATTGAGTCTGGGAGGAAATGAGTGTTTGGTCTCCCTGGCGGAGGTGATGGTGGACAGGCTGAAGGGCAGCGGGGTTTTGCAGACAGGGCCATGCTGGTGGTGAGGGGCACAAAAGTGTCGGACACAGCGCCGAGGGTGCGAATGTGGTGGGAACAGATTGCATCCACTGCGACGTCTTCCAGGCCTCCCTGCTGCTCTGCATTTGTGGCTCCCCCACTGCCAGCACCTCCACTCTTGGACGAGGCAACGAAGAAGCAGCTGGTTTCCTTTCAGGGACCTCGCTTATTGAAAAATAAGTCTAAGACTTTCCTGGTGGTCCAGTGGTTAAGAATCTGCCTGCCAATGCAGAGGACATGGATTCGATCCCTGGTCCCAGAAGATGCCTCATGCTGTGGGACAACGATTCCCATGCGCTACAGCTATTGAAGCCTATGTGCCTGGAGCCTGTGCTCCACGAGAGAAGCCCCCTCTCACTGTAACCAGAGAATGCCCGTGTACAGCAGTGAAGACCCAGCACAGCCAAAAATATATACATACATAAATTAAAAAAAAAAAAATTATCTTTTAAACAGGAGCCTCTTCAGGGACAGTGAGATCTTCGGGCCCTGGGAGGTGTGCTGGGCTGATGGGGAAGAGTGGATGGCTGTCGGATGACGCCGTGTCCCAGCTCACTGGGGCACATCCCACCTCCAGGTTATAATCGTGTGTCTCTATTTTCTGCCCTGTGGAGTAAAAGGGACTCCCCGGTTGCTCCCGCTGGTGCAGCCCTCACCAGCTGGCACAGAGGACTGCAGGGTTCATTCACCTGTGCTGTTGTAGCACTCCTTGCCACGTACCAGGGTAGTGTCCTCTTTATGTTTTCCTGAGGTTCAGAGATGTGACATGCTTTCTGGTAACAGCAGGGCTGCTCCGTGACCATGTGCCTCTTTGTATTTCCATTACGTACATCTCATCCCCAGAACCCAAGAATAGCTGCAATACCCGAGGAGAAAGAACCAGATTTTATAAGAGAGGCAAGTCCAGAAATCCTCCCTACCATTCTACCCTGTGTCAGCCTCCCCCTCTGGGTTACTTGCCTTCTTGGCTCCAGTATTCCCGTCTAACTCTTCTGTAAAATAATCCTCTTATTGATGTACAATATACATAGAGCAGTGCATAAGTCATAAATGTACAGCTTGAAGAAATTTTGCAAAACCAATACAACCGAGTAACCGGCACTCAGAGGAAGAACAGAACATTGACTAGCACCTTGGAATATTGCCTGGTGCCCCTTGCCAGTTACTGCCCCTCACTGCCCCCCAAAAGTCACCACTCTTCTCTATTAGCTTCTAATACCGTAGATTTGTTTTGCCTGCTTTAGAATTTTCTATACATGCAATCATTCAATATGTAGGCATTTTGCATCTTCTCCCTTTCGCTGGATATTCTGTTGACAAGATTCATTTTCAGTGTTGCATACTGCCGTTGTATATACTTTGTTGTTCTGTTATATATCAATAGCATGTTCTTTCTCATTCTTTTGTAGTATTCCATTGCTTCAGTATTATCTCCATTTATTGCTGCATTCTGCTGTTGAGTTTTTCCAAATTTTTTCCTACTGCACATATAAGGTTGCCATGAACATTTGTCGACAAGTAGAATTTCTGGGTCACAGACCGTGCATGCCTTCAGTTTTATTAGATAACGCCACGGTTCTCAGTGACCGATGAACCAATTTATATTCCCAACAGCAATGCAACTGAATTCTGATGCTGCCACATCCTCGTCAACACTTGATATTCTCTGTCTTTTTATTTTAACCACTTTGCTGAATGTATGGCGGTGTTGCATTGTGGTTTTAGTTTTGTATTTCTCTGATTCATGAAACTGAATCCTGTTTCTTATGTTTATTGGCTATTTGGATATCATCTTTCTGTGGAATGAATATCAAGCCCTTGGTCCATTTTTCTTTTCTTTTTTTTTTCCTTATTGATCTATAGGAGACATTTATCTTCTCGATATAAGGCATTTGGTGGATATATATTTTACAAATAGCTTTGTGTCCTTTCTTTAAGAACTCTGTGGGGACTTCCCTGGTGGTCCAGTGTTTGAGAATCCACCTTGCGATGCAGGGGACACGGGTTCGAACTCTGCTCAAGGAACTAGAATCCCACAATGCAGGGAACACGGGTTCGAACCCTGCTCGAGGAACGAGAATCCCACATTCTGTGCAGCAGCTAAGCCTGACACTACAGCTAAGACCCGGTGCAGCCAAACAAACATTTTTAAGAAAGAACTTTTTGCCTACCCTAAGGTCGCGAAGATATTCTATGTTTTCTTCTAGAATCTTTACTGTCTTGTCTTTCACGGTTGTATCTCTAGCCCATCTGGAGTTGATTTCTGTGTACACTCTGAGGTAATGGGTCAAGGTTCAATTTTCTTTTTTTTTAAGATTCATTTTTAAAACATGGGCTAGCATCATCTTGACCTCGGACCTACCTCATCCACTCCCAGATGAAAGATCTATTTTAACCAAGAAAGGCTTTTGTGTCCAAACGTGTCCTTTCACAGCCAAATTCAGAAGCAGCCCTCTGGGTCCCCGTGTAGGGCCCAAGGCAGAGCTCTCAGCACGTGTGGTCCTGAATTGTGCCTGGCTCACCTCTTTCTGAGAAGTGCCCTGGCACAGGAGGAACACCAGGGAGAGAGATGAAGCACACTCCCACCTTTCAGCTGGGACTGCCGCCCACTGGACTCTCATGGCAAGATTTAAAGATGCCCTGTGGAGCTTCCCTGGTGGCTCAGTGGTAAAGAATCTGCCTGCCAATGCAGGAGACGCGGGTTCCATCCCTGATCTGGGAAAATTCCACGTGCTGAGCAGCCCGTGTACCACAACTACTGCGCCTGTGTGCTGCAACTACTGAAGCCCCCGAGCCCCCGAGCCTGTGCTCTGCAAGAGAAGCCACTGCTTTGAGAAGCCCGAGCCCTGCAACTTGAGAGTAGCCCCTGCTGGCCACAGCTAGAGAGAAGCCCGCAGGCAGCAACAAAGACCCAGTGCAGCCAAAAATAAAGAAACAAATAAATAAAATTTAAAAAGGAAAAAGAAAAGATGCCTTGTAGAGTTCTGACTCTGGGATTCTCTTTCAGAATTTGGGGACTTTCTGCTTTCTCTGCCCACATTTATTTACTCCACAAAGGCTTGGTTGCCAACTCTGTTCACTGGTCAGTAGACCTACAGCTGGAGACAAAACAGACAGCAAATCATGCCCTCGTGGACCTTGTATTCTGAAGGAGGGAGAAAGGCAATTAGAATAGAAATAAGTAAAACACATAAAGGAGAGTATGAAGGAAGATGACAATATAGAGAAATACATATGAAAAAGCAAGACAGAGGGGTAGGATGCTGCGAGGTTAATTTTAAGTTGGATGGAGATGGGAGGGAGGCATTATTGAGATGGAGCCATCTGAGCAAACACTGGCAGAGCCGAGCAGATATCTGCGGGGAGGAGAGTGAGAGCATTCTAAATGGAAGGAACAGCAAATACAAGATCCCAGAGGCAAGAGATGGTTACACAGCCTACGTTGTACACCTGAAATTAATATAAAGTTGCAACTCAACTATACTTCAATAAAAAGAAAAGAAATGGTTACACAGGTGAAGGAAGAGCTGAGAAGCCAAAGAGGCATCAGTGAAACAAATGGATGGATGCCACTAGTCAACAGAGACAAAAGAAAGAAGTGGTGTTTTAGACCCTGCAGATGGGAGTCATTCAGCAGAAGCAGCAACCATGGTGGGGTGTAAGCTGGGAACTGGAGCCTTGGAGATATGGCTGGAGACACAGATTGAAGGCAAAAGGAGAAGTGGGAGGCAGAGGATGAAATGGTTGGATGGCATCATCGACTCGGTGCTTAATGAATTAGAGCAAACTCCAGGAGATAGTGAAGGAAAGGGAAGCCTGGCGTGTTGCAGTTCATGGGGTCACAGCGACTAAACAACAACACAGGGCAGTCTAGGGGTGCAGATGCCCGAGATTGAGAAGAGAGCAAGGGAGAGAACTGGACTTGAAAATGGACCGTCCCACAATGAGACACCTCCTCACACTCACTAGATAGCTAAAATGAAAAAGATGGATTCTGCCAAATGGCGACAAGGAGGGGGAGCATCTGCAACTCTCCCATCTTGCAGATGGTGTGCAAGATGGTAAAAACCACTTCAGAAAATTGTTTGTTAATTTCGATCAAAGTTATTTATACACCTAACCTCTGGCCTAGCAATTCTGCTCTAGGGATATACCCAGAAAAGTGAGAATCTTTCTTCACAAAGACTTGCACTAGAATGTTCATCCCAGCACTGACAGTAACTGCCCAAACATCCACCAACGAGAAACAGGCCCCCCAAAAACAAACAAACCAAAAACACTGAAGAAAAAGAAAGAACCCCAAATATCCATCAACAAGAAAGTGGATTAAATTGTGGTAAATTTCATCCCATGGTGAAATTCATCCCATGGAATAGGCATTATAATAAAAATATAAACGAACTGCTGCTACATGCAACCACATAGATGAATCTTCAAGACACTACACTGAGTGAAGAAAGCCAGACACGAAGAGCATGTAGCCCAGGATTCCATCTTTATAAAGTACAGAGATGGACAAAACTAATCTAGGGTGATAAGGGATCCAAAAAAAAAAAAAGGTTGTTCGGGGGAAGGAGGATTGGCTAGAAAGGGCACAAGGGAAACTTTCTGGGATTATGGAAATGTTTCCTACCTTGATCCGGGGTGCTGATAGCACATTTACATTTGACAAAACTCATTAACTGTACACTTAAGATCTATGTGTTTACCACTCTATGAAAATTATACCTCAGTAAAAGAAGGAAATGCAAAAATAAACCAAAAAACACTTAGATCACCATCTCCCCTCTTCTGCCCCCCAGCCTAGCTTGGGCTCCTCACAGGGCGGGGACGGCTGTTTCATCTCTCAGCTGTCAGCCATCTGCAGCCTCTCCCCAGCCTGCACACAGCCAGCAGATGCATCCTTCTAAATCAGCTGTTGGGGAAACGGTGGTGAAGAGGTCAGGGAGGCGCAGGCTTGGAGCCCAAAGATCCCAGTTTAAATCTCAGTTCCATGTCTTGCCAGCTGTGTCATCTAGTTGAGCCACATTGCTTCTCTAAATCTTTCTCTGTCATTTGTAAAATGGGATAACTCCTCCTTCAGAGGGTTGTTGGGAAGATGAAAAAGTGGGGTAGTGTCTGGAAAAGAGCTTCAGAAACTGAGGAATCTGGCAGCCATAGGGTGTCACCCATACCAGTCCGCTGCTTAGGCACTTTCGATGGCTATTGCATAGCAGCTGAGGTTGGATCATTGTCTCCATCCTCCACTCACAGCAAAGGGATCCTGTGGCCACATCCCCTGTCACATGACTCTACTTTCCCACCGCAGTCTGGGTGGCTTGGTCACATGACTTGCGTTGGCCAATGACCTGGCCGTGGATGCGGCCAGGGCACAGGGATGTGAGGTTAGGCTTGGTCTCCTGAGCTCCTGCTTGTCCAAGGAGAACATAGAGCCGTCTGGAGCCCCACCCACAGTCTGTGAGCGAAACAAAGACTTGTTGTTGTAAACCATGAGTGTTCATGTTCATGTGATTTGCTGGCCAGCATTACTGTGGTGCTGGCTGACTAACATAGCTTCAAGGTCATCTCCAAGCGGGTCTCCCTTCACTTACCTCTCCAGTCCCATTTCCAGCAACTCAGGTCCAGTCAAACCAGTCCTTCCAACAGCCCATGAGACTTAGCACTCCCTCTCGCTCCCACTTGCCTAACTCAAAGTTTTATTTTCCATCTCAATCCTTCTTCTTTCCTGAGGGCCGAAGTTTTTCTCCCTTCATTATACTAGTCTATACCAGTCTGTGCCAGCCATGGCAATCCCCAAAAGACAAGAACAGTACCACTTCCTTCCAGAAGCTTTCCTTTACTGCCCAGCCCCAGCCCACGTCAGCACAACCGCCCTCTTTTGAGCTCCTGCAGCCCTCCCCTTTGTGGGATACTGAGCATACTCTGACCAGCATTGCCATTGGCTAAATCTTTCCTTCATCTGTGGTTCAGGAGTCTTTTGTTAAGCTGTGCTTGGGAAATACCTGTTGAATGAATCAACAATAGCCGGTGTAACCTGCTGCAAAACACTCCACTTCCCAGAAACTGTGATTTGCAAGTCTAGCTTCAGGCTCAATCTAGCAGCTATAGTTAAGTTGGAGAAAAAGGCAATGAACATCAGCCACCCAGCAAGAGAGAAAAGTACCCCTTAGGGTCAAGGGGAAGAGAAGGGCCATAGCCTAATTCTGCTCTTGTTCCTTCCCTGTCCCTCTCCCATTCTTTTTCCTGTGTCTGTCTCACTGAATGTCTGTACTGACTTCCTATTCCTAGACGGTAAAGCCATCAACCACACAGCTGGAATCTAGATCGTCTTACTTATCTTGGTTTTGATCTTGGTGTGGGTGCCTAGTGCGTTGCAGGTGTTGCTCAACAAATGTTTAATGTCTGAAGGGATGAATGACATGCCCTTTTCAAGTCTGATTGGAAAATGATTTTATGTTCTGCAATTTGGGACCCAGTCTCCCTAACTTTAGAAATATTTAAAAACTCTCCAATGCCAGCTATTTTGGGTTTGGGGTGATGATAGCAGAGAGCCCATCCTTTGGAAAGTTAAGGGCAATGTTAACTGGCAAAGTTAACTTGCAAACGTCTGCTATTTGAAGGGGTCTTCCAAGACCAGGGACCATCCATTAGAAAGTCCCTCTCCAGAAATATCCCCCATCCTCAAACACCCACCTAATGACAAAATTTCTAGGTGAAAAAGCCCCTCTTTTAAAACTCAGACCTAACCCTTTGAGATCAATCTGTTTGCTCAAGGTCAAGCTCCCAGTGTGGCAGAGTGGGAGCCCCAGTCCAGGCCTAGAGAAGGGTAATCACAGGGCGTAGGTTTCAAGACAAACATTCTGCACTGTTATCTAAGACCCTGGGGCAAAGAGAGGCCCAGGTGGAAGGGTAGATTATCTTGAACCTCCCTGTGGATCCCTAGATGTGGGTGTAATCTTAGGTGGAATAGTCTGGCTTCCAGGGCTTGGCTGTGAATGCTCTGTAGGGTGGAAAAAGTGGAGAAGGGAGTCCTGAATGGGAGTCCAAGAGAGATTCGTTGGAGATGCGGGGCCCAAGAGAGAGTCTTGGCATCACTGGGCTTCCAGCCTATTCTGCAAGCCTCCTAGGGCACGGAGCAGACATTCTCTGTGGGATACCACTGGGCAGAAATAAAGGAGGAGGAGGGGGCAAGAGTTGAATTAAGGCGCCGTAACTCCCAGGGACTGACCTGAGTGCTCTGCGGGGCCCACCTGAGCCCCACATCTTCAGGATTTATGCAGCTGCTAGGCCTCCTTGGAGCCCTGACTCCTAATTCAAGTCATGGGATTATTTATTCCTGCTAGTGTCAGTTCAGAGGGCTGAAGTCAACTCCAACTCACCCAGAGCCCTCAGGGAGCAAGCCTGGGGCCGGGGACGGGGCAAGAGTGCAGTACACGCGTGCAGACAGACAGACACATAGGCCAGAATGGCCCAGAACCCTCCCTTCTCAGCCACGCTGCAGGCCCCAAGCTAGACCCCTGTGCCCGGTCCCCATGGGCGCTGAGGGAATTGTGGAGGTTATTTTAAGGTTGTTTCCATGTCCTTATCTCCCCACCCCCCCCCCCACCCCCCATCCAACAAACAGTCAGACAGAAAAACAAACAGGCCAGGGCCTGGGCTGTTCTCACGGAGAGGCAGACCCATCCTCCCTTCCCCCAGCCCCAGACTCTCCCCAACTAAATTCCTCCAGGCAGGGCCCCTGTGCTTCCGTTCAGCACATCAGCTCATCAAAGGGGAGAAGCCTGCTGTCCATGTCCAAACGCTGTTTCCCCCAGCTGCTTTTCTTTTCAATTTATTTTAATTTTATTGGAATATCCCAGTTGCTTCTCCTGCATCCAGGGATGCCCTGCTGGGGCCTTGGATGGGGTGGGTTGGGGGCACTTTGCTGGCCAGGGGAGCCCCAGCGCTTCTTGGCTGTTTGGGTCAGATGCCCTAAGTGGAGGATTTTCTTTTGGCAGGGGGTAATTTGGGACCCCTGTACAACATCCTCCCAGAAACACTCAATTCCAGGCTTCACAAAGAAAGAAACATAAAAAAAACCGTAGGAAGAGCTAAAGCCAGACATTAGGGTCCATAAAGGGAGAGGCCTTCTGTGTGTGCCAGGGCTGGGGGAGGCTTGCAGAAACAGAACTGTGAGGTTGATTTAATCAACCAACGTAGATTACTCAGTGGTTACCACAGGCCAGGCACCATTCTAAGGCTCTGCAGAAGACGAGTGAACCCGACAGCCTGGTCTGGGCCTCAAAGAGCTTAAATTCTAGTTGGAGGAGAGACAGAAAGCTGGGAGGTGTGGCTGGAGGAGAATGAGGGGGGACCAGGAAGACGAGACTTAAGGGGAGAAAGAGGGCCGAGGCACAGCGGGTCTTATACGTCCTCACCCCTTCGGATTTTATTCTAATCAGAACAAGAGGTGCAGGAGAGAGATGCCCAGAGGCCCACAGTCTTGTAGAAGGAGGAAGGGATCACCTGATGTGGAGGTACCACAAGAGGTCTCCTATGAGCTGGGGTTTGTGAGGGATGTTGCCCATGTAGAGGGTGGGGGCAGGCACTCTCCCTGTCTGTCTCAATGAAGGGGCTAAAGGAAGCCTTCAGGGCCTGGGCTTTCCTCCTCCCCTCCTGTCTGTTCACAAACCCCTACTCCCCTCTGCTAGCCTCATTTCCCACCTTCTTTCTGCACTCCCCATCTGGTCTTCCAGGTGCCAGGCAACCTCCACCTCCCTCCCCATCTGACTCTGATTAGGGTCAAAGGAAATGGTAACCCACTCCAGTATTCTTGCCTGGGAAATCCCATGGACAGAGGAGCCTGGTGGGCTACAGTCCATGGGGTTGCAAAAGAGTCAGATACGACGGGGCGACTGGATTTGGGCCGTGGAGCCCTTAGATCAGTCACACAGCAACGGCAGCCCAGGGCACCGTCAAGACATGACCCCATGCCTCCTGGGCCAGCTGGAGCCCTGGTCTGAGGAGAGGAGCCCCGTCCTCCATCTGGAACCCCTGCCCCTCGGCCTGGGCCCACTCCCAGCTCAGGCCACAGCTCCCCCTTCACCCCCAGGGCAGAATGAACATTCTCAAAACAGAGGTCGGAGCTGCAAGGGAGCTCAAAGATACCCATTAGACTATCAATCATTCCATCCATCAATTAAGCAAGTAGGCAGGGACAAAGCTCCAATTGAGAGGGTCACTAATTTGGAGAATTTGTGGATGTCTAATCAAAATGGAAACTCTGCCTTGCTCTGTGGTGTAAAAGTGTCCTGCATGTGTGCTAAGTCATTCAGTCGTGTCTGACTCTCTGCGACCCTATAGATTGCAGCCTGCCAGGCTCCTCCGTCCATGGGATTCTCCAGGCAAGACTACTGGAGTGGGTTGCCATGCCCTCCTCCAGGGGAGCTTCCCAACTGAGGGATCAAACCCACATCTCTTATGTCTCCCTCATTGGAGCCTGGTTCTTTACCACTAACACCACCTGGGAAGCCCAAAAGTGTCCTGTGATGTGTTAAGTCGCTTCAGTTGAGTCTGACTCTGCCATCCTTTGGACAGTAGCCCACCAAGCTTCTCTGTCCATGGGATTCTTCACGCATGAGTACTGGAGTGGGTTGACCTGCCCTCCTCCAGGGGATCTTCCCAACCCAGGGACTGAACCTGTGTCCTAGAGTTGACCATTTGGTGCCTTTTGTACTTTGCCGTGGGGGTATGGGGCGGGAGGCAGGGTCCCATGGCTTGATGATCTGGGGTGGCGGCTAGTGAATGAGTGGGAAGTTGTGAGGTGTCTCCGTCTTCCTTCTCATCCTTCCTGTCTCTTCTTCCAACCTAGATGGTAGCGGGAGGGAGCAGTGCAATTCAGGCCAGGTCTTAAAAGTTGGTGGCTTATAAATACACTACTATGTGTAAAACAGATAACTGACGGAAAAGTGAAAGTGAAGTTGCTCAGTCCTGTCCCACTCTTTGCGACCCCATGGACTGTAGCTCCTCAGTCCATGGAATTTTCCAGGCAAGAGTACTGGAGTGGGTTGCCATTTCCTTCTCCAGGGGATCTTCCCAACCCAGGGATTGAACCCAGGTCTCCGATTTACCGTCTGAACCACCAGGGGTATATATACACTACTATGTGTAAAAGAGATAACTGACGGAGGTCCTACTATAATGCACAGGGAGCTCTATTCAGTGCTGCGGCAACCCAAATGTGAAGGAAATATAAAGAAGAGGGGCTATATGCATACGAAGACCCGATTCACTTTGGAGCACAGCAGAAACAAACACAACGTTATAAAGCAACTAAACTTCAATAAAAACTTAAAAAAAAAAAAAAAAAAGAGAAAAGAGAAAGAAATAAAGTTGGTGGTTTGGCTTCCAGCCCAATGCCTGGAGGACCCGGGAGCCCTTTGGAGCGTAAGGGAAGTCCTACCCTGCCTCACGTCTGCGACTCCATCCCTTCTAGAGCAGGAGGGGACAGTGAGGTCACCACGGTCCCCCAGGGCCCAGGAAGCCCCAACAGTCACCGGCATCTGAAGACAGAGCGGTGACTCCGCGTCCCAGGGCCACGCCCGGGGCCTTTCTTGGATCCCAAAGGAAGCAGCTCCCACCCCTCCCACCGTCCAGAACGAAGCCGGCGGCAGCCGTATCCAGGCGCTCCGCAAAAGCCCGGAGGGCCCTGACTCTCGGGTCCACGCTGGCCTGGGCCGCATCGCCAGTCCCCCCTTCTCCGCCCTCCAGGCCCTTCTGTCCCCTCCCCCTGCGCAGAAGCGCCTGTTCGCGGTTTTCCGACGGTCGGGCTCCCCCGGTCCGAGTGACTAATCCCACTGGTTGAGCAACTAGCTGGCCCCGGCGCCCCGGCGACCGCGGCTGCGTCCCCCACCGCGCGGCGCTGTGCCCCGGCCTTGAACTTCGCCGGCCCAGGGCCGACCCCGCTCGCTCACGCCGTCCTGCCGGGCTCTAGACCCCGCGGCCCCGCGCCCGGCGCCTCGACATCGGCCCGAGCACGCGGGGCCCGGCCCTGCTCGTCTTCCCGGACGCGCGGGCGGTGCGTGGCGCTCGGATACCCCAGAATCTCCAGGTTAGTAAGGGGGTATCTCCTCTCGCCCGAGCGTTGGTGGCGAGACTGCGGGGAGAGGGGCGCCCCGCGAGGGCCTGGGCGAAGTGAAATACTTGGCCCACTCTGCATTTTGAAAGCGTTTTTGCAAAATTCTCCAAGATCGGGATGTATTCGTGGAATGCGGTCAGAGGTGAGGGTGCTCAGAGGCACTCGCCCCAGAACCGCATGTGAACACACACACCCCCTCCCCAGGCCACTCCAGCTCTCGGCGACCCCACGTTTCTCTGCCTCACCCGACTCCCAGTTTTGCCCCGTTAGCAGGGCTCTCCCCACTCCATCCCCACAACCCCACCAGCCCCCCGCTGTCAGCACCTACTGCTTTGTCTTTCTGTCTGTCTGTCTGTCTGTCTGTCACCGTCTCTCTCCCTCACTCGGGGTGTTTATGTCATTGTTTTCCTGAGTTCCCGCGCGCCAGGCTCTCCTGCCGTCAAAACCCGCCATCCCCACTCGGCCTGTGTAATTTAAAGCCATAGTTAAATTATGACTTCTCCGGACCTGTTGTGGCACCTACGCCTGAGCCTAATTAAATGATCACATCCATTCTGAAGGCAGCTCTCTTCTCCCCTCCAACGTTAATTACAACATAAGAGGCTTTAATGGCCCGCCTCACCTCCAGCTCCTGGAAAGAAAGGTCAGGCGATTAATTTTCGTCATTAATCTTTTCCCAATGTGGACACTGTGCTGTCACCGGAGCCTATTAAACCCCCTTTGTCCCCCCTTCCAGCCTCCCTCGCCCCTCACCCCCTCCTCCCTGAGTGACTGCAGAGAAGGAAAATATTTAAGAATCACTTTGTCTCTCTGGCTTTTTTTTCCCTTTGCCTGGAGACAGCTTCTCCTTGGGGGGCTCAGGGTGAGATGCGGGGAGTGGGGCACCAAGTTTGTTACCCTGCAGCTCAGACTGTGGGCCCTTCATGTCTGGAATGTACGAGTCCAGGAGTCAGGCTGGGGAGCAGAGTCTGGGTCTGTGGTGTTCCCTCCCCCCGGGGTGGGGTGGGGGTGGGTAAGGGGAAGGGGTGGGAAAGGCCAGGCCCTGCCTTGCTTGTGTGGAGGGAGAGATGAGGACCCTCCTGTCCCTGGTTCATCCTCCACTTGGATCCTCACAAAAGGAAACAATAAGGGGAGGACGTCCCTAGTGGTCCAGTGGCTAAGACTCTGCAGTCCCAACTCAGGGGGCCAGAGTTCTATCCCTGGTCAAGAAACTAGATCCCACATGCTGCAACTAAAGATCTCGCATGCTGCAAGAAAGATCAGATCTATGATCCTATGTGCTGCAATGTAGATCCAGCAGATCAGATCTATGATCCTATGTGCTGCAATGTAGATCCAGCTCAGTCAAATAAATAAATATTAAAAAAAAAAAGCGGACAAAAGCCAATAAAGAATGTATTGACACTTATGGTTTTCCTGTCTGGCATAGACCTGAAATTCGTCCTGTGGTGATCTAGATTTCTTCCCCATCACCTCCCCTTGTTTCTTTACCCCTTCCTCCCTCTCCCTGCAACTTCAGCCCCGTTAAATGGAAGATCATCTAGATTTCTGTAGTTGCAGAGGGCTGAGTGATGGCCACTCGTCTGAGGAAGCCGATCCTAGACCTAGCCCTCAGAAACTGGGTGTCTGCCAGCCCCGATGGTGGTCCTGAACTCCCAGTGAAGGGAAGGGAATGGGGGTGGGGTGGCCGTGTGGACTAGCAGATAGGGCAGGGCCGGGGTGGGGGGATGGGGGTGCGCCCTGTGGGGCAAGGGGACAGAGGCGGCCCTGGGGGTGTGCCTTCCTGGCACCCTGAATTCCAACAGCAGGCCAAAAAGAGGAAGAAGCAGGAGGGTGAATAAGTTCTCTGCAGACGACTTTTATTCCAATCCTAGAATTTATTCGATTTAAAATTCTAATCCAGAAGAGAGTCCCCGGGAAATGGAGGGGGTGAGGCTGAGCCAGGCAGGAACCAGGGAAATGCAGGTATGATCAGCTCCCAGGCTGGCAGTGTCTGGGGGTGCTGAGCTCTCTGGGGGGTCCAGCTCTGTCCCCTGAGGGGCCATACTAGGGGCTCAGGTCAGTGAGGGTGATGATTAGAAAGTGACAAAAATGGAGGGGTGAGTGGGGTTTGCACGGAGGGTGGGGGGCCCATTACCTAAACTCATGAGCCTAGACTCCTGGCCATATAGACTCCTGGCCGTACTCCTCAGCTCCTCAGACCAGCACCCACCGCTGCCACACCGACTCCCTGCAATGCCCCTCCTGGCACTTTCACCCCATCTGTCCAAGGAGCCCAAACTCCACTCTCTCTCCACATCTGAGGAGAGTCAAGAATCCCCTGGGCTGGCCCTGCTTGAGACACAGATCCATCGCCTCAACAAAAGCTGAATTAGCCATCCCTCAAACCTCAGAAACCCAGGGCTGCAGTGATTTCTAGAACTTATGTCCTCCTAGGTAGAAAGATGCTAAGCGTATGTGTCTGTTGCGGCAGGGGGTGGGGTGGTGGTGTTTGGGATGTGTGTGATGGTGTCTTGGGAACCTGAGACTCCCCAGTGAGAGGAAAGGGTAGCTTGGCCCTAGCATTCTCGGACCCTAATGATGGAGTTAGGAGAGCTTCTTTTTGGGAATCCAGTCAAACATGTGCAAGGCCTCAGTTCTGGACTGGGGCAAACAGGAAAGGCGGGGGCGAGGTGAGTGTGTGTGTGCAGAATCCAGTTTGTAAAAGAGACTTGGAAGACCCTACCAATGACCAAAATTTTTTCATGTCCAGCAAGACTGGTGGTGTCCAAGTCCCTGGCTTTTAGAAAGAAGAAACTTCTAGGAAACTCAAGAAGACTTGGCCGTGACCCAGGAAACTTAGATTCCTCGGACAGAGGCTTTCTTTCTAGGAAAGTGTCCCCTCTGCCCTCCACCTCCCCAAACCTGGCTCCTCCTGGCATCGGCAGCAAGGTGGGCATGGGCATCTTCCAGTGGCCCAGGAGCACATCCCCCCATTCGGAGTCAGTCCCTCCCCTGACACCCCCCCAACCCACTCCAAGGACATTGGGGACATCACGTCCACAGAACCCTGCACAGCCGGAGAATAATAATTAATAACCATTAGGAACAATAAGGAATACCAGTGCCCAGTCAGCCCAATGTGCAGCCTCGGCTTTTTTTCCTTCTTCCTTTTTTTTTTCCCCTTTTTACTTTAATGAAAACAATGATTTGACTTTGAAGAAAGTGACTTTTTTAAAGTGAAAACTGGATTGAGTTCCTCACCCGCCCCCTCCCCCTTGCCATCCCTCTTCCCTTCTGAGCTCCTCCTCCCATCTTGCCCCCTCCCATTTTTCTCTCTCCCTTTTTTCTTTTTCTTTTAATACTCTGCGTTCTATCATGCAAATCCCCTTTCAAATTATGAGAGTATTAGAGCCATCAACGGTAATGTCACCGCCACAAAATGAGAGTGGGGACTTAAGCACCTAACGAACAATGAAATGTGCGAGCCCTGGGACAGGACAATTAAGAACTGGGCTTAGCCAGCCAGGGAAATTTATTGCTATCAAATCCATATTTCTATTTTCCCCCTGAACAGTAACCTATTTGAATATGATTAAAGGGTTTCATTACGGCAGAGAGAAAGGCCCGTGTCCCGTGGTTCCCGGTGAGCTCACAAACATGGGCTTGTAGCCGGGGTGCCCCTGTGAGGAGATGGGTGGGGGGCACAGGGGAGGAAAGACAGTGGGGGACCAGGGGTCCGGAAAGTGAACATGAGGGGGCTGATTCCCTGCAGAGATGGGGCTGGCGGAGGACCTGGTGGGCAAGGAAGGAGGTCTCAGAGTCTCTGGTTCTCTGACTCTTTGCAGAAGGAGCTGGAAGGTCCATGAGCAGATGGGGAAACTGAGGCACTGGGAGGCTGAGCTGCTTGATGATGGCCACTCAAATTAGTGAGAGTGGGGGGGAGCCAGGATTTGATCCAAAGCCAGGATTGCTCTCCCTCTTCTTCCTACCCCCCACACTGGCATTCCCCTCCTTCCTTTCCACCTACCTTCTTCCCCCACCCCCCAAGTGATAAATGCTATAAAGATAGACTAACAGCCATCCTGGCCAGGGAAGATTTACACTCCGTCCGGGTGATGAGATGAGACCAGTCAGAGGAGGCTGAAAGCAGTGGAGACAGGGACAGCTTGCTGTTAGGATGAGCAGTGCCGATGCCGAGTCCTAAAGGGGTTCAGGGTGGGTTCAGAGGGGCCGGTGTGGGCTGGAGCAGCAGCTAAAGGCTCTGCTCTAACACAAACAGATGGCAAAGAATTCTTCTCCCCTAGAAGTCTGCACATTATCACCCTGCTGCACGGCAGAGCCTTAATAAGATCCGGCCGTCGCTCCTTCCTGCTTTCTCAGCTGCACCCAAACCGGTGATGACCGTCACAATGATACCAGTCACTGCGGCATGGCTCCTGAGCATTTGCGTATCGTTTTAGTTATAGGGAGCTTTCACACCCCTCCTCACCTTAAATCCTCAAGACAGTCCTTTAAAGTGGGGCAGGGCAGGTGAGTGAGATTCAGAGGGGTTAAGTAACTTGTGATAAATGACAGATCGGGAAGCTGAACCCAGGACTCTAACATCCATGCTCACATACATATGGTTTCTGGCAGGGGGGCAGCCAGGAACACACTTCAGTCCAGCCAGCTGCTGCTCACCACGCCCCCCTGCCCAACTTGTGGCAGCTTCGATCTTGCTGGAATTCCTGATGGAGAGGATAGTGGCCTGCCCAGACAGATTAGCTGTATCAGCCCAGACAGTCGAGGGTGATGGATGTCCTGGGAGACTGCCATCATGGTCAGTCCAGACTCACACTGGCAAATCGGGAATTACTCCAGATGGGAAAGAATTAAATGCCGAACTTTTCTGGTAGTCCAGTGGTTAAGACCCTGAGCTTCCAATGCAGGGGATGCAGGTTTGATCCCTAGACAGGGAACTAAGATCCCACATGCCATGTGGTGCAGCCAAAAAAAAGAAAAAAGAAAGAAATAGTAAGGACTTAATAATTGTTAGTTAAGTGATGCATTGTGTGGTCCTGAGCTGGGGGGTGGCATATGGCAAGGTGGGCCAAAGGTGTGAGATCTCTTCTGATATCTGGCAGCACCATCCCGAGGCCTCCTTCCCCCTACTTCCTTATCCATTTCCTAATAGTTTCCCCCATTTGTAACCCCCTTCCCATTATACTCTTCAGAGCCTGCAGCTTCTTGCATTCATTTCTCCATTACTCATCCATCCATCCACTCAAGAAACATTTACCAAGCACATGCTGGAATATAGAGACGTTGACCTCCTGTTTTCAAGGAGCTCATCAGCTATTAGAGAAAGGGGGAAGCACATGGCAAAGAATAGTGAGCAGAGGCCCAAGGGGGAGCTTCCAACTGGGCGCACACATACTCCAAGGAAGGGAAGGCAGACGTCATCCCCACTCAAGAGGTG
The DNA here is from genome assembly GCF_963930625.1 of Muntiacus reevesi. Classification (NCBI taxonomy): domain Eukaryota; kingdom Metazoa; phylum Chordata; class Mammalia; order Artiodactyla; family Cervidae; genus Muntiacus; species Muntiacus reevesi. Next base: position 17,091,156 of record NC_089268.1, on the reverse strand, counting down.
AGCAAGCTGAGGCTCAGAGAACTCACGTGAAGAGCCCAAGGTGGTGGCTGGTGTGAGAATTAAAACCTGGCCACCTGACAAGCTATTTGCTGTTTCTGTCCCACCCTATTTCCTTCCCATTCCGCCTTCCCTAAAACCATCTAATCTCTTCAGTCTTGGCCTCTGTTCATCTACCCACCCAAGGGTGTGGGTTAAAATAATAAGCCCAGTGGGATGGACACTGATCATAGCAATGGAGCAGGGTCCTGAGGCCCCCTACTGGGCTGGGTGCTAATGTTTAGCTGTTGAATCTTGGGGAAGTCCAGTAAATTCCAGGGCAACGGCTAGACTGGTGGGGAATTGGGCTGGGGCAGAGATGATTTACTAACTGGTTTGGAAATGCTAACCACCAGCACAGGCACACCAGTATATACCACACAACTCTCAGCATTATGTCCATCCAGCTGTGCACCCATCAATCATCCCATTCCCATTCCACCCCATGAACCCATTCCACCTCAGCCCCACCCACTGTGTACAGGCTCGAGCACGTGTATGGGGGCATCTATGAAGTAGAAGAGCTTCCTTCTCTCTAGGAGCTTACACTTGAGTTGGGGAGGCAGGATGTGTGGGTATATGTTAGTCAACCTGTCCTGTCTGACTCTTTGTGACCCCACAGACTGTAGGCCACCAGGCTCCTCTCTGTCCATGGGATTTCCCAGGCAAGAATGCTGGAGTGGGTTGCCATGCGCTTCTCCAGGGGATCTTCCCTACTCAGGGATCAAACCTCTGTCTCCTGCACTGCAGGTGTTCTTTACCGTCTGAGCCATCGGGGAACCCTGGGGAGCCAGGCTAGATCCACTCAGATGCTCAGCAACAGCCCAAGAGGTGTCTCGGGGCAGCCCAGCATGAATTGCCCAGCGCCTGGTACATGCCGAAATGGCTCAGAGCAGACAAAGAACATCTGTGTAGAAGAGGCTAGGGAGGCTGTTACAGCATGAGCTGGAGCTTTCAGTAAATGCAGATAAATCTCCCAGTTTCTTGGCTCAGTCTTTTGGGGACATCTCATGCTCCTTTCCCCATCCCCAATGTCCACATCTGAATACTGGTTTGCTGTGAGTCTGCCCGCACTCTGCCTCAGAAACTGGAGAGTGGGGACCAAGATGTGGCTTGCTCCCACCTTGACCTCTCTCTCCAGCAGGTACGTTACCTCCTGCAGGGAAGGAGCCAGTCTGGGCTTGGATTACCAGCTAGCCCTCCCCCACTACCTCCCTTTTCTCCGCTTCTCTTTCCTTCCCGGGGCTGTCAGTTTAATGGACAGGTGTTTAATTCCAGCCTGTCGGGTGCCTGGAAATGCCAGCTAGCATCACTGCACATCAGTTTGTGGAGCTTGCTCTTACAAGAACAGTGAGAAGCTGAACTCTGCTCTCTGTAGCCTGGCCCTCTGTGTCTCTGTCTCCATCTCATCGGGCAAATGTAGTTGCCCCTTGCTCACTGATGTTTTCCTCTGGGGCAGCTGGGCTCAGAGAGCCTGGCAAAAGAGGCCAAAAGCTTCTCCAAGTGCCTCCAGTGGAGAACGAGTTCCCAAGCCCTAGGTGTCATCAATTACATCCCTGGCACGCGCTGGGCCTGCTTTTTAACTATTAAAATCATGTAATAGCTAAAGCACACTGCTCCTGCAGCCCTAGGGCAGAGAGACAGCTGTCAGCTATGCTAGCCAGCATATAGGATGCTTCTCTCCTCTGCACCAGCCCTGCTCAGGCAAGAGACAGGAATGGCATAAACCTGGGAAATACATGGAGGCAGCCCCAGGAATCTGTCCAGAAGCTTAGACATGGGTGTCAGCGCATAATCTGGGATTCACTGTGTCATGCTACCCCCAGCGAGACTTGCCATGCAGCTCATCTATCAGTCTTTGGGAAAGTCTCCATACTGGGGGTTAGGGACAGATCAGAGGTCAGAAAGGAGGACCCATCTTTGATGGTTAGGGATAAAGCTTAAGGAACTGGGTCAGAACTAGGGTGCCTCTGGGACGTGTTAACTGCGGCCAGAGGACAGAGCTGGACAGCCCAGCTCAGATGGTGACAGCACCTGAATGGCGTCTCCGAGGATTGTTGGGCTCACCCTGGCACACAGCTTCCCCTCTTCTATTCCTGCCCACCCATACCGACTCCCTTCCTCGCTTATCTATTTCTTTCTGCTTTGACACCTCCTACCTGTCCCTGCACCAGACCTCCACCCACCCACATACACCAACGAGGCATCACGGTTCCTAACGAAACGGAACCACTGCCAGATGAAATATATTACTATTAAATACTTAATTCTTCTAGTGAGCAGAGAGCAGGCAGTATGAATACGATTATTAAAGAAAATTACTTTGGCTGATCAGATATTTCTGCATACTAATTTCTGACCCCTCTTCCCTCACTCCCGCTTCACGTCCCTCAGAGACCAGGACAGATAAAATTCCATCACAAATAGCTGATTACCAAGGCTTGCATTAAAAAATCACATTTCCCCCTGCCCCTCTCTCTCTCCTGTGCCTTCTTCTAGGCTGATGTCCTTGCTGGAGAAGGGGTGTCCCTAGACAACAGCAGCCACTGGACAACACATAGGGAGACCCTAGTCCCTCCTTCTCTCTCTCTACATTTTCTCCAATGTCAGCAGATCTACTAATCCAACCAGTTCCCTAAATGGGCAGAAGATCCTGTAAGCCTGAGAGACCCAGCTCTTAGCTCCTTAAACATCTTATCTCAAGCTCCAGTGTTCTGTGCTTAAGGACATACAGGGGCCACCCACTAACCAAAATGACTGACTTTACACTGAATGGGGACCTCCAGCTCTTAGGAACAGGAAGTGTGTTCAGAGGCCCCACCCCAAAGGGTAGGGGCTTCCTAACTTCTGAGCTTTCTGATTGGCTGAGCTTTAGGTTTCTTTGTAAACATCTGAGGAATACAGAATTCTGATGTAAACATCAGAGGAATACAGAAGGAATTCATTCATTCACCACGGAAGTCAGCATACTTTGATATGTGTATAGACATGTATATGCATCTCCAATGTCTGACTCAAAATCACACTTGAACCTCCAATGCCTTGGTTTTCTCATCTGCAAAATGGGGGTAATAGCAGTACGTACTTCGTATGATTATTGTGAAGATTAACAGAAAGCACTTAGAACACCATCTGGCACTTACTACGTACCATATAAGGGTTACACCCGACCCATTCATGAATGACTCATCCCATATTTCCCTCATCAGGAGGAGTTTCTCCAGGCTTCTTTCCTAGACTCTCACTTGGCTTAACTAGGTTCTCAGTGCCTCCCAGACCCCCTTCGCAAGAATCCCTTAACCCCACACTGAGCAATTATCAGGGTTCTGGCAATCAGGGGCGGTGAGGGGAGCATGCTAAAAATATACCCATTCCCCACAATCCCATAAGCCTTCAATTTACCTGCTTTTATAAAAAGATGCTTCCTTAGGTGTCACCCATGGAAGATATAATTACAGCTTGGGAATGTTAATTCTTCTGCTCCTGATACATGGATCACTGCTCTGCAGGGCTTGGGCCCTCCCCAGAGCCTTGGGTGGAGGCGGGGGAGATGGGCAGGCAGCCTGGAGAGAATCAGGTAATGCCAGGGCAATGTCAGGCCTGGAGACCTGCAGGGAGGTGCCCATAAACCAGAGCACCTTGGCAGGACCTGTGGTGATGGGTGAGGATTGCAGGGGGTGTCTTCTCATCCCAGGTTATCCTCAGGAATCCCCTAGGCAGCTGGGGCAGGAGGGGGAGGATACCTTGGACAGAGCCCCTGCCAGCCTTGTGAGGGAGAGACAATCCTGCTCCACCCCCCTCCACCCCACCCACTCTTCAGCCCTTTCTCAACACAGCAGCCAGAGGGATCTCCCTAAAACCTGAGAACTAGTTCCTCATCTCACTCAGAATCATCACAATGGCCTCTAGCTCTGACCCATCCCTTCCCCACTGTATTTCCCCCCCCAGCACTCAGCAGCACCCACTCTTGTACATATTGTCCTTCTTTGTTTTGTTGTAGTGCAGATCCTTCACTGAGATACACATTCCATGAGGACAAGGATTGCTGTTTTCACTGTTTTGTTCCCAAGGCTCAGGAGTGCACCACCAGGCACATAGAGGTGCTCATTGAGAGTCTGCGGATGAAGGTGACTCTTCAGAAAGGATTTCCAAGCAGGAGGAAGAATGAGGGCAAAGCATAAATGCACAGGAGGGACCCACGCATTTGCAAACATGAGTGTTTCTCCATGTTTGGTGCACAAGCACGAGTGCTTATGGAAAAGAGGAAGAGATGACAGCAAAGCTGGTGTGGCCTCTGTCTATCTGGAGACGGCAAGCAGGAGAGTTGCAACATGAGTAGTTTTGGGTTTCTGGGGACTTCCCTGGTGGTCCGGCAGTTAAGAATCTGCCTTCCAGTGCAGAGAACTCGGGTTCCAGCCCTGTTTGAGGAACTAAGATCCCATATGCTGCGGGGTGACTAAGCCTTGGGGCCATAACTGCTGACCCCACAGACTCTGCAGCCCAGGCACCACAACTAGAGAAGACCATGTGCTGCAACAAAGACCCAGCAGGACAAAAAAAAAAAAAAAAAAGATTTGTGTTTCTGTAAGATCCTGGGGGCTAGTGGAGAGTGGATTACAGCTGAGCAAGACTGGAGGCAAGAAGACCAGGAAGGAAGCTGCTTAGATTTGCACGAGGGAGAGGATGAGGTCCTGGCCCAAAGCAGGGTGGTGTGGATGGGGGTGAGTTTCTAAGAGATGCATAGGGGTCTGGAGTGAAAAGCAAGGTGGCAGGCCTCCTCCCGCCTCTCCAAAGCATGTCTTCCTGGTCCCCAACCCTAGCCAGACTGTCCTCAGCTCCGCCCCTGGGAGATCCCTCCCTTGCCATCTGGCTTCTATCTAAATTCTGTTCAGCTTGCAAAGCTCAACCCAATGGCTTCCTCTGGCCCCGAGCCCTCTGTGTCACACTGATGTTCTCTGAATGAATGTCTGGTGCTCCTCATTGACCACGCGGGTCATTGCCTGTCCACAATGACACGGACATATTTCAAGAAAACTTTCCTTGTGAATTTCTTGAGGGTAGGGATTGTAGCTTTTCTACTGCGAGCCTGACAGAATTACACAGTGATTTAGAGCCTGGGACTTTTGCCTCTGGCTGTCTTGGGTTTAAATCCTGAGTTTCCCACTTAGAAGCTAATTGACTTTAGGTAAAGTAACTTCCCCATTTGTAAAATGAGAATAAAAATATTATCCCCTCACAGGATTCTTCTGAGGATGAACTGAGTTAAAACATGTAAGAGAGATGAGCGCCTTTACACACTCCCACAACACCTATATTTCTCCTGTGTTGCATGCCACACACCTACAAATATTTAGCGGAGTGCATCATGATGGTGACTGATGCTTTGTCTTCCCCACTGGACTGTAAGCACCTTGAAGGCGGGAGCGAGCAGAGTCCAGCACAATCTCTTGACACATCATAACTGTCAGATAAGTACATGCTGAATGAATGGATGGTTATAGTATTAAACATGTAACATTGAATTTGACTGAAACTAAGATGCCAAACAAGAGAGAAGCCTAGGAATGTTTCCTGTGGTCCAGTGGTTAAGACTCCATGCTCCCAGTGTAGGGGACCCCAGTTCTATCCTTGATCCGGGATCTAGACCCCACATGCCACAACTAAGGTCTGATGCAGCTAAAGAAATTGTTTTTTTTTTTTTTTTTTTTTAAGAGAGAAACCTAATCTAGCCAAATTGAGCCTGGTTCTTCCCAGGAATTCTGGTGTCCTGGGGGAGCATCCCTGAAAGGATTTCTTTCATCACACCCTTGCTGAGGGGTCCAAGCCGTGACCCTTCGGCTGGGCCTGGCCTAGGACAGGGTGGGTGAGTCTGAAGGGAGGTCCTGGGCTGTCTGGCCCCCCACCCTGCCTCAGAACGGAGGATTCTGGGATCAGATGCAGGGGCGGGGCGCAGCCTGCCGGACCCTCTGGGGAGCTGGCAGGCCCCGAGCCTCTGTGGAGCACTCGTCCCAAGGCTGTATATACACAGGGCTGGGAATGTTTATTTTTCCTTATTGACTTTCTCCAAATAAACCCCTGGCCAGCAGAAAGGGGCTCCCAGCAGCAGCTGTTTACCCAGTGTTTGTGATAAAGAGGCTTCTCCATAGCAACAGGTGGTAATGTGCAGCTCTCAGAACACGCAGGGCCTTGCAATGGGGCTGTGTTTACTCAAAGGGGAAGAGAAAGGGGCGGAGGGAGGAAGGGAGGGCGGCAGGCAGGCAGGAAGGAAGGCAGGAAGGAAGGGAAACCAGGAGACTGAAGGCTGGGAAGTGAACCAAGGGGACACCCGGGAGGAAGCCCCAGGAGGAGTGTGGTTTCTGTCCCCAGCGAGGCTTCTGCTGTGAGTTCCTGGTGGGCCCGGAGAAGGGAATTCCATCCAGTGACGGGCAGGGATGCGTGTGCCCGGCGGGCGTGAGGTAGCTTCGAGCACCGTACCCAGAAGACACCCAACACGGGCTTGTGTGACCTGAAGTGTGAGCCTCAGTAATTGTGTGTTTAAGTTACTCTGTGTGTGTGTGTGTGTGTATGTGTGTGTGTGTGTGTGTACATGTGTCCTCTCATGCTGGGAGGGGAGGACAGACTCGTTTCCTAAGGCTGTCATGTTACCATGGAGTTGGTGGCTTAGAACAACGGGAACTGATTCTGTCACAGTTGAGGAGACCAGAGGTCTGAGATCAAGGTTGAGGTGAGCTTGGTTCTGTGTGGAAGTTCAGAGGGAGCTTCTGTTCCACGCTGCTCTCCCAGCTTCTCAGAACGGCCAGCCGCCCTCCGTGTTCCTTGACTGCGGAGGCATCACTCCAGGCTCTGCTCCCACTGCCACGGGATGTTCTCTCTGTGTGTCTCTGCATCTGAGGCTGCGTTTCCATCTTCTTATAAGGACACCAGTCATTGGATTAAGGGCACCCCCCGATCAAGTGTGACCTTATCTTATCTCGACCAATCTGCAAAGACCCTATTTTCAAATAAAATAATATTCACAGGTACGAGGGGTTTGGACTTGAGCACATCTTTGGAGGACACAACTGTAGCACAGGGGTGGTTGTCAGTAAAGCTTGGGTGATAAACCGACATGCGACTCTTTGAAAGCAGGCAGCTCCCTCATGCACTCTCCATCCCTCCCCTGCACAAGGTGGGGGGTGTCTGGGGAAGGGGGGAAGGGAGCTGTCTCACCTGGGTGAAGCCCTCAGATGGTGGCAAGAGCAGGAGGGGTGAGGCATTGGTGTGGTGCTGGATCCAGTCCCCATCCCAGTTGTGTGACTTTGGACAAGTTGCTTCTTCCCCCAGTGCCTCCATTTCCTCATCTGTCCAACAGCACCCACCCCACAGGGCTGGGAGAATCAGAAGGCCATTGGCACAATGCCTGGCATGCAGCAGGCACGACTCAAAGTCGGGCCATCTTTCTAATTTTCACAAGAGCCCTTGACTTTTCCTGAGAAGCACATGAAAACCCGCTTGGGACGGTCACCTCCCCCAGATGGTATCTCCTCCTGCAGACAGTGGCCTCTGCTCCAAAGCTGGCACAGTGACCCCAGCACCCGGGGGGATGTGACTGAATGTGGGCATCCCTGATGGAGTTAGTCCCAGGGACCCGGTGTGTGGTGGGGGTGGGGAATGTGTATCAGCGGGGGTCTTCCAGGGAGACACGACGCTCACCACTGGGGCACACAGACACACACCTGCACCCCTCCGCTCCCCAAGCATCGGTACCAAGACCTAGGCCAGCCCTGAGCCCATACAACTGCCTGCGCCATGGTGTGCAGGGGGTCAGTGACCAGGCTGAAAGCTCCTCCACACACATACACACTCGCTCCCCTCACAGAGGCATGTGTGTGCCTCTCAGACACACACACAACTCACAGGCATATGCACCTTACAGATATACACACCCCTCACAGACACACACCCCTCACAGACATACATATGCATGTGCACGCACACACACACACGCAAACACACACCCCTCACAGCCTTCCTCCCACGGACAGGCTCAGCCACGGGAAGCCCATCTCCAGTCCCATAGGTTCGGCAAGTCAACACAGCCCATGGAAACCCACAAGTATTTGTTCACACACACATATTTCTTTTCTTTTTTTTTCACTGAATCAGAAAAGTTTATTACGCAGTAGACAGTCAATAAGCATTTGTTGAATGAGTGAGTCTCCACTTGCTGCTCATGAAAATGAAGATTATCAAACTGATCGTATTTTTATCAGTTTAGTTAAAAATGCAAACCATCTCATTTTATCAAACCTCTCAAGATGGTTTGGTGTTCAGGTTTCAGATGTATTACTGGAAGTTTAATTCCTTTCTGTGATACACGGGGATTGTGCAGGCCACCAGTCAATATTCATTTTTCAGATATGTGAAGTCTATCTACTAACATTCAAAGGTTTTCCTTGATGCACACACACATATTTCTTGAATAACTACCATGCTCCAGGCACTGTCCTAGTCACTAGTGAGGTGGCAGGAGACAGAACCTGGAGAGTCCACTCTAGACAGTAAGAAAAATGAATAAGGAATTTACTTCGTGTATAAGAAGGAATTTGTTGCTATGGACAAACTCGAAGGCAGAACAGGAAGGAGAGAGGAGGACAACTTTAAGTGGGTCCTCTGCGCCCTCCTGGGGCACCCTTGCCCTCCCCTCCCTAGTGCCAGGGCGTAAGGAGAGCCCCACGGGCCCCAGTGGAGTGGCTCAGCGACGGCTGGTCAGACAGGAGTGTGGGGGGCTCCGGCATCCCCCTCCCTCGGGGGTGGACCGCGCTCCCCGAGCTCCTCTGCGCTCTAACGGCAGCGTGTCATCCTCCTGTTACTATTCTAATCCTCATTACAGGGACCTGTCCTCGCGCTCAAACACAACAACCACGCAGCCTGTTACACTGCTCCGCGGGGAGACAGGGCATTTTTCTGGAGCTGCCGGGGAGAACAGTCAGAGCAGCCCGGGGAGGAAGAGTTGATGCCTTCTGGAGTTTCTCGCGGGGGTGCAGTCCCTTCTGGATGTCAACTCATTCTCTCCTCTGTCCTCCCAGCTCCTATCATCATCCTTACCGTCGAGCGCGCAGCTAATTGTTTACTGCAGGCTGCTGCCTGCCACGAGCTGAGCCAGGAGGACCTCAGAGCCCGGCTGGCCCTTCACTCCCTTAATCTTTGCAGCTGGGCACGCGAGGCAGTGCTGGGCACACAGTCGGTGCCCCATAGATGCAAGACAGGACAGGAACCAAAATAAATGCGGGATTTGGTTGGAGGAGAAGCATGGCCTGTTGCCTTAGGCCCCCAGGTGGGGCCACAGGACACGGAAAGGATGAGAGGCAAGGGGCTTCCCCCTTCCAGCCTCCGAGGAGCGGTGCTCTACCAGAATCACAGTCCTTGAACTTACACGTCAGTGATTCCTTTGTGCTGAATGTGACCCCCTTCATCCAGAGTTCTCGTTTACAAGACAAGCACCCTCCCTGGGAAAATTAATGTATCTCACGACCAGGCTGTGATGTTGAATGACCTGGAGCAGGTCCTCGAACTTCTCTGCACTCCAGTGTGCTGTTCTGTGAAATGGGGCTATTTCTCACGCTTGTCTCAAGGTTGTCGTACTGATTAAACAAGTCACTCTAGAAATGCATACATCAACGTGCCTGACACACAGTGACTGCTCGGCGACTGGGTGAGCATGAGAATCTGGGGTATCACTCCGACAGGACACATCACTGGGGTGGGGGCGGGGGAGGGGAATTTTGCTGGATGGATCATTTTCCCCAGGGCTGGCCAGCCTTGGTGTTGCCCAAGAGACTGGGGCAAGAGAGGGGACCTGAGGGACTTAGAATCTCAGGCAGCTGGGTGGGCTTGGACCCCTGGGAGCAGAGCCCTGGGGAGACAAGGGACAGGGCCAGTGTTGGGGTCCTGGTCTGGGGAGAGGGGTGCCTGGGAGAGAGAAGTGGGAAGGTGAGGGACAGGGGACCAGCAGGTTGACTCCCAGCCCCGAGTGATGAGCACAGGGGAGACAGCTAGAGAACAGAGCCCTCAGAAAGTTTCCAGCACATTCCTGCTAAAATTAGCCTCGTCTTGCATACGCAACTCTATATTTAAACCCGTGGCCTGTCAGAGCCGCTGCGCCGCTGGCACATGCCAGAGGGCTTGGGGCCCAGCACAGAAGCAGGGGTGCAGGCGGCAGCCCTGGGCATGGACGTGGCATCTGGGGGCAAGGCCACCACCCGCCCCCACCTGCTGGTGCAGAGTTGCAGGGGGTGCATGAGCGTGCGGTGCATGTGTATTCTTCCCAAGTAGTGTACCAGGCCTCCAGCCTCTTGTCCCGGCCTCAGGGGACAGACTGCAGCAGGACAGATGGACATAAATAGTCACAGATGCCGGCACATGCAGAAGGGATGGAGACAGGCAGGTGGGCAGAATGCTATGGGAGGAAAAAAAGGAGAAAGGAACCCATGAGGGAGGGATGGGGTGGGGGCAGAATGACTGAGGAAGGGGCGTCAGCTTGACATCCAGGTGGCACATCCAAGGGACCGAGGGGGCAGGCTCACAACGAGAGCTCGGCTCCCTCTGACCACCGAGTCCCTGGCTCTGAGGATGAGGGGAACCCACCTGTCCCCTCCTTCCCCGCAGCCGCCCAGCCTTCTCCAGGGAGAGCGCTGGCTGATAAGAATCCAGTTTTACCTGAGGCCTGGAACATTAACTTTGACACTGAAAAGGGGATATTTTATTACCCAGGAATATTTCTGCATCTCTTCAGAGATCTTCTCGTTCAACCCCCACTCTCAGCAGCAAGCCTCTTTAGACAATTAAAGCTGACTCTCCAGTTAGACCTCCCGATGGGGCCACTCCCGGCCCCACGGGGGTAAGTGCCTCCCTTGTCCTGTGAGGCTGACCCCTCACCCTTGCCCTACTGTTGTGTGTGGATGTCTGTGTGTGTGTGCATGTGCGTGTGTCTGCACAGGCCTGGGGCAGGAGTGGGTGACCCTGACGCTCTCTCACCAGGCGTTCCTGCAGCCCCCATCTCCCCAGATTGCAGACCCTCAAGGGGCCCGCCTCTGGGAGCAGTCAGTGCCCTCTTAGGCTACAGATGGGACAACTGAGTCTGTGAGAATGCCCAGGGTCACCTAGGGAGCTCACAGCTGACCTGGGCCTGAACCTGGGTTTACACCTTTCCATGTACCCTTTATCTTCTGTTGAGCTAAGTCCTTGTCATCCTTAGTGCATGCCCCGCCCAGACATCACTTCCTCTCTGAGATCCTGCTCTGGCTTTCCAGGTAGGGTGACCAATGGGCCAGTTTTCCTGTGACTGTCCTGGTTTCAGCACAGAATGTTCCACAACCAAGCCAGGATGGTTGGTCACCCTATTTCCAGGTCAAAATGATTCCGCCTCTTTCTGTGCTCCCAGAATATCCAAGGATAACAGCTAATATTTATTGACCCACTCTCCCATTGTCCTAAGCACTCAACAGGGATTCCCCAGTTTTACCCTCATAAAAACACTAAAGTAAATGCAATTATCCCCGTTTTGCGATGAAAAGAGGAAGGTAGAGAGAGGTGAAAAGGCAAGCCCAACTGAGAGGGGCAGAGCCAGGACTGAACCATTCAGACTCTAGCTCCAGAGACAGGGCTCTTAGCCACTGGGCTATCAGGTCCTTTCTTGGAGGGTTCCTCTTGTGGTTGGTATACAAGGCTGACACCTTGGGACTTGCCCGATGGTCCAGCAGTTAAGAATTTGCCTTGCAATGCTGGGGATGTGAGTTTGATCCCTGGTTGGGGACCTAGGATCCTAGATGCTTCAGAGCAACTCAGCCCACACGCCACAATGGAAGATCCTATAATGAAGATCCCCTGTGCTGCAACTAACACCCAACAGCTAACCCTAACACAGCCAAATGAATAAAGAACTTTTTCTTTTTTCTTTTTTTTTTAAAAAAGAGACTGTCTCCTTGCTCAACCAAACTCTTGGCATAACAAAACCCAAGTCTCTTTAACCCTGAGTGGTGCTGGGTACATGAGAGTCAACCAAGCAAAACTGTGCTGACTTAGTCCATGCCTGGCCTGCCCTCCCTTCTTAAGTGCTAATTCCTTCTTTTTGACCCACACCCTCGGCCTCTGGCCTTCCAAGCCATCTTCCCTACTCCTATTTGGTGTCTTTCTGGTTCCCCAGCCCTCTATCCCAGAGTGTTGAGAGAAACTAGTTTCTCATGAGCCAGTGAAGGCCGGAAGAAACCCGTGCACGCATTCTGAGCGGTTCCAGACTTTGGCCAGAGGCCACGGCAGACCCACCTCTGCACGTGGCCCCAGGACGGGAGCGCTCAGACTCCGGAAGCCGGACCCTGCTGGCGGCCTCTGGCTTTGGCGGCCTCCGCTGCTGCCACCCCGCTCCTGAGCAGCTGTAACTCCCCACCGAGGGGCACGGGTGGTACAACTCTTGCGGTTTACTGTTTCCAGAAACCCTTAGTGAAATTACAGCTTTAATTAAATACAGCTGGCTGTACGTTATACTCCATATAATTATCGTGTTATTATTATTATCACTTAGACAAAAGTTCAAACAAAGTTTATTGTAAATACTGTTTGACAGAAACAACTGAAGGATCCCCTTCAGTTATAGGGCTATTGGCTCGCCTGAGTGACAGAGGGGTGTGGCTGTGGCCGCTTGTAGGCAAAGGGGAGCGGAGCCCTTTGGGGCACGCGGGTGTGCTGAAGGCACCCAGGAAGGCAGAGCCCTGGGCTGGGATCAGGCTAAGGAGCCGTGGGACCTTGGGCAAGTCCCCACCCCATCTCTAGGCCTCAGTTCCCTTCTTTGGAATAGTTTTTTTTTATCCTACGACTGTTGCTTGAGACCTACTATGTGTCAGGCACCATTTCAAGCCCTGGAGCTCAGAGGTCAACCAAGCAAACAGAACTCCTACCCTCAGGGAGCTTACATTCTAGTGGAAAGAAGAGAGACAGAACATGAATGCATAAATAAACGTGCAGTCTAATAGCAGGTAGTGGGACTTCCCTGGTGGTTCCAGTGGTTAAGAATCCTCCTTCCAATTCAGGGGACGTGGGTTCAATCCCTGCTTGGGGAACTAAGATCCCACATGCCTCGGGGCAACTAAGCTCGCGTGCCACAACTAGCGAGAAGCACACACGCCACAACTAGACCCAACACAACCAAATAAGCCGATAATAATTAAATAAGATGTACAATAAAAAAGTAGGAGGTAGCAATGAGTAACCTGAAGAAAAATAAAGCAGGGAAGGACAGAGAAAGGAAAATTAGAAGGCTGGGGAGGGGTTGCTATTTCAAGAAAGACTCCCCCAAAAGAGGTGACCTTTGGCCAAGGACCCCAATAAAGTGGAGGACTGAGTTGTGAGAAAATAGGGGGAAGCGCACGCCCAGCTTTGGGACGGGCACTAGCAAAGGCCCTGGGGCAGGAGCCTATTTGGTGTGTTTAAGGGATTACGAGGAGGCCAGAGTCCTTGGAGCAGAGGACAGGATGAAAGAGATGATGGGAGACAAGGTTGGAGGGAAAGTGGGCCACATGTTATGTGTGGTAGGCCGCAGAGAGGGACTTTGGATTTTATTCAAGTGTGATGAATAAAATACCCCGCATGTGCTTTGCAATGCAGGGGGCAAGAGTTTGATCCCTAGTTGGGGAACTAAGATCCCATATGCATCAGAGTAACTAGGCCTATGTGCCACAGTTACTGAGCCCACAGGCTCTGGAACCCACGGGACACAACTAGAGAGTGAAAAATGCTGAGTCCTAACCATTGGGCCACCAGGAAATTCCCAAGATGCCAGCTTTAGAGACAAGCTGCCACAGGCTTCCCACTAGAAAAGCCACAGAAATAACAATAGCTTCTATTCATTGAGTGCTTTCTATGAACCAGGCACTGTTCTGGTTTCAATACTTTATTTTTTTTTCTCATTTCATCTTTATATTCACCCTAAGAGGTGGGTTCTATGGTTAACCCCACTTTGCAGATGGGGAAACTGAGGCATAGACAGGTTAAGCATCTTGCCCAAGGTCACATAACTAGTGAACAGGGAGCTGGGATTGAACTCAGGCTGTCTGGCTCCAGAGTCTTTGCTTCATCAGACTCAAGCTTCCTTGACAGTCTAGAGAGAGACATTTCAAAACAGCTGGAGACAGAGGGACCATCATTCCTGATCTTCCTGACTTACTGTGCCCAGAGCATGGCAAGTATCTGAACTGGATCGCTGACATGCACAGCACAAGAGGAAATTTCCATGTGTGGAAGGAGAGGTTTCTCTGAGCCTGCTGTCCAAATACCTCCATGGCCCTTCCCTGGAGGCTCAGATGGTAAAGAATCTGCCTCCAATGCAGGAGACCTGGGTTCCATCCCTGGTTCGGAAGATCCCCTGGAGAAGGGAATGGCCATCTACCCCAGTATTCTTGCCTGGAGAATTTCACAGACAGAGGAGCCTGGCGGGCTACATCCATGAGGTTGCAAAGAGTCAGACACGACTGAGCGACTAACACATTTCACTGACTATGGCCCTTGCAATTGGTACCTAAAGTCAAAGACCCACAGCATATTTAAACTGGAAGAATCTTCAATAACAAGCCTAAGTTGTATGGTATAGACATGGGAACTGAGGCTCAGAGAGAGGCGATTACCCTGCAACCTATTGGAGAGATTTGTAGCCCAGATTTTGCCCCGTGATCGAACTTGGGGTCCTCAATGAGGGCTGGGCAGGGTAGAAACTACACATTATGGGGTAGACTTGGAGTGCTGGCCCAGCATCTCTCTGCTCTAACCTCAGCTGTGTGGTGTGCATAGCCGTATGTGTGCCCAGGTGTCAGAGGGCTGAGCTGGAGAGGGTGGGTGTGAGCCTGGACTCTAGGAATCCAGGAAACTTAGCCTGTGACTTCCAGCACTCCCAGCCCCAGCCACAAGGGGCAGTGTGGTGCCCAGTGATTCTCACTGTAGGGCCAGGGGCTTCTGCAGACAAAGCAGGAAATAAAAGGGGTTGGGGGCTTGGCATTTCAAAATCCTTGTGCCTCTAAGGATGGGGGCAGGTTGTCACTGGTGGCCAGGCCACCGCCGTGAGCCTGCTGTTTATCCTCCTTCCCAGGAGACGCTGGGCCCATCACCTGGCTCGGAGCGTGGAGCAGGTTGCTAACTTCTGCTGACACGCTGGCAGGGGCGACCGTTCCCAGGCTGATACCTCATGGCAGCCACACTTGCACAAATCTTTAATTGTTTAGTTTAAAGAATTGTGTTTTGACCGCGAGGGGATTTTGGCTGGAGCTCAAGAAGTGATAATGATATTTCGCTGCCAAGACGTCTCCTTGGTGCTCTGTGTGTTAATGTGCACTTCCAAGACGCTCCAATTAACTGCATCAGCTCTCGGGGAGAGAAAGGAGAGGGAGAGGAGGCAGGCAGGGGAGAAGGGAAGGAGAAGGCTAGTGATCCGGAGAAGGCAGACAGGCCCCCCTTCATCTTTTTATTAGCAAACAAATGGGGGGTGGGCGACAAAGTTCTTGAAGCTCCAAGTGGTGTTTCATGCTTTGGAGGGGAGATCCTGGGTAAGACCAGGAGGTCCCCGAAGTCAGATGCCCCATACCAAGCTGAGGCTCTCCTGACCTGCAGTCCCCAGGGGTGGGCTGGCTTCATGGGCCCCACCAGTCTGCCAGCTTCACCCATTTCCTCCTTGCTGGCCCCTGCCTACAGGCTGTCTGCCTCCCCATGACTCAAGAGGGAGAAGACAGAGCTGATACAGACCCCTGACTCTGACCCTACCCGGGATCCCATCCTCTGACCATTCCGGCCTCCTCCCTCCTGCTCGCCCCCACCCTACCCACCCTTCGAGCATCTCTGCTGTTCCTTGAACTGAACATGCTGGGCGGGTGTACACCACGGCAGAAACTGCATTTGCCGTTCCTCTGCTTACAGCGCTCTTCACCAAGGTATCTGCTTGGCGGGCTTCCCCACCTCCTGGAGGTTTTGACACATGTGTCACCTTCTCAGTGAGGCCATATCACACATTGCAAGACGTGCCCCATCACTCCCTCTCCCCCTTCTCAGTTTTGTCTCTGCAGCCTCTACCACCATCTAAAATATCATTTATCCAGTTTCTAATTTTATTATCTGTCCACCACTGGCATGCCCCCACCTTGGAGGGGGGCAGAGTTTTGTGTTCTGCTATCTATTTCCAGTAAGTAAAACAGTACCTGGCACATGAGAGACAATTAATATTTGCTGGTTGGGGACCTCCTTGGTGGTCCAGGGGCCCAGACTCCAGGCTGCCAACACAGGAGGCCCGGGGTTCCATCCCTGGTCAGGGAAACGAGATCCCACACGCTGCAACTCAGAGTTCGCAGGCCACAACTAAGACCCGACACTGCCAAATACATTTTTAAAAGAGTTCTGGTTAAAGACAGCATGAATGAACTCTGCACTTACCACCGCGCCTTGTCCCCACACAGTTCCCTACTCTGAATCTGAACTCCAACTCTTTGTCCACCCCTCCAGTTAGGCCTGCCACTACACCAACCCCTTCCCTAACTAGTTCCTGACCCTCAAATCTCACTCCTACTCTCTGACCCCCGATGCAACCGCAGCTCTAGCCCTGCCTTCACCTCTGCTCTTAGCCCTGCCCTCACCAATCAAATCTTGACCTGCCCCCCATCCAGTCAGCGCCTTCTTAATTAAATGGTCCTCAGCCCTTCCCAGAAGTCTCCAGGTGCTTTGAGGACCCACTCCACCCTGGGCCTTGAAGCAGGACCTCCTGCTGGAAATCCCAAAGCAGAGGGGGTGGGGGGCGCACCTCTCCAGGTGAACACATTCCCCCTCCCAATCCTCCCCTCAAAGAGAGGACAGGGGGTCAGGAGGTTCTGGCCCAGATTGCTTCCTAAGGGCCAAGATCCCAGGCAGGCAGGCTCACTTGTCAAAGAGCCTTGGAGAAGGACTCTGGGCAGTCGGCAACCCCTTCAGCCCTGCCTCTGGTCTGCAGTGGCAGGGGGAGGGGAAGGAGGAGGGAGCAGAGAAAGGGGAGGAGGGGGGAGGAGGAAGGGGAGGCGGGAGGGCGAAGGAGCGGGGCTCCTTGGTCTTCCCACGAGGGTGCCCGACTTAAGCACAAAAATGACTTTTCCACATGCTGAGGCGTGAGTTCACAACAGCCACCCCCCTTCCCTCTCACACACAGACTCACACTCTGTCCACGCGCAGAAGCATCTAGAAGCGCAAACGCAGGCCAAAGCGGCAGTGTATGTGAAAGCAAAGGCTTGCTCTAAAGTAACATTCGCTCTCTGTACCCCCCCCCCGCCCCCAACCCGTACCCCAAAGTGCAGGGATGTGGGCGGCTGGCCGGGCCGCCCCTGAGAGGAGGGGTGAGGGCCGGGGTCCCAGCGGGGCGGGTCTGCATTCTCCATCCCCCTCCCCTCCGTCTTCCTCCCACCACCTTCTCCCCTCTCCCGGTACCCACTAGGCCTCCGAGGGAGGGTCAGCGCTGCCGGCTCAGGTTACCAGAAGCTGAAGACAGGAAGATTTAGCGAGGGAGCCGGGACCAGCACAGTGTGCTGTTTGTCCGCCTTTGAAACCGGAGGCCGAGCGGCGGGGGCGGGGAGCGGGCGGGAGGCCGCGGACACTCGGGTGAATTATCGCTCCGTTCGGGTTCTGACTTCCAAGGCTCTGGCCGCCCTCCCCCGGCCCCAGCTCCTGTTTCTCCAGGTGCCGGGGTGTTTTCCTACGTGTTAATTTGCCCCAGTTCACGCGCCCATTCTTGGCCCCGGCCCCCCAAGGGGAGACCAGCCCGTCCTAGGGTGTGGGTCAGGGGGGCCCTGGGTAGGGGGGCGGCGGAGAGAGCCGGGAGGTGCGGCCCGAGTCTTGCCCTGGGCTGAGAGGAGCAAGAGACCGGGCGGGTGGTGCGTGTTTGGGGAGGGTTGGTGTCAGCTCAGAGAAACTCCACTGCGCTCTCCACGCCCGACACCCCGTCCCCAAAGCCCCAGGGAGGTCCCGATGGGCCTGCGCACTCACAGCGACCCCTGTCGGCCACTCAGCACTCCCCAGCCACCTCCTCCAGGAAGTTCGCCAGGTCTTCCCCTCCCTGGAAAAGAGACCAGTAGACAATGCTGTAAGATGCCTTTGGCTTATCAGAGGTCCTGTCGCTCTGTCTTCCCTAAGACATCATAAGGTAAGTCTAGCTCCTTCATGATTTTTAGAGATGACATTTTAGAGACAGGGAAACTGAGGCTCTGAGAGGTTAAGTGACTTGCCCAAGGTCACACAGCTACTTAGAAGCAACGTCAGGATTTGAACTGAGTTTTTGGAGTCGAGTGTCTACGATCTTCCCCCTCATGCATGTGGGAAGAAGGTGTCTGAACAGGAAGGAGAGGGGGTTGGGATGGGATGGTAAACCTACCCACCTCTGGGCTAGGGGAGGGGCTTAGCTGCCGGGAGAGCTCTCAAGAATGCCAGAGACCACCTGATCTCACTCTTGTGATCCCTGGCACTCCTCTCCCAGGCTGGGATGGGACCAGGGTCTGAAGTTGAGGCAAGAGTCTGCTGACGCTCAGGGTGGCCTGTGTGGGGTTGGCCTACACCTCCTTCCATCCCTAACCCTCCAGGCCTGGGCCCTGGGGGTTGGAGGGAATTCCTATTAGCCCTGGGAGTAGGAGGATGCTGGTTAGAAAGGGGCAATTTCTGCTGCAAAAAGCTGGCAGTACCAAGGGTCTCCTGGTGACAGGACCCCTCCCCACTTCCCTTCCCAGGCTGGGCTGAACTGGGTGGGGGGAGGCAGGTCCACCTTGGGTCCTGCTCTCCCCACCCCGCCAGAGCCCCTTCTTCTCTGCCAACCCTGGCTTCTGACCCCTACTTGGCTGCACTGTCCTGCTCCCCCCCTTTCTGGCTGCAGTCTTCTCTCCCAAAGATGAGCAGAGCCACCTCCCTCCCACCTGCCCCCCTTCTTCTCGCCTCAGCTCCTGCGAATGCTTTGCCTATCAGATGGGCTGTGGGGACTATAGGCAGGTAGGTCAAGGAGGGAGGAGCGGTCCCCTTCCTGCCCTGTCCTGCCTGCCCAAGTGGAAATGGCAAACCTGCAGCCTCCCAAGCGGAGCTGTGTGAGAGGCGAGGCAAGGAGACACAGGTGTTCAGAGTTGGGGTGCTTAGATTTCCCCATCACCCTGCTGGCCATCTTTCCCTTTTACCATCCCCTCCTTTCACATGCCCACCTGAAGCCAGAGCTCTGTTCCTACCTAAGACCAAACCCCACGTCCCCCAACACTATCACCCTGACCTTACCCTCCCTGAATTTCTAACTTTGGGGGTCCTGATTTCTTACCTCCTGCTCCTGGTGGAACCCCCAGGGTTGAAGGGCAAGACGGGGCATCAAGGGAGGGGTAAGCATGCTACAAGGAAGGAGGCCTTAAAAACCTTCTCACAGGGACATTGCTTGGTGGTCCAGTGGCTAAGACTCCATGCTCTATGCAGGGGGCCTGAGTTCGATCCTTGGTCAGGGAACTAGATCTCACACGCCACAACTAAGACCCCGCACATCCAAATAAAAAATAAATATTAAAAAACAAAAACCTTCTCACATCCCCACCCACTAATTTGGGACAGTTAAAGTAAATCAGATTGTTCTGTATTTCCCACTCTTTCCCTTGTAGCTCAGTCAGTAAAGAATCTGCCCACAGTGCAGGAGACCTGAGTTTGATCCCTGCATTGGGAAGATCCCCTGGAGAAGGAAATGGCAACCCACTCCAGTATCCTTGCCTGGAAAATCTCATGGACAGAAGAGCTTGGTGGGCTGCAGTCTGTGGGGTCTCAAAGAGTCAGGCATGACTGAGTGACTGACACTTACTTACTTACTTCCCACTCACTAGTGTGGTCTTGGGCAAATGATTTAACCTCTTTCTGGCCATGTCTTTTCATTTCTGTTTTTAAATCTATCTTCTGGAGTTGGTTGGGAGGACTGGCTATACCTGGCACATAGTAGTTGTTTTAGAAATGAAGCTTTATTCTAGGCATGTTGTTAAAGGTATGCCTGGGGAGAGCAGAAGCGGGAGAAAAGGCCAAGGTGGGCAGATGGCAGGCAGACTAGAGCAGGCTCAAAGAATTCCTGGTGCTGAGACCTTTCACAAAATCTGGAAGGGTTCAGGGATGGCCCAAGATGGTAACTAAATGGTCTTCAGCATCTTTACTGAGTTCCTAAAGGCCTTGGCCTTTTAGGAATGATGGAGAATTCCTTTGTTGATCAAATGTAGAATTTTTTAACCTGTTTTATGTACCAAAACATCTATTGTTGCTTTATTGACTACGCCAAAGCCTTTGACTGTGTGGATCACAATAAACTGCGGAAAATTCTGAAGGAAATGGGAATACCAGACCACCTGACCTGCCTCTTCAGAAACCTGTATGCAGGTCAGGAAGCAACAGTTAGAACTAGACATGGAACAACAGACTGGTTCCAAATAGGAAAAGGAGTACTTCAAGGCTGTATATTGTCACCCTACTTATTTAACTTATATGCAGAGTACATCATGAGAAACACTGGGCTGGAAGAAGCACAAGCTGGAATCAAGATTGCTGGGAGAAATATCAATAACCTCAGATATACAGATGACACCACCCTTATGGCAGAAAGTGAAGAAGAACTGAAAAGCCTCTTGATGAAAGTGAAAGAGGAGAGTGAAAAAGTTAGCTTAAAGCTTAACATTCAGAAAACTAAGATCATGGCATCTGGTCCCATCACCTCATGGGAAATAGATGGGGAGACAGTGGAAACAGTGTCAGACTTTATTTTTGGGGGCTCCAAAATCACTGCAGATGGTGACTGCAGCCATGAAATTAAAAGATGCTTACTCCTTGGAAGGAAAGTTATGACCAACCTAGATAGCATATTAAAAAGCAGAGACATTACCTTGCCAACAAAGGTCCGTCTAGTCTAGACTAAGGTTTTTCCAGTGGTCATGTATGGATGTGAGAGTTGGACTGTGAAGAAAGCTGAGTGCCGAAAAATTGATGCTTTTGAACTATGGTGTTGGAGAAGACTCTTGAGAATCCCTTGGACTGCAAAGAGATCCAGCCAGTCCATCCTGAAGGAGATCAGTCCTGGGTGTTCATTGGAAGGACTGATGCTGAAGCTGAAACTCCAATACTTTGGCCACCTCATGGAAAGAGTTGACTCATTGGAAAAGACCCTGATGCTGGGAGGGATTGGGGGCAGGAGGAGAAGGGGACGACAGAGGATGAGATGGCTGGATGGCATCACCAACTTGATGGACATGAGTTTGAGTAAACTCTGGGAGTTGGTGATGGACAGGGAGGCCTGGCATGCTGCAATTCATGTGGTCGCAAAGAGTCGGATATGACTGAGCGACTGAACTGAACTGAACTGAATGTGCCAAGGCCAACACTAGACCAGTTGTGCTGAGGAGATGGTCATGTTTCTTGCCCTCATGGTTCTTTCACTTTAGTGGAGTGACACAGACCAAAAGGAAAAAAAAGAAAAAAAAATTAATGCATGCATAAGACATCTGCAAAAGAATTGCAAGAAAATTAACCAGAGGCTAAAATGGCTGGTCATCCAAAAGCATGGCATGGAACATGAACCTGCAGGATGAGAAGAAACTGAGGAAAGCGCAGTGGCAGAGGCACAGATGGTGCAGAGGAAACCGGGGTAGAGGCTGAGGGAAGAGAGTGGGGAGTGAGAAGAGGGATGAAGGGATGCAGGGGAGAGGCCATTGAAAGGCCCTGCTGTGTATGTAGGATGCTGTTGCACTTCGTAGGGTGTTGAGAGTTCCTTGTTACATGCAGTTGGAGGTCACAGGAAAGCAGAGAGAGACACCATTGGATGAATGCTCCAAGGTTGTCTTTGCTGCTCTGAGAAGGGATGGGTGAGGATAAGGGTGGGAGCAGGGGGTCAGTGAGGCTGAGCCGAGTGCAGGCTGGAAAGCAGAGGGACTGACCTTGGTGGTAGCAGTGAAAATGTGACAGAGCGTGAATTTGACCCTGAAGGACTGGCTGATGGGTTGGAGAGGAGGGGTAAGGATAAGAGAGGACGACTTATGGGACTTCCCTGATGGCCCAGTAGCTAAGACTCCACGGTCTTGATGCAGGGGGCCCGGGTTGGATCCCTGGTCAGGGAAATAGATCATGCATGCCTCAACTAAAGATCCTGCATGTCATAAGGAAGACTGAAGATCCTGCATGCTGCAACTAAGACTCAGCACAGCCAAATAATATGATATTTTGTATGTGTACATATGTTTATATATATATATATATATATATATATATATACACATATTTTTTTAAAAAGGAAGATGGCTGAGCTTTGGGCAGACTGGTGGATGTGAACACCATTTCCTGAAAGCTTGAGGGAGGAGGTGTGGGGAGGCACACCAGAACTCTTGTGGTTCTATGTTACATATGAGATGGCTTTGCAGATGGGAGGTGAACAGTTGGGAAAATGGATCAAGAGGCAAAGTTTTCTTAACCTTTTCCTCTTAATCTATGTTTTCTCATCTGTAAATCCAGGGTAAGAATAAAGTTCACTTCCCAGGACTGTATGATGAGAAATAATTTGTATCTGTGAACATGCCTGGCACACTGCCCTCCACACTTCAGCACGTGGGCATGGCGGGTGGGGGCAGCTCCTCCCTCTCTGAAGCTGAGCACCCCCACAGCGGGGATGCTCCAGTGGGGACCACTTTGAGGGGACACCCCACCCACAGACTGGCCATGAACAGAGACCCAAGACACCTATAGAGCAGAAGCAGATGGCAGGCTATGTGAGAGCAATCAGGAACGGCTTATCGATGGGGCGACTGGGACTGAGTTTTGTCCTACTATGTTTAAGCTTTTACTCCAGATTTTTCAAACATACATGAAAGTAGACAGAATAGTATGAGAGCCGCCCTGTATCCCATCACCCTGCTTCAACAAGAAGCAATTCGTGGTCAATTTTGTCCTATCTCTCCCCATATGATTTTGAGGCAAATCACGGGCATATCACTTGAGCCATAAATATTTATGTATCAAAAAACAAAAAGATATGGACGCTCTAAAAAATAACTTTATTACCAATATCAAGTAAAACATTAAAATGATATCTTCAACTCCAGGAGCAATAAGTATACCTAGGACCCACTGCTCGGTTATGGAACCCACCCCACTCCATCCTACCCTCTCTGGGGTGGGTGAAGGGGACAGGGGCCTGGGAGGAAAGAGACCCCCTTCTCAGTCCTTCAAGGTCCAAAAAGAAGAGACCTCAAAGCTGCCAACCACACCTCCTAATCCCATTGTGCCACCATATCTGAGGGGCATACACCCCAAGAAGTCTTTGTGGCTTCACCAAGCCTGGCCTGGGCAGACTCCCCGGAAGTCCACTGTACCCCCGTTTCTCCCCGTGCCCCTCAAATGGCCCTCGGCTCATTGGGGAGGCTCTTCCCTTCCCTGAGGGATGAGGCAGTCACTCCACATCTTAATTCTTGTGATGAGCTCTGGGAAGGAGGGTGATAGGACCTGGAGGCATGGGCAGGAAGAGGCATCCTTCAAACACCCCTGGGCCCCAAACCCGTGTCCAGACCTCCAGAGTTGGGAGGAAGAAGGACCCCCAACCTGAACATAACACACTCCACATAACCCACCTGAGCAGGAAGCAAGACCGAAGGTCTAGGGGGCTGGGATGAGCTCCCAGGAGGAGGGGAGCCTTCCAGGGACCCCACTAGGCCCTTGGGATTTGAGGCACTGGTTTTCGCTTTCTCTTTTTAAAAAAATATTTATTTATTTGGCTGCATCAGATCTTAGTTGTGGCATGCAGGATCTTTAGTTGCAGCATGTGGGATCCAGTTCCCCGACCAGGGACTGAGCCCAGGGCCCCCTGCATTGGGAGCTCGGAGTCTTAGCCACTGGACCGCCAGGGAAGTCCTTGGCTTTCTCTTATCCTTCCTCCTGCTAGAGTCTTCTGATGCTAACCTCTTCCCCTGACTAGAATCCACTAGACACTGTTTCCCCATTTACTCTTTCAGGGATGCTCCATCTTCTCAAAGACTCCCTTCCCCACACCATGGACTTCTCAAGGACCGCCACAATAATGAATCCCTTCTCACCCCCAAAAGCTGTCCTCCCACCTGAGGGTCCTTCTCCATTCTCCCATGGACATTGGCCACCTAGATGGTGTTTCAATTCGGAGATCGAAGAGAAACTTACACACTAACTCCTATTCAATTTAATTACAAGTAGGGCCTACATTTGTACAGTAATGTAGGTGGAATCCTGGGGTTGGATTGATTTCTGAGCAAACAAGCCAAGGAGGATTCAGGACTTTCTCTGACACCACCCTTGGGCTGGGGACCTCTAGCCCCTACTGACACATTTTAAGTGACGGGAGGCTCAGTGCCTCACAAGGTTGCCCATTCTGTGGCAGAATAATCCTGCACCACCAGAAATACTTTCCTTCTTGGGAACCACAACCGAGACTCCTGTTTTTGCGGTTTGTGTGTGTGTGTTTGGATGTGCATGTAGGTGCATGCATGTTAAGTCGTTTCAGTTGCGTCCTAGTTTTTGTGACCCAATGGGCTGTAGGCTCCTCTGTCCATGGGGTTCTCCAGGCAAGAATACTGGAGTGGGTTGCCGTGTCCTCTTCCAGGGGTTGCATGTAGGAGGCACTTCTAAAACACTAACCAGTTTTCTTGGAAAAAAGTTCTGTTGTCGTTATGCAAAGAGCTTCATAACTTGATTGCCTTTACTTGCCTGAATTGCTGGTCTAAGTGCAGCATCGCATAGTTTGAAGTGAAGTGAAGTGAAGTGAAAGTCGCTCAGTTGTGTCCGACTCTGTGACCCCATGAGCTATACAGGCCATGGAATTCTCCAGGCCAGAACAGTGTAGCCTTTCCCTTCTTCAGGGGATCTTCCCAACCCAGGGACCAAACCCAGGTCTTCCTGTGGATTCTTTATCAGCTAAGCCACAAAGGAAGCCCCGAATAGAGTTTATCTATGCAGATATTCCTTGACCTCTGGGACTGAGGAGCCTAGGGTTTGAAGAGGGGAGGCAATGGGAAAGATGGAGAATAGGAGGGAGGAGAAATACTCAGGGTACAAAGTAGCCTGCACAAAGGCTTGTGGGGGGAAATGGAGTGAGGCAGGTGGAGGCTGGGCTGGTATGAAAACCTTGGGGCTGGTGAAGGACACCCAGATTCACAAACATCCTCAGAAAAAGGGCTTTCCTTACAGGCAACCTTGGGTAAGTGACTTAATCTCTCAGAGCCTCAATATCTTCATCTGGAAAGTGGGCACAATGTTAATACCCTTCTCCTAGACTTGTTGCGGGGATTAAATGAGACAAATTGTGCAGTAGTGTCTGGCACATACTAAGTGTCAATACCAAATAGCAATAAAGTGAAAGTGAAGTCGCTCAGTCATGTCTGACTCTTTGCGACCCCATGGACTGTAGCTTACCAGGATCCTCAGTCCATGGGATTCTCCAGGCAAGAATACTGGAGTGGGTTGCCATTTCCTTCTCCAGGGGATCTTCCTGATCCAGGGATCGAACCTGGGCCTCCCACATTGTGGGCAGATGCTTTAACCTCTGAGCCACCAGGGAAGCTCCAAATAGCAATAACATACTATATATAACACAATATTATATTACAAATAATATACTATTATTTACTCTTTTCTGAGCCCCAGTTCTTCCAGCAGCAGAATCTGGGCTCCCTTTCAGTATCTGTTTAAGAAATTCGTTCTTCCCACATGTGTGGTTCTCCTTGCAGCAGACAGCAGCCATCCCTGGGTAGGGCAGGGCAGAGGCTCCCCTGTCCATTACTCAGGGTTTCCAAGACCCTGGCAGGGACTCCCTCGCCCTCCTCCTCTCTGGGCAGCTCCCAGCTCCTGAGGGACAGGAAGTGAGTGTTTGGAGAGGGGGGAGTCCTCCCTTAGTTATTGTACCCGGAGTCAGCATCCCAGAGCCAGGCCCTGGGGCTCTGGGTGCTGGCTGCATAGGCACCCTACTACTATTACTAGGACCTGAAGGGGTCCCGATGGCTGGGGAATCAGGCAAACTCTGTGCTGGCCTGGGCTATTGCACAGACTTGCCGTGTGACTGCTGGGCAAGTCTCTTCCCCTCTCTGAGCCTCAGTTTGCTTTGCGATTCAAAAAAGGAGAAAAGAATGATGATTCCGTGATCTGATGTAAGTTATTCAGATGGGACAGGGGAAGTTAAGGAAACCAGGGAGTTTAACCAATAGAGTCCAGTCACTGAGACCCAAAGAGAAGCGATTGGGGAGGATTTTCTTAATAGCTCTCCCCAATTGCCCAGGTCACCGCAGGAATGGAGACCGAGTTTGACTAACTCCCTGACTCGGGGAACACAGCCGTCTGCTTTTCTTCCCTGGTTCCAGCCCAGCCTCTTCCAGGGGCTTTAACCCTGTTTACAGAAATGGGAATTTGCATGATGAAAATAACTCTAGCCGGACTGCGATTTTACTGAGCTTGGCACAGGGCTCGGAAAAAGCGGCTGCATAGCCAATTACTGGAATTTTTAAACACAAATAATATTTTATGGGATCAGTGGGCTGGCGCGGGGCCGCCGCACCCGGCGCGGCTCCTCCGCCCACAAACAAGCTCCGATTGTACGGCGGGCCAGCGCGCCAGCCCGGGGCTGGGAGGTGGGTGGGGGTCCGCGGGCGGGCCGGGGTCCCGGCGCGGGCAGGTGCAGCGCGGGGCTCGACGGCGCGGGCTCTGGCGGGCAGGGAGCGTTGGCGAGGCCCCGACGGGGTTGGGGAGCGCCGGGCGCCCAGCTCACCTGCAGCGCCGCGCCTGGAAGCGTTTAGCGCGAGAGGGCGCGCCCAGCGCGAGGCTCCCCCGCCCGGCGGCCGCCCGCTGGGCCTGGCCCGCGCCCCGCGCCCTTGGCATAGCCGTGGCCGCCGCGCCGCCTCCGGAAGGCCGGTTTCCCGGAACGGCCCGAGGGCGGCGGGGAATCCGCGCAGAGGCCCTGGAGCCACCCCTCTCCTCCCCGATCCCGCCCGAGGCGAGCTGGCGCGCTGGGGAAGCCGACGCCCGAGCCCTGGGCTGCGCGCGAGGCCGGCGCCGGTCTAGGGCACAGTCCCAGGGACAGGGACCTCCCCCGTGTCCTTCTAGGGGTCCCCATTCCTGCGAGCCCCGAGCCCGGGGGTGGGGGGCCTGGTCCGGGACCCCCGGGGGCTGGCCCTCCCGGCAGCCGCGCACTCCCTGCCGGGGGCTCGTCGCCCCGCCGTCGGCCCGCCTACCCCGGCCGAGCGCCCGCCCCAGCACGCACAGGGTTAAGCGGGAGCAGGTGTGTCGCCAGATGCCGCTCACCACCCCTCTCCCCCGCAGCCCCGTCGGCCTCCTCCTCCGCCCACCCGCTCAGAACCAAACAGTCCCAAATAAAAGTGCTATTGTTGCCTTTCCCCACCCCCGCCGCTGCCCCGCCACCTGGAGCGGGGCCCGGTCCCCTCTTCACCTGCCCCGGGGCCGGCCGGGGGGAGGGGAAGTGGGGCCTCCGAGCGGGGACTTCCGCTCCCCCTGGGCCTCCAGCTTCCCCGCCCCCAGCGCTCCCAGCACCGACCCCTGGGTTAAGGCCGGGGGGGCGGGGGACGTGGTTTTGGGGGGAGGTAGCGTGGGGGGGGGTGTTTCTTTCTGACCCAAGAGCTGGATTCTGACCTCCCCGTGCCCCTCTCTCCAGCCCCCCATTCTCACTGGCTAGACCGCGGCGGGGTGTGCGAGGCTGGAGAACAGTAGGCCCTGTCGAGGCGCCCAGGACGGTGCCAGCCTCGCTCGGCAACTGGCAGCTGGTATTTTTAAAACAGTATTTGTCCCTCAGCAAGTCAAGGAAGGCGGGGTAAGAGGAAGGACTCCCTTTTACAGACCCGGGAGCGGAGGCGCGCGGAGGTGAAGTGTCTAGCCCAGACAGGAGGCTGGTCAGAACTCAGAGGTCTGTGGGCTCCCCTGGCACCGCCGGGCCTCGGGCGGTCATTGGATGGACAAGGAATGGGGGACCCCAGAGACTGGCAGCCTGGCACCGCCTCGGATTCAGTGTAGGCCGTTAGACTAGTTACTCCTCCCCAGGTTTCCTCTGGTCTTAAATCGATGGGGGTGGGGGTGGGGGTGGGGGTGGACCAGCGTGATTCCTTAATTCCCCTAACTCCAAGAAGCTGGCTGACCCCCGGAGGTCTGGGGGCCCGGGGTGGGACCCCACGTAGAAGCGAGGCAGCCGCGGCCTGTCGGAGGGAAGGAAATGTTTCCCCTTTCGCTCCCCATCTCCGCCAGCCTCCCCCGCCCTGCGCCCTGCCTCCATCCCTCCTGCTGGCCCCAGGGAGGCTGAACCACGAGGTTAAATAAATATCTGACGGTGACTCAAGGAAACGAGTCAAGACCGTTGCCGGGAGAAGAAACCCAGACCTCAGTGAAGATCCGCCCCCGAGTCCGAGCGGCCCCCGCTCCGCCCCTGATATGTGTGTGCTGAGCACTGGCCCCCTCGGGTCTCGCCTAAGAGCCCCAGGACAGCCACCCCCTCTCGCGGACCTGCTCTTGCTTGATAGTTGGCACTGCTGAGGCTGGGGGCAGGCGCGCAGGGTTACCGTATTTCCTTTCCCTGCGCCCTGGGTTTTGAGCGCAGGTATTTAACTTCTCCAACCCACGGGCAGAGTCCTGTCTGTACTGTGGCAGGTCGGGAGGCTTGAGATTTTGTTTTTGTTCTCTTAGCTCTCCTATAACCTCTCTCCTCACCTGCCTGCTTGTCAATCCTGTTTCCTATCTCCACCTGAAGATAGTGGACATCTTGAACTCAACGTGTTCAACTTTGAAATTCTTATCTTCCCCCCAGACCTGCTCCTTTTTGTCTTCTTTATCTCCGAAAAGGGCAACTCCATCCTTCCAGTTGCTTGGGAAGAAAATCTTAGAGTTATTCTCAACCCCTCTCTTTTTCTGTCATTCATCCAAATGCTTTAGCGAATCTTGTTTACATTACCTTCAAAGTATGTCCAGAATCTGCTTGCTACCCTTCACCACTTTCCCCCCCTTACCCCCACCCCCGCCCTGGTCCCACCCACCAGCTTCTCCTGCCGAGAATAACTCAGCACCTCTTGTCACTCTGCATCCCTTGTCCCCTCAGTCTGTTCTCAGCAGAGCAGTCAGGGTTATCTTTTAAAAATCAAAGTCAGATCCTGTCCCTCTTCTGCTCAAAAATCGAATGGGTGCACATCTCACCCAGAGAAAAGGATCCTTCAAAGACCCCAGAGTATCTGATCAGCGCTCTGCCCTTGCCTCCCACTCCTCTCCCCCTCACTGTTCTCCAGTCAGTATTGTACAGGCAGGGCGGTACGTTTCTGCCTCAGGACCTTTGCACTTGCTATTGCCTTTGCCTGGAACAATCTTTTCCCAGATCCCTACAGTGCTTTCTCACTCATTTTGCTAAGGTTCTTTTCTACCCTCCACCAACCAATACCCCAGGCTCCCCATCTCCCTTCCCTCACTTTGCATATCTCAATAGCTTTTATCACCATCTAATATAGGCTACATACTTACCTGCTAATTTGTTTGTCTATCTCTTCCATTGTAGATGCTATGACATCAGAGACTTTTTTTTTAAAGTCTCTGCTCAGGACTTCCCTGGTGGTCCAGTGTTTAAGAATCTGCCTTCCAATGCAGGATACATGGGTTCAATTCCTGGTTGGTGGGTTCGATTCCAAGTCATGGAGCTAAGATCCTACATGCTATGGCCCGTGTACCACGAGATCCCGTATGCCGAACCAAAATTCCACGCAGCTGAATACACACATACATGCATACATAAATATTTTTTAAAATCCACTTATTTAAAAAAATGTCTCAGAGAACAGAGTTTTACACATAGTGAGCACTTGGTGACTATTTGTTGAATGAATGAGTAAATGAAGGAATGACTCAGTCACCTTCACTTTCTGGACCTTACTTTTCTCACCTGTACAAGTGAGTTGGATCCAATGAAAGCGCCCTCAGCTTTGAGAGTCCCATGCAGGACTCCAGCCAAGCCAGGGGGAATGTCTTCTGTATAAAATATCCCCAAGGGGAGTGGTTTAGAGGGGTTGAAGGTGGGCTGGGGAGGGTTCTGAGGTATCTTCAGAAATCTGGAATTGTCACCTTTCCTGATACTTGAGGGGTCAGGAGAGAAAAGGGGGGAGGAGTGTGCTAATCAGTCATTCAGTTGTTCAGGCCGAGTGCTCTTCAAACGCCTTTACCAGAGGGTCCCCAGGGCAGAGGCACTGCTGTAGAGGGAGAGGGGGGCAGTAACCAAAATGAGCCTTTGATGGCTGAGCTGAGCTTTTATAGACACCGGGAGTCCGAGATGAATAAGACTCAGTTCCCTTTCTGGGGAAGCTCAGACTAGTATCTAATAACTTTTAAACAATGATTGATGTGTTGTAATCAGGAAGCTTATTTGGGGGGCCTACAGGGGAATGATCGCAACTCTACCCATGGTGGGTGCAGATGTCAAAGGAGGCTTCCTGGAGGAGGTGACACACCCGAGCAAGACTTGAAAGATAAATGAGGTGAGTAGGGCTTTTGGTGATGGCATGACTGTAGTGCCAGCACTTCTGGATCATGGAAGTGATTTGGTAAGAGATGAACGCTGTGATTTGGGAAGGTAAGAGCAAGGGGTAGAAAGTGGAACCAAGGTGTTACCTTGCTCTGTGCCTACAACACCAGGCAAGGCAGATGACGCTTACATATGGAGGTTGCAGCCTCACCCAGAGCACCTACTCATTCATTCAGGAAGCATCCCTGAAGGTCTCCCGTGTGTCCAGCCTGGGGCAAGACCCCGGAGGAGACCTGGGCCAGTAGACAGGACACTTGGGCCATCAACAGCTCTGGTCCAGGTTGGCTGTGTGACCCTGGAGCCTGTCTGAGCTTAATTCTCCCAACTGTAGAGGCAATAGATAATTTCACCTGCACTGTATGACTCATGGAGTACATGGAGGATCAAATGAGATAAGCTCATCATATGCACTTACAAGTGTATGACAGAGAGACAAGAACTAACATAAAGCAAGGGCTCAGTCCTTCAGGAACTTGGGGTATGGTCTTTGTAGCTTACAGCCCCCTCCCTTGCTCTCCCAACTTTCTTTTTCCGTTTGGGTCTTGCAGCCCCTTGGGACTGTCTGACTCCCACCATAGCCTTGCACTTATGCCTAGGCTTCCTTCTTGACCCCGGACATCCTTAGAAGGCTCCCCCTTGTGGCACTCCCTGGAATAACAAACCAGGTCTCTGATAAGACATGGGGCCAGACTGACCACAAAGAGGGAGCTGGAAGAACCCAGAAGAGGAAGGACCTGAAGACCTGGGAAAGGATCGGGACAAACCTGCAAAGGAAGTAAATCCTGAAACAGAATGTTAGACTGGAAGGGACCTGGGCCCTCCTCCCAGACCCCATTTTACAGATGAGGAAACTGAGGTTCAGGGAAAAGGAAGTTAGGAGCAGGACCATGACTCAGGTGTCCATACACTCCTATGCTGGGTTCATTCTGTCACACCAAGTACCGTATGCAGTCCAACTCAGTGAACAGTGTATATTGCTAATTCCCTCTATGTCTGGCAGCATCCCTCCTAAGGGCCTCAGACTAAGCAGGAGTCTCTCCCAGGGCAAAGATTAACAAATGCCAAAGACTCTGTAGCCGGAGAGGCTGGTATAACTTGAGTTTATGTATTCTGGATCCAGAGATCAGAGATTATACCACTCACCTGGATTTTTTTCTTTTTATTGGGGTCTGGTTACAGGGATGAGGCTCGGGACACAACTAAACCCACATCTAAAGAACCAATTCAACCAGAGGGGTGGGTGCTCTGTGGTGTGTGTGTTGTAGTTGCAAGCATGGAGTGCTTTATCCCCAAATTTTCTAACCTACATCTTTTAATTTAGCTCTTGCTATTATTAGCCCACTTTAGAGATAACAGTGAAAGGACCAAGTGATTTGCCAAGGTCAAGAAGAACATTGAGGAAAGACCATTGTGGTGCATACAGAGGCACCAATAGACACATAACTTGCCCGCGAGACTGTCTCGTTTTTATTGAGCTGCTTTTGGGAGGAAGTCCTTAAAACCTGCAGTCCTTTCCTACCACAGAGGAGATTTCTGCTGGTTTCCTTGGATCCTGGCAGCCGGGAGGGGCATCTAGCTTTATGCTTAAAGTAAAGGGTGAGTTGGGTGATGGAGACAAAGAATACAGCAGAGGAAGAGGGTTTGCCAGCCTGCACTAGCTGGGGGGCTTTCAAATAGCTTCATTTGGCTCACTAGCTGGTTGAGGGGAGGCCTGGATTTCTGGTCACCCC
Organism: Muntiacus reevesi; assembly: GCF_963930625.1. Taxonomy (NCBI): domain Eukaryota; kingdom Metazoa; phylum Chordata; class Mammalia; order Artiodactyla; family Cervidae; genus Muntiacus; species Muntiacus reevesi. The sequence goes on along the minus strand of NC_089268.1, from coordinate 17,058,813 downwards.
AGGGGTTGGAAAGCAAAGCTGGGCTCGAGGGCCACTGTGAAAATGGACCAGGAGCCAGGAAAGACGCGGTTGCTGTGTCCCGTTGCTTCCTCAGCAGGATGCTAAGTGGATAGAGAAAAGCCTGGGATCGGGCGTGGAGCACAGTGGGTCCTGGGTTCAAGCGCTGTATGACCCTGCACGTTGCAGAGCAGTGGTCGGGAATGCAGGCTCTGGAGTCAGGCTGCCTGGGTTCACTTCCCAGCTTCCCCACTTAATAGATCTGTGGGACTTCCCTGGTGGTTCAGCGGTAAAGAACTGCCCACCAATGCAGGGACTCAGATTCTATCCCTGATACAGGAAGTTTCCACAGGCTGCAGAGCAACCAAGCCTTGGAGCCCAAACGCTTTAACAAGAGAAGCTGCAGCAATGAGAAGCCTTCACACCGAAACCGGAGAGTAGCTCCAGCTCGCCACAACTAGGGAAAAGCCGGTATGCAGCAATGAAGACTCAGCACAGCCAAACATAAATGAATAAGATAAAATAAATAGATCTGTGGCCTCAGCTTCACCTCTCTGAGCCTGTTATCTTATCAGTAAAATGGGGGAACAGTAGTTCCCACCCAAAGATTTTTGGAAGCGTTATATGAATGAATCATGTGATGTACTTAGGAAAATGCCCAGCAATATAGTAAGTGCTCAATAAATGCAATCTATTATTAGAAAAGACCCATCTGAGTTACAAGATCATCACCTGTGCAGTGAAAGGGGCTCTGTCAGTCGAGTGATTTCTGGTTTGGTGACCACAGCTCTCTGGGTAAGGCTTTTTTTTTTCTTTTTCTCGCAGGAGGGGCAAAACTATAGAAAATAAAGCTTGGCACAACATTTTGTGGTGTAGCTTACAGAAGATTTGAATGTTTCCCTGAGAGCATGAGTTTTACAGGGTGGAGTCACAGGACCAGAGATTCCTGGACCTGTTATTCTGTAGCTCTGGGGTTATCTTCTCAGTCTGGAGGGTGTCAAGTCCAGGGACTACCCTGCTGAATGACTGGGGACCCTGATCCCAAGCCTGGCAGCTTAAGCCTTGGTGCCCAGAGGGCATGCTGAGGTGAGTCCCGGGGAGCTGAGTTTCCTGCACTGTCCTGCATCCCAGCCTGTCCCTGGGGGGTAGATTTTGGGGGAGGAGGAAAGAGAGGCCTTTGTGGGAGAGAAAGCTCCTTGCCCATCATGTTTACTGAACTGCACTGAGTTATGACTAAATGCCAAGATCTGGCTTCAGGCTATTGCCTAAATCATTTAGGGGTTGAAAGAGGAGGGAGGGAGGGGACATGGGGGAGCTTGGGGGAGAATGTTCTTGTAATTCTTCAGTCTGAGGTACATTAAGGAGCCATAAGCCATGTCGAGAGCTTGAATTACATTAGAGAGATTATCCTGTTACAGTTCATAATCCTGGATAATATACCGTCTCGGAGCACACCTGCCCATGATAAATCTCACCCCATCACGGCCTGACCCTGGGGACCCAGGGAGGCTGGGGCACCTGTGAGGCCTTCTGACTCCTCTTCGTGCCCCAACACCTGCCTCAACTCAGAGGGAGCGGATGGAGCCCCGAGCTTCAAACTTCTCCGTCTGCATTCAAGGCGATTGGCATCCTAGCGCCCCTCTAGCCATAACCCCCATCCCACGAGCCCACCTCCTGCTCTGGGGGGACAGATTCTTGGCGTCCCTGTCCCCAGGCTCTCCTCTCCCTGAAAGCTTTCCCCTTAATCTCTCCAAACCCAGGTGGCATTTCATGGTCCCTGAAGACTTTGTAGAGGACACAGTGACGTTCCCTTCCCCCCAGTTCACAGCACTGACAGCCCTGGTGAATGGGTGTGTCACCTGCCACCTCCGTGTTTCTGAGCCTCCACCTCCCCAGCTAGGGCACAAGTACCACGAGATCAGGAGTCGTGACTACAGCCATAGCACTTAGCGCAGAGGTGCTTGTCCTCGGTCATGCAACTAGTTAGTGGCAGAATCAGGCTTCAAACCCCACTTGCCTGGCTCCAGAGTCTGTGCTTTTGGCCGCCAAGGAACACTGTCTCTCGGACCTGAAAACTCTGTCCTGTGTCAACTGTGGACCTGCTCCCGTATCCTTCCTAGATTCTATTTGCCTTACATTGAGGATCGTCATGAGTCAGGGATGACCCCCGTGGTGGCTCTTAGGGTGTGATGGTACCCGGGCCTCCTAGCTTCATCCCCAGCCTTTTCAAGGGGCCCGCTCCTTTGCATGACCTCACTAACACCCCCGATTGCGTGGGGCCCTGTCCCAGTCCTAACATTCTCTCTTCTGCAGGTCATTTCTTGGCTCCCAGCTCCAAGCAGCCCCAGAGGTGTCTGGGGACCTGGTACCTGTCCCTGCTTTCTCTCTGCATGACACCCCAAACCCCGTCAGCCTCAGATTCTACTTTACCTTCCTTCCCCAGCCCCACATTCCATTTGTACCTCTCCCTGGGGGAATGGAAAGGGTACCTTTCTAGATTTCCTGGGGTGAGCTAAGCTACTAGGGCTTCAGCAAAAGCCACTCCAGGTCTCCTAAAGAGAAGCCACAGGAACTTCTCCGGTGGTCCAGTGGCTAAGCACTCTGTGCTCCCAGAGCAGGGTGCCAGGGTTTGATCCCTGGTTGAGGAACAAGATCCCACATGCTGCAACTGAGAGATCCTGAATGCTGCAACTAAAGATCCCATGGGCCGCAGCGAGGATCAAAGATCCCATGTGCTACAACTAAGACCCAGCATCACCCAATAGATAAATAAGATGTGCTCACCAAGTGTCAAGCATTGGGTTATGCTTTTTACCCGCATCATCTCATTTACTTCAGGTCGGCCCTGTAAGACAGGTAATTTCTACAGATGAGAAAATTGAGACTTAGGGCAGTCAAACACAGTGGTCACAGGGCAGAGCTGGGATTCAAACCCAGGCCTGCTAGTTCCAGAGTTCCAGTGCGCCTCTTCCCTGATGCCACCCTGCCTCCTGATGGCGAGTGCCAGACTCCCCGGCTTGCCTACCCAGCCCCCGCTCCACTCAAGCCGCCCTTCTCGCCCCTGCAGGCATCTCTAGCACCCGAATCTCTGCCTTCTCTCTTGCCAACTTCCAGAACTCCTCTGGATTCCAAGTCACTCAGGTGCATCAAGGATTCCTCCCCTCTCTGAGTACCCTCCCACCTTTCATGCAGAGATGGAACATGACAGTATGACCATCCACCCATCCATTTATTCCTATCATTCTCATGCAATCCTGGAATTTTAGGGCTAGAAGGGGCTTTGATGATTATCTGGTCCACTGACTTTTAAAGCAGAATGCAGGGGACTTCTCTGGTGGTCCAGTGGTTAAGAGTCCACTTTCCAACGCAGAGGACAAAGGTTTGACCCCTGGTCCGGACCTTTAAGATCCCACATGTCTCAGGGCAGCTAAGCCCCTGCACCACAACTAGAGAAGCTGCAACCACTGAACCGGTACACTCCAGAGCCCCTGCTCAGCCCTGTCCGACTCTTTACGACCCCATGGACTCTATGTAGCCCACCAGACTCCTCTGTCCCTGGGATTTTCCCAGCAAGAATACTGGAGTGGGTTGCCCTTTCTTACTCCAGGGGATCTTCCCGACCCAGAGATAGAACCTGTATCTCTTACGTCTCCTGCACTGGCAGGTGGGTTCTTTACCACTAGCACCACCTGGGAAACATCAAAATAAAGACCCAGTAGAGTAAAAAACAAAACAAACCAAAAGAACCCAGAATGCATTTTTCACAGAAAGTCGTCTGTGAAAGTTCTATGGAGAAATCAGATGCATGAGGGCTTGCGGGGTGTTGGGACGTTGGGAGTAGTATCCAGGGTCCTGCCTTCTGGCTCCACCCTTCCTCCTGCTCCGTACTCTCAGAGTGCAGTTAGCCCTGGGCTGTGTCCAGACACCCAGCCCACGAGAACCTGTTGCTTTCAGTCACTAAGGGATGGCCAGGCTTCTTGCTCGCTGTGGGCCCGCAGGGCCTCTCCTCTCCTCAGGAGCCCTACAGGCAGACAACCAGACTTCTTACGCAGCAGCTCAGAACTCCCTGAAGCATGCAAGTGGGAGATTCCAGGCCTCAAGACGAAGGCCCAAAAGAACAATGACTTCACTTCTGCTGCATCCTCTTGGCTAAATTCAGGGGGAGAAGAAATAAGCTTCATGTCTTAGTGGAGGAAGGACAAAGGATCTGCAGTCATCTTTAACCCACCACCATCTGTGTGACCTTGAGCAAGAAAAATTACTTAACCTTCCTAATTTTCCATCTCTGTTCTCATCTGTGAAGAATAAATCCATGAACTCCATGGAAATCCACGGGAAGTACTCAGAACAGTGTCCGGCACATAGTAAGTACTCACTACATGTTAGCTGGTGCAGGTTTTATTTCTAACCCATATGCCTAGCACTGTGCTAGGCAACTGGTGGGGGAGGGAGGGCTATAAGAGTAGTGGCAAAAACAGTTTATACTCTTGATAATAAATAATCTAGTTCATGAGATAAAATTAACACACGCTGAGATCAAAGTACTAATTCAAGGCATTGTGTAATTAAAGAGCCCATGAGAGGCACAGATAACATATTTGAGGAAGCTGGAGGACAAAGAGATTGGACATGGGGGCTGGGTGGCCAGTGAGGGCTTTCAAGGAGGGAGGGGTGCGCATGGAGGGGAGGACAGTCCAGTGCTTCAGCACAGACTCAACCGAGCTCCCTGCCTTCAGATCTTGGCTCTGCCACGTTCTGGATGTGCCTCTGTGATCACAAGATGAGCAGCTTCTCTATATGTCAGTTTCCTTTCTGTTATGTGTGTGTATCTCCCAGGGCTCCAGTGAGGAGTAGCTGACTTACTTCCTATGAAGGGCAGCAGTGTCTGACATGGAAGAGCTGCTCAACGAGCTGAGTTGACCTCATCAGCCCTCCTAGGAGGAGACTTTGGCTAGGTGGAGAGGAGGGACAGGGCTCTCCGGGTGGATGGACACAGGGACTGCAGGTGTAAAGTGGGACTGTGCCTGTGTCTCTGCTCGGGGATGGGGAGAGTGTGACTCTGCACTGGTGGAAGTGTTCGGGAGTGAGGGTGGGGGCGTGGGCAGCAGGAGTCAAGGCAGAGAGGAGTGTGAAGGGCAGACTGTGGAAGTCTTCAAGCCCAGCTAGAGTAGTTTGGGCTTGATCCTCACAGCTCTCCAACAAGAGAGGGATGCCATCTGGGCTGTGTGTGAAAGAGCCCCCGGCAGTGGTGTGCAGGTGGATTAAAGAAAAGAGAGATGGCTTAGGAGACCATGGCCACAATTCAGGCATGGAATGAGCAGGTTCCAGACCTAGGTGGTGGCGGAGGGAAAGGGAGGGACTGGCCACGTGGAGAGGGAAGTCACTGCAGCTCTAGGGGAGCCTCCTTCCCATCCACCCACCACGCCCGGCTTCTGGCTTCTACTCTGGCTTCCTCCCTTCCGGGTCAGGCTTTTTGAAGGCTGCATCCAGGAAGGGGGAGCACAGGGTCAGCCCCACCCCCAGAGAAATGACTGGACCCCATCTGGTCCCCAGTGTGGACCTCCGCCAAGAGAAGCAGTTCTGGGAGGGGGAACCCAGCCCTGGCTCTGTGTGTGTGTGTGTGTGTGTGTGTGTGTGTGTGTGTGTGTGTGTGTGTGTGTGTGTGTGTATGAGACAGAGATTGTATGCGTGTTAAGAGAGAGTGTATTTGTTGTCTGTTTTTGTTGTGTGTGCCTGTGTGTGTGAGAGAGACTGTGAGTGTGTGACAAAGAGGGAAGAGGAAGGACCATATGTCTATTTTCTCTGGAAAACAGATGTCTCCTCAAGTGGGTGAGAATCAGCAAAGGAAGAAGAGAAGTGGGTTGGGGATCAGCTCCACATTAGCAAATAAATTGTCCCACACGCGAGGCCCTGCGTGTGTCAGTTTTTCTGATTTTTCAGATATTTTCCTTTCTCTCTCTCGAAATCTTTCCTTTTCCAGTGTTTTCCTTTTTCTTCCTCCCCTTTCTCTCTCCCCCAGGCTCATGCACCTGTGCCAGCCCCAGGCAGTGTTCCCTCCGTCTGGCGGCTCGGATGGCAAGGAGCGGGGGGTGCCCCCTCCTTTGCTCAGGCTTCTCCTGGGGGTGGGGTGGGGTCAGAGCCTGGCCAGCAGTGGGCTAGGGTAACAGACCAGGTCACTCTCCCTGTCTCGCTTCTGCCCAGCTTGCCTTGCGTCCATATCCTTTCCTCCATCTCTCCCCCAACAAACGCATGATGGGCACCAATGATGCATCGGGCGCTGGTCCAGGCCCAGGGTCCAGCGGATTCTGGAGTCCCCCTTGCCCCAGCATCCTTGCTTTGGGAGCGTGGGATGGGAAGGGAACATCTTTTGCTTACTCTCCAGGCATGATGCGTCAGAACAGAAACCCCCATCAGTGCGCCTCTCTGGTTTTGCCCTGGTGCTTCCCACTGTGGTTTCTGCTCTCCTATCTCTCTCCTGGGGAGAAACGTAGAGACATGAGAGCCAGAGAGGCCTGGGTTCACATCCCAGCCCCGCCTCTTCCAAGCTGTGGCATCTGCAGCAAGAAGAGGCTTCACCTCTCTGGCCTCTGTATTTCCTCATCCAGACCGTAACATTTCCTGTTGGGTTGCTGGGAGAGTGAAATTAGAGAAATGAGCCGAAGTGTCTAACAAAGCCATTTTCTCTCTCTCTCTCTTTTTGGCCTTGTTTCTTTTCTCTTGCCCTTTTATTTATTTAAGATAAATTTCCTGAGCCTTCAGTATGCGGGAACTGAGGGAGGGGGAGAGGGTGGGAGTCCTGATGTCCCCTCTCTAGGAAACAAGATTCCTGCCAGAGCCTGGCAGCCCATGCCCTTGGCCTCCGCTTCCTCACACCTCAGCTTCATCAGTAGGTCACACCGAGGTCTCCCAAGCCGGCGGTGACACCCGTGCTCAAGGGCAGGGATGGGAGTAGGAAGTGGGGTAGTGGTCCTGCTCCCGTCACTCTTTTCCTCCATCTTCCCTTCTCCCGCCCCGTGACACTCTTTCTCTTTCTCCCTCCCTCTCTCTTCTCCTCTCCCTCCATTCCTCTCTCCCCTTCGGCTCCCCCTGCGGCTTGCCAGCTGCCAGCAGATGACATCTCCTTTCATGTTTGGGGCTGAGCGCGGCTTTGAATGTTCGTTTGATTCCGTTAAGATAATAGCTGGTTCACTGTCAGATGCAGACTGATCAGTTAAAACCTTAATCACTGCCTGTCTCCTCACACGGCACTTATTTTTTAAGAGATTAATCCCCTCAGCCCAGCTTCAGCTCACATTCGCCTTGGAGGGAAAAAAAAAAAAAGGCAAGGTTTGTGCTATCCTTGTTATTATTATTGTTATTATTGTTACCCTCGTTATGCTTCGTGCTAACTCCCTCCCTCTCTCCTTTCAGCTGCTCCTTTCTTTCCGTTCCCCGCTTTGGGGTCCCTGTCAGCTCACTTGTGATCTCTCTCTCTCTCTCTCACACACACAGGCACACTCAGCTGAGGCTCTCCAGAAAGAGTGTGAGCACGGTAGCCCCGTGCATGCCCTCCTTACACCATGCGCACACGTGGAAGTTGTGTACACCACGCAGGGACAGGACACAGTCCAGGCACACGCAGATCAGGGCAGCTGAAAGATGCCGCCATGTGCCATGGGCAGAGCCCGATCTTTGGAGTCAAACAGATATGCCCCACGCCTCCCTCAGGTATTTACCGACTGCAAATGTCAACTTGGAGAGGAGCCTCAGTCTCCTCATCTGTACAATGGGCATGAGAACACCCTCCAGAGAGGCTGTGAGCACACCCTCTCTAGGGTACCCACAGCAGGCCAGGCTCAGGGCGGGACACTATTATTCTTGTTCATCATTCCCGCCTCCCAGGTTCTACAGAAAGACCCTCCTAGAGGTTGCCCAGTCCCTCCCTAAGAGGACACCTCCTCTCTAGGCCCTTTTGCAGATGCTCCTCACATGACCACCTGTCTCAGCTGACAGGTCTCACCGGGGATCTGGGAAGGAAACTTTGCTTGATGCTGACCCATAAAGGGAATGTTTACAGTCGAACCTAGAATTTTATGGAGGAAAGTAACTCAGAGATGGTCTAAGTCACCCAACCCCTCTAAGTACAGGAAGAGGTTGAGTCTCCGAGAGGGGGTGGCTTAGCCTGGGCTAGGATTCAGCCCTGGCCTTGCACTACACCGATATTTACTTAGCACGTACCACAGGCCCCCACCCTAGGCCACTGGGGCGAACAACCAGGCTGAACCACACACTGGAAGGCACACAGGCTGGCTTCCACCCCTTCCTACTCCAGCAGGTGCTGCAGACACAGGAAGACTTTCTGGAGGAGGTGGCATGGGTAGGATTTTGGATGGCAGGACTTGGAGGCAGGGAGAGGGGAATGAACACCTGAGGGCTCCTGGGGACCCCAGGAGCCTGGTTCCAGCCTGGCTCCTGTGCTTAGGGAGATGACCTGACTGAGATCAGGAGCTGTTCGCACGCTCCACCTCCTTGGAGGTTACAAAATAAAGCTCTAGTGGTGTTTGCAGTTGAAGAGACAGGTGTCAGGAGCAAGGAAGAACTTTCTGCCCCAGAGGCATGGAAACAAGGGCCCAGAGAAGGGCTGGCATGCCCATCACTGGTGTCAGGCTGTTCTTCCTTCACAGCCACGTGTTTGCGGTCTGAAGCCAGAACACCGAGGTTTGAATTGCTTGCTTGCTGGGTACCTGGGACAAGTCCGGGACTCAGTTCCCTTTCCTAAAACGGGAGTGATGACAGCACTTAGCCCTTAGCGCCTGACACATAGTCAGTGGTAAGTGTCCATCATGACTGTTCACTAAGGATGCTTGGGAGCGCTGAGGAGGCGGGGTGGAACAGGACATGGTCCTGCAGTCCCAATGAGCTTGGCCTAGGGGGAGGCCGACAAGTCAAACCACAATTGTGGTCCCACGTGGAGGACACTTGGCCCAAACTCAGGGATGAGGGGCCGCCTTCTGGCATAAGTATTGGGTTGGCCAAAAAGTGCGTTCAGGGGGTTTCCATATGAAGCTATGGAAAAGCTGGAATGAACTTCTTGGCCAACCCAATAGACAGTGCCCTCAATGGAGGTGGGACCCTGTTTTTCCCACTGCTCTACCCCCAGCCATGAGAACTGGGGCCTGGCACAGAGCCAGTTTTGCTGGATGGACAAGTGAAGAGCCAGCTGAGTTCCGTCCTGAAGGAGGAACAGGACAACGGCCCTCCCCTCCCTGGGCCTCAGCCTTCTCACACATGAAGAAAGGGTTGGGCCGGAGTCCGGAGGCCTTGCTGGCTGTTCTGATAGAGGTGGGATGCGGAGAAGGAAAACGAGGGTGCAGGTGGAAGAGGGGACTGGGAAACATAAGGAGGATGGGGCAGGGGTCTCACACCAAGTGGTGGAGGTGGGGATGGGGGTGGGAAAGCAGAGGTGAAGGTGAGTTCTGCTCCTGCTAGAGAGGGGAGCTGGAAAGGGTTAGGGGGCCGGAAACATCCTCCCCCCACCTTGCCAATACCAGCAGGAGGCGGCCCGGGGTTAATGGCATGACACCCCTGCCGCTGTCGGCCCGATGGGCTTCTGACGCCTTTTCTAATTTGGTGAGCACTGAAGATTAGGAGGCAGGGAGAAGAGAGTTTTCCTCTCGAAGGTTATTATCCTGCCAACTCCCTGGGCGCCCAAGGGAGGGAGTCAACGTGTTCCAGGAGAAAAGGAAGCAGGGCCTGGCATTCTGGATCGAGTGCCCCTGGGGAGCGGGGAGGGAGCCAAGGCTGGTGCAAATAAAATTGATGCTATTAATGGATCTGGTGCTGGTTGAAATGGGAGCAGCAGCCGTCACAGCAGCAGCAGAGCCAGTGGGAGGAGGGAAGGGGCTTCTTAGAAGTAGAACTCACAGATGCTGAGCATCTTTGGCTTGAAGAGATCCCGGATTTGCCTCTTCTGGAAAAAGAAGGGCATCCTGCCTGTGCGGGTCACATGATCCATCCCCACACCCCCACTGCATCCACCCCTCCTCAATCTAGGCCAAGGGTCCAGAGGTCTGGGTTGAGGCCAATCTCAGTTCCTTGGGGAAAGATCGATGCCTCCAGGTTGCACGTCATGTGGACATGGATCTAGAGAATTCCATCACATACCTGAGTTTGCTCTCAGCTCACACTGGGGGAGGGAAAGGGAGGCTGTGTGTGTGTGTGTGTGTGTGTGTGCACGCGTGTGTGTGCTCAGTTGTGTCTGACTCTTTGCAACCCCATGGACTGTAGCCCACCAGGCTCCTCTGTTCATGGGAATTCTCCAGGCAAGAATATTACAGCAGGTTGCCATGCCCTCCTCCAGATGATCTTCCCAACCCAGGGGTCCAACTCATATCTCCTGTGTCTCCAGCATTGGCAGGTGGATTGTTTACCACTGAGCCACCTGGGAACTCCAAGCTAGAGGTGGGCCCAAGTCAGGCTATTCTGGGCTCAGAAGGGAGCCCAGGATGGCCCTGTTGGCCAGAAAAAGCATCCATGGAGGCCTGTGTTTGAGGCCTGAAGTTCCCCATCAGCCCATTCCAGTTGGGCTAAGGCTGGGTGGTGTCCTGGAAGGGGCCCAGCATGGAGGCCAGGGATGCTGAGCTCCAGTCCCCCCCCCCCCCCCCGAGCCACTGAGAAGATGGGCGACCTCAGCCTGGGTACCACCTCTCCTTGGACTTCAATTTCCCCATATCTGGGCATTATGTTCTTTTGGGTCCTGTGGAGGCTGTGGCCGGTGCTGAAGTGTGCCTGCCTCCCAGGTCACACATGGTCTCCTTTGGGAGCTTTCCCTACTCACTAACCCCTGAGACTGCGGGGCTTAGGGGGCCAGATGGGGGAGGAGGGGCAGGGGTGAGGCGGGGCTTCTGGGGGAGGGACCTAGCAGAGGCGGGGCCTCGGGAAGGCTGGTGGGAGAGGGGCAGAGTCCCCTTCTGGGGAGGAGGGGTCCCTTTCCAGACCAGTGGGGGACCTGATTATTAGACACCCCAGGTGAATCCTTTTAAACAACCCCACATGTAACAAAATTATTGTCATAATAAATAAAGAATAATAATGGCTGGAAAAAAATCAGTGAAAATGTTCTTTCATTAATGTTCTTTACATAGGGAGCTTCTCCGACGGTTCAGTGGTTAAGACTTCACCTTCCAGTGCAAGGGGTGTGGGTTCAGTCTCAGGTTAAGGAGACAGGGTCACATGTGTCTCTTGGCTAAAAAACCAGAACATAAACAACAGAAGCAATATTGTTAACAAAGACTTTAAAAATGGTACACATCAAAAGAATCTTGTATAATCATATCAGCCAATAAGTAATAAATAACATGAATATTATACTGCAGAAAAGATAAAAGTAATTGACTAATACTTATATTAATGGCTCTTTTGGGGACTTCCCATGTGGCACTAGTGTAAAGAACACACCTGCCAATGCAGGAGACATAATAGACGCGTATTCCATCCCCGGGTGGGGAAGATTCCTTGGAGGAGGGCATGGCAACCCTCTCCAGTATTCTTGCTGGGAGAATCCCATGGACAGAGGAGCCTGGCAGGCTAGAGTCCATGGAGGTGCAAAGAGTCGGATAAAACTGAATCGACTTAGCATGCATGCACGCAATGGCTTTTTGGGGGGGCTGGGGAGAAGGAAATACATGGAGAAAAGCTCCCCAAAGAGTGAAGTCAGCAAGCTGCTGAGAATGATTTGCATAGAGAACGACAGGACTGAATCTGTGACTTTGTGGAATCACTGCACATCATGGTTTATTTTTGAGTCTGCAGTTTAGTCGCAGGGATGTGTAGAACTCCAGGAGCTGAGGTACTGTGACTGAAACCAGCACTAATGACCCTGAATTGTTACAAACTGACTCTGGGAGTGAAGAGTGTAGGGAGTTCTGTGTGTTCCAATCCGACTGTAGCCAGGAGAGTTCTTCAAACAAACTCCCTGTACAATCTCTATGAAAGAATAAGTAACAGAGATGCGCTCATTTGAAGTTCATGTCTGTATTATTGAAGCTTAACAGTAACTGCAGTAATTGCTTAGAACATAGCACAACAGAAGATTCTTTTTTTTTCTCCAAGGGAGGAATATTTTATCTCTGACACAGAATTGCTGGCACAGGGTGATAAGAAAAAAGCAGACCGACTTTTAGTCAATTTTATTGTTTTAAAGTTCTCGACACACAATGAACCTTTTCTTTGCCTGCACCTGAGGCAGATTGCTCCCTCTGCCCCGCTCCCCCATCCCCAACCCCAGTTCTCCACTGGGCTTTGCATATTCACAACCCCTTACTCCAGAAACCCTGGCTCCAAACCCTTCCCAATCTGGGCAAGTTAAGAAAACAGAAGCAAATAGCAATACATGTTAATCATTGTGGTTGTTATTTTTAAAAAGTAAAGAACCTAGTAAGTTTCTATTAGGATCTGTACCTTGGCCTAATTGTTACATTTAGTATGTCACATCCATTAGTTCACTTGATGTTCACAACCGTCTTAGGAGGTAGGTTTTATTAAGCCCATTTTTATTGATGAGAAGATTGAGACTTGGGAGGCTTGCATACTTTCAGTTAATACAGTTGGTAAGCATCAGAGATGAATTCAAACTCCAAAACTCATGCTCTTACCCCCCGTGCAATGGATGATACAATGGCTTTTATTTATTTATGGCTGTGTTTGGTCTTCATTGCTGCAAACGGGCTGTCTCTAGTTGTGGTGCCTGGGCTTCTTGTTGGGGTGGCTTCTCTTGTTGCACGGGCTCCAGGGCACTTGGGCTCCTGTAGCTATGGCCCATGGGCTTAGTTGCCTCACAGAATATGGCATCTTCCCAAACCAGGGATTGAACCCATGTCCCCTGCATTGGCAGGTGGGTTCTTAACCACTAGACCACCAGGGAAACCCCTACAAGGCTTTATTTGATTACATAACCAATGAGTAGAGTCAGTAATGTTGCAGAGGCTCAGAGAATAGGGGGTTATTTTGAAAGGCCAAGGAGTCAGAGAAGACTTACTGGAGGACAGTGCTCTTCATTTTGCCTTTTTAAATTTTAATTTAAAAAATTTTTTTGGTAGCACCATACAGTTTGTGGGATCTTAGTTTCCCAACTAGGGATCAAGCCCTCACCCTCGGCAGTGAAAGTTCAGAGTCCTAACCACTGGACCATCAGAGAATTCCCTTCCTTTAAGCTTTAAAGCAGACTGCCCTCAGGAGCATCACTTGCCTTGCCCATACCTCTTCATCCAGGTAAAACCTGCTTTGTCTTGGTGACTGGTCAGGACAGAGCTCCTACCATCCCAGGCCCAGATCTTTTCCTTTTCCCATTGCAAGGCCACCTCTCTCTCTCTCTCAGGCCGTCTCGCTTCCTCCGCCACTGATGCCTTTGGCTAACCCTTACCTGATTCTGTTCTGCATTGTACTCATTTGCAGACACTGAAGAAAAATGCTTCCCCACAACCCCTTCATAGCTTCCCTCATAGCTCAGTTGGTACATCATCTGCCTGCAATGCAGGAGACCTGGGCTTGATTCCTGGGTCGGGAAGATCCCCTGGAGAAGGAAATGGCAACCCACTCCAGTATTCTTGCCTGGAGAATCCCATGGACAGAGAAGCCTGACAGGCTACAGTCCATGGGATCCCCAAGAGTCAGACACGACTTAGCAGCTAAACCACAACCGCCCTCCACTCATATAGAAGTGCTTTATTTCTATTTTATTTACCAAACACTTATTGAGTGCTTACTATGTTCAAGGCCTCTTCTAGATATCAGTTCTTTCAAACACAAGCTGTTCAGTTCTCATCATAAACTGATGAGGTAGTTACTATAATTGCCTCACTTTTCAGGTGGGGAAACTGAGGCACAGATATTCACCCAGTAAATGGCAATTGAGATTCAAACCTAGGCCATCTGGCAGTAAATGCCATGTATTTAACCACCAAGCTAAGTTTTGAGAGAAGGAAGGGTTCTTTAGTCTTCTCTGCAGGCCTGACAAACCTGGCCCTCAGGTCTTTTTCCTACAGTGTCAGACGATGCGGAAAATTTTCTTTGAATGAACTGAACCAGGTGAGTCTGACACTTGGTTCCTGACACAACAGGGGTCCAACTGGATCCAGTGGTTCTCAACTGGGGATGGTTTGTCTTCCTCCTTCTTGGGGACATTTGACAATTTCTGGAAGTATCTGTAGTTATCACAAGTGGGAAGAAGTGTGCGTAGTGGGTAGAAGCTAAACACGATGCTGTTAACATCCTGTAATGCACAGACCAGGCCCTGAGGCTCAGTTTTCTCAATGCATCTCATCATAGCAGGCTCCGGTCGGGGCAGCCAAGATAATGGCCAGGAAGGTAACTGCTATTGTGACTTTATGGGTTAGGGAGTGTGGGGCTTGGGGTAAATCCTGCAGGCCTGAGCCTGCCTGTTCCTGCTCCTCCAGAAGGAGCTGCTGTTTGTGTTGTTGGGGGGCGGAGGGGACAGACCTTGCTCCTCCCATTCCTCCTTCTCAGAAAGAGGGAGAGAGGGGCGGGAAGACCCACAGGAGTCCCAGGAACAGTAGGCGGAAGAACCAAGGGTAGGGGAGGCACTCAAGGGTCAGCAGTGGACCACACACACACAAAGACAGCGCGTAGTCATGTCTGACTCTTGGCAATCCCATAAACTGTAGCCCGCCAGGCTCCTCTGTTCATGGGATTCTCCAGGCAAGAATACTGGAGTGGGTTGCCATTTCCTTCTCCAAGGGAACTTACCAACCCAGGAATTGAACTCAGGTCTTCCACACTGCAAGCAGATGTTTTACCAACTGAGCTACACGGGAAGCCCCAGCAGTGGGCCCAGCCGCCCGCAAATTGGGCTCTGTCCCATTGGGGCCTGGAAGCCACTTCCCCAGACAGTAGCAATTATCGCAATCAAACAGTTGACACCAGTTACGCACCAGGCCGAGGCGACAGCGGCTGCGCGGCTTTGCATATCTTAATGCGGACTGACAGACGCTGACCCTCAGGCCACCAGGCTTGCCAGCTCTCAGCTGTTTCTGTGGCACCCATTTTGAGAGCCAGATGACTGCCAGGGCCCGCTCCTTCGCAGCACAGAACTGCATCCGGAAGGTGGAAAATCTCGCGCCCCCAAGGTCCCTGGAATCTGCAGCACAGGGAGCTCGGGGTTGGGATCGAACCCAACCTTCCCAGGAGGGCTGAAGCTGCTCAGTGACCTGGCATGCGGGGCCCCTCGGGAAGCACCCACCAGGTCCCTGCCGCCCCACTCAGGGAACCCACCGGGCACTGCCGAGGGGTCGCTCAGCTTCACTCTATACACTGCGAGGTCTCACTCTTTGACCCCCATCCCTGGGGAGGAGACAGTAGGAGAGTCTTTTAGGAAGAAGAGCTCCCCTCATCAGAAGCTGGTCCTGGACAGTTTCTTTCCTTTGGGGGTGGCGGGGAGGGCAGGTGTTATGCAGTGTTTACCATGCTGTTCTGCCCCTGGAGAAGAATCCGCCTGCAATGCGGGAGCCCCAGTTTCGATCCCTGGGTTGGGAAGATCCCCTGGAGAAGGGAAAGGCTACTCACTCCAGTATTCTGGCCTGGAGAATTCCATGGACTGTATAGTCCATGGGGTTGCAAAGAGTCAGATACGACTGAGCGACTTTCATTTTCTGCTGGGCGCCAGGGGTACCAGCCATACACAAAGGGCCTTGGCTGCAGGCAGCAGGAGCCATAAACTCAGCCTGGACCATGGAGGTGGGAGGATGGATGGGCCTGTGTTCATGCCATGGTGTAGGGCAGTCAGGGACCCGTGGAGTTTCAGCTTTTCCTGACCTGTTTTCAGTTCAGTTCAGTTCAGTCGCTCAGTTGTGTCCGACTCCTTGCGACCCCATGAACTGCAGCACTCCAGGCCTCCCTGTCCTTCACCAACACCCGGAGTTTACCCAAACTCATGTCCATTGAGTCGGTGATGCCATCCAACCATCTCATCCTCTGTCATCCCCTTCTCCTCCTGCCTTCAATCTTTCCCAACATCAGGGTCTTTTCAAATGAGTCAGCTCTTTGCATCAGATGGCCAAAGTATTGGAGTTTTAGCTTCAACATCAGTCCAAGCAGGAGTTTTGCCATAAGGTCATAGGGAAGTCAGGGTCAGGACTGAAATTTGAAGCGTTGATTTCACCAGGGCAGCGAACTTTACCTGAACTTACTTCTGACTTCATCCTCTGCAAGGCTGGTTGGCTCAAGGCGAGCAGCGCCATAAGGCTCTAAGAGAGGGGGCTCCTGGTCGTCTTGCCTGTCACCTCTCTGCCCCCCAGGCCCTCCCTGGGCCCCATTCCCCCCAGCCATCAGGCCTCCCTGAAAGTCAAGGACTGTGGTGGGAGGGGCGCCTTCACGAGCAGGAAGACTCTTTGCCACTGGAGTAGGAGGCGGATCACCTTACAAGAGCACTTTCCCAGGAGAGCTGTTTTCCTAATGTGCACGGAGGGGGTGCCCCCAGCCTCCCTCCAGGTTTCCGAACACACCCCTTGCGCTTCCCACCGCCCCCTGGGGACTGCTAGCTCAATCACTTAGACGCACTTCCATCCTATTTTCTGATCTTGTGAAGAAGTCAGAAAACTGAGGATTCTTCCCTCCCGCAAAGGTGTTCGGACCTCCCCACTGTTCAAACGGAAAAACAGGTGATTCGGCAGGGGGAGAGGGTTCCAGAAGAGCTGGGAGTAGGGCTGGGAGGCGGGGGGCCATGAAGCTTTGAGCGCACCGATGGGCGAGCTCCGACTGGGCCCTTACAGGGAGACTCCTGCGCTCTCCGGGAGGGTTCTGTCCTTGGGCCGCCCATCCTCTGCCCCGTCACGAGGATGGAGTGGCGCCAAGGTAACTCTCCTATTTTTCAGACGTGGCCTGGGGACCCCGTTTGAGTCCCAGTGGAGCTCCTGGCTGGGCGTCTGGACTGAATGAGCAGTTTCCGCGCGGGTATCCGGAGGGGATCTCCGACCTGCGGAGGGCTCCCTCCTGAGTCCGTCTCAGAGTCGGCGACCCAGGTATTCGGATTCTAGGCCTTCAACTCGGAGAAGCGAGAGCAGAGTCGTCGGCGCGAGAGCATCAAGGCTACGCCCTGAGGTCAGGGCAGCCGGGCGTGGCAGCATCCCCTCGGGCCCTCGCCGCCACGTGCGCGTTCCGTCGGGCGGCCGCGTGAGTCACCGTCCCCGCCTCGTGTGGCGCCGGGCCCGGGCGGCCGAGGCAGACGCCGGGCCTGGGTGCCAAGCGGAAGAGGGTGAGATCCCGCCCGTGCGCCGGGCGGAGAGGAGCCCGCGCCCCTGTGCCGGGCGGGCCACCACCGCGCGCCCCTCCGCGCCCGCCCCCCACCCCCCCAAGCCCGGCCACTTTAAACCCAGCGCGTGGCGGCGATTCCCCGGGCCTCCGCGAGGGCCGGCGACGCTCCTGACAAGGATCGGGGAGTGTTTATCTGGATACCGTGTCAGCAAGTGCACCGGCTTTAAAAGGCCAAGCGGGGTTCCTGGGGATTAACGATCAGACACTGGGAGCCCTGTTCTCTCCGTCCCCGCCCTCTTTCCCACCCCAGGAACAAGAAAAAGAAAAATCTGTTGGAAATGCACTTTTTCCCCCTGCTCCCCACCGCCTCCCCGCCTTCTCCTTCTGCTTTCACCGACTTAAAAGAAAAATAAAATACATTCCAGGAACCGGGACGGCTGCGGAGCAAACTCAAACCAGAAAATGCTTAAAGATGTTTTAATGACTTAAACACAGGGCCGGTTTGTGTCTAAAAGTTTCCACATTAAAAAAAAAAAAAAAAAGAAAAGCAAATTCAATATTAAATATCCTTCCACCTCCTCCTGGGCTCCTCCACCACCCTCTCCGCCCCCCTCCTCCTGGATCACCTCGCCTTCTGGGGGCTCTGAGGCCCAGTTTTCCTCTGCATCTCTGCTTTCAGCTGTGGGCTATTAGCACCCGGTGTGAACAGAGACCAGGCCCCTCCATAAACTTTATATTCACATTCCAAAAATGAAAAAAACAAGGAAAGGGGAGAAAAACAACACCCTAGGTACAGGCCCAAATGCTCCTGCGCGCAGAGGCCACCCCTCCCCCCCAGTTCAGGGCCAGAGGAACTGTTAACTAGCAGCTGACAGATTTTTACAGTGTGAATTAGACCCTCATTTGGCTCAGGATTAGCCCACATCTTCCATCTCATTATTGCTCTGCGTTGTTGGAGCCCCCTTTCTTGAAGCTGGGGAGTTGCAGATGGGTCTTTGGGGCCCTGATCAGAATTCTCACTCTCTGAGCTGGGGTGGGATGGGGTGAGGAGACAGGGAGCCACAGGTAACAGGTGAGATTTTGAGTCCACGACGGGGCTGGGGGTGGCCAGCTGGAAGGCCTGCATGAGGAATTTGTCAGGTGAAGTGAACTAGACACCTGCCTTGTGATGGAGACACGTTACGTGTTGGTAATGCAGGTGCTGGCTTAGAGACTGGTCTCATTATTCCAAAGGATCACAAACCTTGGGGGCAACAATAGTGATTGTAAGATTTACTGAGTACTTAACTATATGCCAAGCCCTCTATAGACTTCCTTTGTATTTCATCTTCAAATTAATCCACGATGTGGGTACTATTGTCATTTATGCCCGTTTTACAGATGAAGATGCTTAGGCTTAGAGAGGGTAGGAAATTTACCTGAGGACCCAGCCAGTAAGTAGCAGAGGCAGGATTCAAACCTAGAATCTAAGCCTTTAGGTCAAACTGTCTCTAATGCCAAGATCACAGTGGGTGTCGACTATGTAAACATCTGTTTCTAAGCTCCTGGTTTTCATTTCACTCACTGAGTTTTAGGAACTTTAAGCCGAATTCCTGTTGGTATAGATAGCTCTGACCATGTTCTGTAATCTGTTATTGGTGTTTAATCGTGAAGTCATGTCCAACTCTTTTGTGACCGACCCCATGGACTGTAGCCCACCAGGCTCTTCTGTCCATGGGATTCTCCAGGCAAGAATACTGGAGTGGGTTGCCATTTCATCCTTAAGGGGATCAAGGGATGAACCTGAGTCTCTTGCTTGGCAAGCAAATTCTTTACCACTGATAACAGGTAAGCCCCCTGTTGTCTAGCATGAAACAAAGACGACTCCCCTTATCCTGGATCCACCTCCTGGAGTCAGGAGCTGTTAGGATAGGAAACTAACCAGGCTTCTCTCTTTCTCTTCCTGGACCTGATGAAGCTCTTTAAAGGGTGTCATTTTTCATGAGGTAGTTAGGCATTTGCCAAGAGGCCTGGGGAGAGAGAGGGGCATTCATGTCACCAGAATGGAGAAGGGCTGAAGAAGCTGGAGTCCTGGGCAGCTGCCCAAATGTGTGACCTCCGGGAGCTTGACTGCAGAGGCAGCTCCAGCTGTTGCTGCCTTCTCCTCCTTGTGAAGGTCAGTGCAGGATGGGGAGAGGGGAGGGTGGTGGACCTGCCGGTGTTCAGACACAAAGGACTTGGTGATGATTTGGTTTTCTCAGCTCAAGAGCTCTTCCTGGGAAAGGCTGCTTTATGGACACCACTCTTGATGCAAGGGTCAGCCCAAAGCAGGAAAATGTCTGGGAATTCTGGAGCTGCTCAGAATCTTTTTTTTTTTTTAAAGTGGAAATTTGAGGAAATTTTGAAGCATATGTAATACTTTGACTTTAAGTGCCCTTTACAAAGTTAAATCACTTTGTCAGTTTAGGAATGTAAAAATGCTTTATGTATAACTTGGTTTGCTCATAAAATGTCTTCATTTGGGTGTATTTAGAAATGTGAGGCCAGGAAAGGAAAGTTGAAATTCGAGGAAAAACCTACAACCCCTTAGCTTGGAGTAAGAAAATAAATAGAAACTTCTTTATAAAATTTGCTTGTCTCCTCGTGGGGTTAGGTACTTGTGTGGTTCTAAATGTTGGGTGCCAGAGGCTGCCCCCATCTCTTTTTGGCCTCACCCCCTGGCCTATGGGATCTTAGTTCCCAGTACCCGTGACCCGTGGGCAGTGGAAGTGCCAAGTCTTAACCACTGGACCACCAGAGAAGTCCCTAGTCCCCTTTTCCCCTAGTCTTCTTGCCACCCTCTGACTTCTAATCTTTCTCCCCTGGAGCATAGGGTCTCCTTGAAGTTTTCAAAAAGCTCCCAAACTCAGTTCATTCCAACCAACACTTATTAGGATACTTTAGAGATGGTAGTGTGAGTTAGACCCAGTCTTTGCCCTTGGGTGCCAGATGCAGGCCATGCCAGAAGAGGATATTTATTGAGTACTTTCTATGTGCCAGGCACTGTATTAAGTGATATATTATTATATTCGCACAGTTAAACCCAAGAGTTGAGTCTCATTACATCCAATTTACAGATGGGGAAACCAAGGACAGATTAAGTAATTTCCTCAAGATCAACTGGGATTTGAATCCAGGTCGTCTGAGCCCTTACCCATCCCTGTATCCCCAGGTTAGGAGGGTTCCCTGGAAGCTTAATGAGCACTCAGGAGAGCACTCTCCCTGTCCTTGGGCATCTCAAAAGGGCTCTTTGAGAAGATGACCCTGGGGTGGCTACAGAGGTAACGGAAATGGGAAAGAACATTCTAGGCTGAAAGGACGGCAGAAAGAGGCATCCCAGGATAAGCTCCAGTACTGAAGGCCAAGACATAAATGTTTTTTGGAATTCCTAAGAATGTAAACAAAGTATGAAGTCAGAGCACAGGGGAGGAGGCTGGAGAGACAGGTAGGAGGAGAGACCACGGCAAGCCTGTTCCGTGCTTGCAGGTAAAGCTGTTTTCTGTGGCAGATGAACAGCCATCCAAGGGTTTACAGCAGGGAATGATGCAAGAAATGTGCATTCTTCATAGACTTCCCTGGGGGAAGGAAGCCTGGCATAGAAAGGACTGGATACAGGTGAGATTGGAGGCAAGAACACCGTCCGGGAATGGTACGGGGAATCTGAATAGACAACTTGACATTGGGGATGGAGAAACAGCTTGAACCGGAATGATTTTTCCTATCATATCTATTGTAGTCTGCATTATTCCATTGTGTGCGTGTGATCAATTGCTCAGTCATATCTGACTCTTTGTGACCCCATGGACTGTAGCTTGCCAGCGTCCTCTGTCCATGAAATTTTCCAGGCAAGAATACTGGAGTGGGTTGCCGTTTCCTACTCCAGGGGATCTTCTTGACCCAAGGATTGAACCTGCATCTTTGTGTCTTCTTCATTGACAGATGAATTCTTTACCACTTCGCCACCTGGAAAGCCTACCTTATTCCATTAGAGATTCTCAACTAGACCTCTGACTTCCTAAATTCTTTAAATTCTAAATTTTAAATCTCAATTCTTCTCAGAATATTTCCTTATTTTTCCCCCACTAATCGCTCACCACTGGGTAACCTGACCTAGTTCACATTACTCAGTTTCTTCTCTGAAAATTGACCTGTTTATTACAGTGAGGTGACCATGCAAGCTGGTGGCTGAGTTCAGTCCTGATTCCACCTGTTACACAATCATTAATAGCAATCCCTTTCACTCTGCACCATATTCTTCTTTTTTTTCTTCTTTCTCTTTTTTTCAGGGGAAAGCGCGAACGCAGTCTCCCCGCTACCACAAATTATGCAGTCGAGTTTCCCACATTTGGGGAAATCGCAGGGGTCAGCACATCCGGAGTGCAACGGATAAGCCTCGCCCTGGGAAAACCACCTTCGTGATCATGGTATCGCCCCTGCCAGGTAAGTATCCGTGTTCTTCTTTGAACTATGAATCCTGTGGTCACCTTAGTTAAAACACATACACACAAAAAAACAAGTGGAACAAAAAGCCTTGAATCTAGATGGTATTAAATTGTGTGTAGGTTCATTAAAACAGTCTTACTTGTTTCAGTGATAACTCTTTCCTGCCTTTTTCTTCCTTCCTTTCTTTCCTCCCTCCCTCCCTCTGTTCCTTCCTTCTCTTTCTTTCTTTCCTTATTTCTTTGTTGTTGTTTAATACATAAAGAAAAAGAGGTTCAAGTGCATTAAATGAATTGCTGAAAGCACACATGTGGTAAGAAATAGAGGTTGGGGTTGGACTTGAACCTTCTGATGTCTGATAGACCACAGTTTCTCTTTTATGCTGTGATAGATTAAAGATGGTCACATGCTCTTTGCAACGCTCTCATTCAAAGGCAGAGTCTAACCTCTTTCCTTGAATCTGGGTTGGCCTTAGTGATTTGCATACCCAATAGAATGTGAGAAAAGTGACAAAGCTTGAGTGAGTGACAGAATTAGGTCCTGAGCCTAGGTTTCCCAACTCCAGGTTCAAAGCTTCCTTCTCTCTTGGACTCCCCACATCTCATCCCCATCTTCCCCTTTGTCCTAGGGCATCCTCTCAGCCCTTCCACTCACCAGTGATGCCCTGCATCTCCGACTAGCATCAGACAAGGAGTGGGGAGAGGGATGTCTTTTATCCGCATATAAATATCTGAAAATGGAAAAGTTTCACAGCCCTGGAGAAAAAGAGAATCGGAGAGTGAATGCTGGGAAAACATGGGGGAAGGAGCGTGGTGTCAGAGGGAGACCCTGGAGGATATTTCAGTAGGTTAATAACCTAAGCTGTTGCCAAGTTGAAATTAGAAAGAGGAAGGCTCTGCCTCCTCAATGTGGAGGAGGGGGGGCTAATCCTATCCTTTGATAAATGGATGACATCCTAGCAAAATGAGATGCTCCGCCCCAGTGGCTGCAGGGGGACATTGGGCTGGGGAGGCAGGGATGGGTAGGGGGCCTTGGGAGCCCCAGCAATGAGGTTAAGATGCAGAACTGTGTGGCACGGGGATATTAGCAATGAAATTGCAGTCACTTTGGCGGCTCTTTATTAAATAACCTGCAGTAGCGATGATGGGCAGAGGTACTGGATCAGTTTGGATTACTCACTTCCCTACCCCAGGCTTTCTGGGGACCTGTCCCTTCCCTCTGCCTTTCTGGGTCCTCTCTAATCAATTCCCCCCCTCTGCCCTGTCCCTTGTCACTCATTCCCTTTGGTTCAGACTTGGACTTCTATGACCTGTAGTAGCTACAGCTTTTACCGCCTCTGCATGGATGATGCTTTCGAGGCTCCCAGGGGAGCTCAGGGACTCTCCTCCCCACCTCTCCATTTCCAGTGTTCTCATCTCTGGATAGTGGCCTGGAGTGAAGAAGTCACTTGCCTTTTCTACATTTCAGGAAGGCCCAGTGCTGCTTGGGTTTTCCCAAAGCGGGGTGACTTCCACCTCCTGAGAGCCCCTGGGTACAACTACTCCCAGCCCTCTGGGGATGTGTTTTTTTAAATCTCTTTTCCCCTAGACTTTTAAACCTCTAAAAGTCTCAGAGGCAGAAACTGGCCCCTGCAAGCTTAAAAAGAGCTCCGTTCCTCCCAACTACAACAACTTCCCCCCAAACCTCTACCCTCACGTCTTCCAAATGTTGAGTGAAAGGTCAGACATGATTTAGTGGGATGATTTTCGGAAAGGGACAGCTCGAGGACTTTAGGCAAAGCTCTTGAAACCTAACTCAAATGGTGCAATGACAGTTTATTCCAGTTCTCTCCATCTTTCATTGGGAAAAAAATAACTGAGATTTTTATGCATGCTGGGTGAAATCCTAGGCAATGGGGATTAGGAGAGAAAGGGGATATGGCTTTGCTTTCTTAGATGGTTCAGTTTGGTGGAGGAGACTAATGATAATAATTATGAGTTTATTAGAGCTGTTACAAACCACTTCATATGTATCACAACATATGAATATGTGTAATATATGTATCATTTAATTCTGACAACAACACTATAAAACCACTGCTATTACCTGAACTTGTTAACTTTGGGGTGCATACGTGCATGCTCAGTCCCTCATTCGTGTCTGACTCTTTGTGACCCCAGTCCTGCCAGGCTCCTCTGTCCCTGGGATTCTCCACGCAAGAATACTGGAGTAGGTTGCCATTTCCTCCTCCAGGGGATCTTTCTGACCCAGGGATCAAACCTACATCTCTTGTCGCTCCTGCATTGGCAGGCAGATACTTGACCACTGAGTCACCTGGTAAGCCCATTACTATTATTATCCCCCATTAAATAGTGAGAAAATGAGGCACGGAATGGATTACGAACTTATTCAAGGTGGCACAGCTAGTAAGTGGCAGAACTGGGATTTGAACCCAAACTGTTTGTCTCTGGCTCCAGAATTTATGCTCTTAAAAACTAAATTACATTTCAGTGTAATTACAATTCAGGGAAGGTGGTTAGTACTGGACCAGAACAAGATGTTAAAGATAATCCAGATAAACCTTCCTATCAGCTGAGAAACTGAGGTTCTGAGAAGTTGAGTGCCTTCCCCAACGTTAGGATTACTAAGTGGCTGTTGAACTCACATCACCCATTCTAAGAAGTCTCTTTCCCTTCCTCCATTGCTGCCTGGAATCTGGGAGAGATGCATGCAGTGGGGGAGAGGCATTCCAGGCAGGGAGCCTGGCAGGAACCAAGATGGAGGCCCCAATTCCTGGCAGGTTCTGGAAACAGAGAGCAGAGGGGGTGCAGCTGGAGCACCTGAGCATGGGGGCAGGGAACGATGAGGCTGGAGAGGGGGCAGGGTGAGAACAGATTGGAAAGGGTCAGGATATTTTGCTAAGACAAAGAGGAGTTATGAAGGATGCCATGATCAAATGCACTTCATTGACGTTCTCTCTGGCCATTGTGCGGAAGGAAATGAGAAGACAAACAAAGGAGTGGCTTGGTGGAGGGCAGGGTGTCCCCGGGGATGCTCTGTGTGAACAGGACATTGCTAAGGTGGTTAAGGGCATGTAACAAGGACGAAAGGGGGAAAATATAAACTGCCTCTCCTTAGAGCCCTAACTTAAGGTTTTCATAAAGAAAGTTAAAGAGAAGCACGTGTCAGGATGAGCTGAGAAGCCTTGGACCAAAGGGGTTTTGCTAATAGATAAGAGAGAGAATGAGAGCCTTCAACTGGTATTTTGTATTCATCTTCATAAGGAGAAGACTCTGGATCAACGGGTGGAAGGTAAATGGGAGTTAAGAGCTGCAGCCTAAGAAGGGCTAAGAGGTTGTGAGACAGTTCTTGGGTTCTCTAAGCAAATTCAAGTCCTCTGGGACAGACCCATGGAAGGAGCTTGATCAAGGCACATCAGTGTCCCTGGGGGGACCAGGGAAGACGAGGATTCCGTACACTGCTGACCAGTTATCCAACACTGACCTCAGCTTTCATTCCCGATGGGGGTCCTGAGGGTATGCCCGTGACAGTCTCCCTGGATTCCATCTTTACTGTTCAAGCAAGTTTTGTTTAAAAGGTACATACAGTTTAATAAAAACAACACATGCGGATAGTTTAAAAAGTCAGACAACGCTCAGAGGCGCCCCACACAACCCAGCAGCCTCCTGCGCTTCACTCCCCACGCTGGTTACTTGCCAGGCTCACTAGAGGTGCTATTCTCAAACTTTTTTGCTTTTTCCTCTTAGCTTTTCAACATGTTCTGGTATTTAGTTTCCTAATTTAAAGTAGTATGCCTGTAACGCTGTCCCTTGCTTCCTTGAGCTCAGGTTGTTTTGTGAACTTCTCGAGAACGTTACTAGTGCTCCTCCCCTTCAGAGCCGGCGGAAGACTGCTGCCCAGTCTCCTTCCGGTTGAGAGGGACACGTGACTATCTCTGGCCAATGAGACTGTAAGAGGAAATGATGCCTATCACTCCTGAGGCGGGACAAGCTCATACATTCTGCAGGGTGCCATGTGCTCAGATGGGGGTAGTTACACTTTGGTAGAGCCACTGACTGAGTCCCTGAATGACCTTATGGAGCAGAGCCCCCTGACATCCCATGTGAAGAAGACGTAAACTTCTGTGATGTTATGCCATTTAGATTTTGGAGTTGTGACTATAGAATAACTCTGTCCATCCTAATATATGTCTTACGAGTTTAGCCCACTTACACCCCTTTGCTGAACCCTACTAATTACATCTCAATTTTCAACTACTTAAAAAAATTTTTTTGTATTTATTTTTGGCTGTGGCAGGTCTTAGCTGCAGCATGCAGGATCTTTTGTTGTGGCGAACAGGGTTCTTTCTAGTTGTGATGCACAGGCTCAGTCGTTGCTGAGTGCTGGCTTAGTTGCCCCATGGCCTCTGGGCTCATAGTTCCCTGACAAGGGATTGAACTGAATCCACATCCCCTGCATTGGAAGGCAGATTCTTAACCTCTGGAGCAACAGGGGCTTTTTATAAGTCCAACAAAAAACACCAACAACTTTTTATAAGATATATCTTATTACATTTTTCTACTCTATCACACTGTAATTTATCAAATCCACTCTTCTGTTTTCTTGGAGAGAGATCTTCTGGAGCTCTCCAAACTTCTGCTCCAGTATAGACTAAAGGCTCTCTAGATCAAGACAATTGTTATTCCCTGTTTTCTGGATTCCACGTTGTCTTCTTTTTGGGTTTAATGTCTCTTCTTGGTGGAGTACATCCTCCGGTAGCTTTCTGGTAAAGGGTTATTGGAAGATGTATTTTTTAGACTATGTGTGTCTGTAAATGTCTTTTTGCCATCCACATATTCAATACATGGTTGGTAAATTTTCTGGAGATGAAAGCCTTAGGTTGAAAATAACCATGGCATAGTCACCAAAATCTTGGGCACCCAGTTTGAGTGCATTTACTAGCCTCTTTTGCAAGAAAGTTTGGCCACGACGTTAAATTCCCTCTCATGGAAATTAAAATTCCAGACCACAAGAAGACCTGTGTATGCTCTTCTGTAGCCTTCTCCTTTCTGGCAAGGTGGATAGAGGTGGTGAAAATTTAATTCTATGGGTTTGCAAAAACCAAGAAATGAAAAGAGTATCCGTCCCTGAATAACCACCTGGAGAACTGTCCTGCCCTGAACAACCACACAGGTATGTGATATGAGCTAAAAATAAACATCTATTGTGTTAAAAATCTATTACACCAGTGAAATTTTAAGGTCTATTTGTTAGGCAGTCTTATCTACTCTAATTAGTACAGAAATTGATTCTACGAGTGGGGTATATGCCATCCTAAAAACAAAACTAGTGGCATTGTCTAGGGGTAGGTGGTGAGGAAACAAATATAGCAGGATGGAGAGAAGGCGATATTGGTTATTCTGGGACAAAAGCATTTGTTAGAACTGATACCAGAGATAATGTAACGTTCTACTGAGACTGTACTTCCAGGGGGAGAGGTTAAAAACTACAAACAGGCTTTGTTGTCGGTTTTTTACTTCACTCAGGTTGTCACCAGGCAAAGATGAGCTCAGGAAAGCAAGTGGAGATTCACATTTGAAGAAACAGTTTCTGGATCTAATGAAGGAGCTGGTTAATAAGACTGAATAAATCTTTAAGTCACAAAGACCACGAAGTCATCTCAGTTAAACAAAGGAGCTCAACCCTGTAGTGGGATGAAGTTAAGGACATTGTCTCTCTAATAAGCCTCTTGCTACAGATGGCTTTACAGTAGCTGATATTAATTTGACAGCTAGAAATTGGCCTAAGGACAAAGAAACAAAAAACAAACATATAGATGCAAGAACCATGTCTAGGAAACCTTGGATGTGGTTACCAGCACATGTAATCAATGGGAAGCAAACAGATCAGAAATCTATCTGAAAGAAGAAATTTAATTCCCAAGGAAACCACAAACATAGCCTAATTTTTTATTATTATTTAAAAAATTTTGGCCACATGCTTCCTAACCAGGAGCCAAACCCATGCTCCCTGCATTTGAAGGTAGAGTCTTAACTGGACCACCAGGGAAGTCCCCCCAAAATCATTAAAGCAGCATTGGATTCCCAAGTTTCCACGAACAACACATGGGTGGTGAAAGCAGTGAGACCCCGAAAAAGGGAATCCTCCCAATGCCCACTTCAGGTGTGAACACAGGAGATAACGGAAACTTTCCCAGAGTGCAGATCAGGGATGATGGAAGACAATGGTTAGTGTCCGAAAGAGAGAAGGTGCAGGCTCCCGAGAGGTGATCATCTCCATTGCCAAGGCTGTGGATCCCAGCAGTGTTCCACCATTGTGATGGACCAGGGAGTATGTGTTTCACAAACTTAACCACAATTATCCTATGTAATGGGTGTGTGCAGGGTTGGACGGTGGAGCACAGTTCCTAATTCTTTGGACCAAGAGAGATTCCATCAGGCTTGTTAGGAAAGACTGTACGTTGCCTAGAGGATGTGGACATGAAGTAGAATGCAGCGGCTGGGTGGGGCTTTGCTTTGATACCCTTGGACGGGGGCTGAGTGCATTCTATGAGTGACAAGAGGGCCACACATGCTGCTGACTGTGGGAGAGACTCCTAGCTGGGCTCTCAGATCCATTCTGTTCTTTCTGGGCACACAGATGGGGTTACATTTCCCAGGGTCCCTTGTTGGAAGGCTGGGCCACGTGGCTAAATTGTCTCCAGTGGAACATGAGTGAAAATGATGTGTGTCAGTTTCAGGCTTGGTCTGTGCAGACTTATCCCGTGTGTGCAGCCTCGAATGCTCTTCCTTTCTACTGGTTGGCTACAGACAGAACACGAGGGCTGGACTTCCCTGGTGGTTCAGTGGTTAAGAATTCACCAGCCAGTGCAGGGGACACAAGTTCAATCCCTGCTCCAGGAAGATTCCACATGCCTCTGGGCCACTAAGCATGTGCCCCACAACTACTGAAGCCTGCATGCCCAGAGCCCGTGTTCTGAAACAAGAGAAGCCACCGCAGTGAGAAGCCCACATCCAAAACCAGAGAGTAGCCTCTCTTCACTGCAGTGAGGGAAAGCCTGCATGCAGCAACAAAGACCCAGTGTAGCCAAAAAAAAAGAAAACAAAAAGAGTCCTCCAGAGCAAGTGTCCTAACCGGGGATCCATGGACCCAAAAGTCAGGGGGGTCTCTATGAACTTGTATAAGGGAAGTATGTCTTTATTTTCCCTAACCTTGAACTGATATTTAGCATTTCTTTTTTATTACGGCTGTAGATGACAGACTACAATAGTATTATCAGTGCTTGTGATTTTGTCACCAGTAGAAATCACAGATATTTTCCTATCACATTACAGTTCTTGCAGACATCTCAAAATATCATTATAGTCATCACTACTTGGAAATTACGACACTTATTAGACCTGCCACGGGATTGCACGTAATTGCAGCCTTCCTGTTGACAGACAGTCGTGTAACACAACTGGCCATCGCTGAGCAGAGGAGTTCAACCATCAAATAGTGAAGTCACACGTTCTTATTGGTAAAGAGAGATCTGTGCTGCTTTCCAGGGGTCCCTGACTGCCATTGTTAATCAATTAACGGGAGGTGAGTGGTTTTCATTGTTTTTTGTTTCTTTTTTCATTTATTTTTATAAGTTGGAGGCTAATTACTTTACAGTATTGTAGTGGTTTTTGTCATACATTGACATGAATCAGCCATGAATTTACATGTATTCCCCATCCCGATCCCCCCTCCCACCTCCCTCTCCACCCGATCCCTCTGCGTCTTCCCAGTGCACCAGGCCTGAGCACTTGTCTCATGCACCCAGCCTGGGCTGGTGATCTGTTTCACCCTAGATAATATACATGTTTCGATGCTGTTCTCTCGAAACATCCGACCCTCGCCTTCTCCCACAGAGTCCAAATTCTGTTCTGTACATCTGTGTGTTTTTTTTTTAACCAAATGATTCAAATAAGAATTCTTCACTTTCCTTACTATCGAGAGGTATGCAGACCACAAATGTTGTCAGCCTTCCCATCAATAAATCTTTAAAAAATAAATGCAACTTCATTTTCAAGTTTTTAAAAATTTTTTGGCTGTGCCACGCAGAATGTGGGATCTTAGTCCCCCAACCAGAGGTTGAACCTGTGCACTCTGCATTGGAGATTAGGAGTCTTAACCACTGGGCCACCAGGGAAGTCCATAAATGCAATATTAAATCACGTGTGCTTTTAACTGTATTGTCTTATTAGCTAATGAATTATTATGAAAACACATGTATTCATTATTACATCACAGATTATCTTTTTGTATTTTGATAACTGTATGTCCATATAATTGGTTTGGTTTTACTGCTATGAGCTGTGTTTTACAGATTTAAAAATATCCCGAGAAGAAGGCCACAGGCTTCACCAGACAGCCAGAGGGGACCAGGGCACAAAAGAGAATGGGAAGGAAGCCTGTGGTATGGTTGGGTCCCATGGGAGAGAGCCTGTCTATTGCCTGAACATCCATCCAGGACCATTATGTGAGCAAAAAATAAACTTTTATTGTGTTAATTTTAGGATTTGTTGTTAACAGAGCATATCCGACCTCAAGCAAAGACATTCATCCATTGATTTGTCACTCGTGTTGTTACTTCTAAGCAATTCAGTGCCATACCAATACTTGTTCTGTGTTCTCTGCTGTGTGTAATCCTGGCTCCCACAAATTAAAAAAAAGTTTTTAACTTAATATTTTTGCTCTGAAATTTCACATGTGTGCCCTAGAATGGCTTCATTACTTTTGCCGGACCCTCAGTGGGCCTTTTTAAATCTGGCAACTCATATCTTTTAATCTGGGAAATTTTATTCTCTTAGGCAATATACTGGTTAGCTATTGCTATGTAACTCATCACCCCCAAAACTTAGTAATCTAAAGCCATTACAATCATTTTATAACCTCTGATGGATCTGGGAGAAGTTCAGCTACATGGTTCTCTCTCAGGGGGTTGCAGTCTGATGGTGGTTGGAGCTGGAATAGTGAGGACTGGAGCAACAGGGGCCTTACTGGGCATCTCTCTCTCTTCTCAGGGTAGGCTGTGTGCTCTCTCCACATGGCCTCGCTTGGGCTTCCTTGCAGCATGGTGGCCCTGGGGCAATCAGATGGCTGCAAGTGGTGGCTCAGGGCTCCAGGGCAATACTGCCAGCAGCAAAGTGGGAGGAGAATTACCTTTGATGACCTAGCTTTAGAATTCACACAGGCTGCCCTCCCCCATACTCTATTGGTAAATACAGTCAGAAAAACCTTTCAAGAGCCAAGGTTAAGAGAGCTAGACACCACCTCTTGATGGGATATGGCAAAATTTTAGAAAAGTGTGTAAGACAGGATCTATTGCAGCCATCTTTAGAAAATATGAATACAACCTGCTGCAGTTGCCTCTTCCTTTTAGTCCTTTTCATTATATTTCTCCTAACAGTCATTTTTGATCCTCTGGACTAATCCTTTAATTTTCTTATCTATCCTCCATTATTATCCCTTGCTTTATCTTTTTGTTCTACTTTGGAGGAGATTTCATTGGGCTTTATCATCAACCTGACTTTTACATTTGGATTACCGTTTTTATGTTTCTTTCTTTTTTAAAAAACTTATTTGGCTGCTCCAGGTCTTAGCTGCAACATGCACAATCTAGTTCCCTGGCCAGAGACTGAACCCCAGCCCCCTACATTGAAAGTGTGTAGTCTTAACCACTGGACCACCAGGGAAGTCTGTATTTTTTTTTTTTTTTAATAAATTCTGTATCCTGTTTTCAAGTCATGGATCTTCCATTATCTTTCTGAGGCTATAAATTATAATTTATTTGAATCATTCTGCTTTCTATACTTCCCTCTTTTCTTTATGATTTACTTTCTCCCTTCCTCCCTTATTAATTTTTCCTTTAATGTTTGAGTCTTTTCTCAGATACTTGATTAATTTTGGATGTTTCTTATTGGAAGCCTTTGTGGGCTTACGGGCTCGCATGTCTTGATCAGGTGGCCAGTGGCTCTTTTTATTGGAAGTTCCAGATCCACTGTATGTTGGTCTTTTCTGTGGAGTCATTTGATTTGGCAAGAGAAGGCTTCTCTCATCTTCTGAGTGGGAGCCCAGCCACTGGTGTCCAGAGTGGAGTGGGAGGGTCAGTCTAGGGAGCTCATCACCAGGTGGACTCTGGTTTGATTTTCTTGGGTCTGCCATTTACAGAGGAAGTGGAGGACCACGACTGCAGAACAGTTCACTCAGGACACTGTAGATCCAAAGTGATGGCTTGGCACGTGAGCCGAGGTGCGAAGAGGGCTGGAGATATGGAGCAGAAAGAGCAGGCACCAAGTGTGGGCTGGAGATATATATGTGGAAGTTAATAAAGGTGGTGCTAGTGGTAAAGAACCCACCTGCCAATGCAGGAGATGGAAGAGACGAATGTGGGCTCGATTCCTGGGTTGGGAAGATCCCCCGGAGTAGGAAATGGCAACCCACTCCAGTATTCTTGCCTGGAAAATTCCATGGACAAAGAAGCCTGGTGGGCTGCAGTCCATGGGGTCGCAACGAGTCAGACATGACTGAGCACAGCACAAGTTAAAGTTAAAATGCATGGATGGTATTCAAAACCGTGAGATCACTATACTGAGTTGAATAGCATCTCCCCCTTGCCCAGTCCCATTTATGCCCACCATGACCTGTGGATGTGATCTTATTTTATTTACAAATAAGTTTTTGAAGATTTAATCAAGTTAAGGTGAGGTCATTCTGGATTAGGACAGGCCCAAATCCAATGACTGGTGTCCTTTTAAGAGGAGGAAAATTTGGACACAGACTCACAAGAGGGAAGATGTCCATGTGAAGACAGGGGCAGAAATTGGAGCTTTGCTGTTTAAATCAAGGGCTGCAGACAACCACCAGAAGCCAGGAGAGACAAACAGAGGGTCTTGCCTAGAGCCTTTGGAGGGAGCGTGGTGCCATGATAGATTTCTAGCTACCAGAGCTATGAGAAAATATGCCTTAAAAAAATTTTTTTATTGGAAGATAATTACTTTACAGTATTGTGGGTTTTTTTTTTTTTTTTTTTTTGCTATACATCAACATGAATCGGCCGTAGGCATACATGTGTCCCCTCCCTCCTGAACCCCTCCTCTTACCTCCCTCCCCCGCCATCTCTGTTATAAAAGCCACAAGGTAATTTGTTACTGCAGCCTGGGGTAACTACTCCAAGGATGTGTGTGTAGATTGTGGGCAGGGGGCTCCAAGGATGGAGCTCTGGGACACTGACTCTCACCAGGGTCAGGAAGGAGAAAAAGATAGTGCAAGAGAGACTGAAACGGTACAGCCAGGGAGGGAGGAGGATGACTGGGAGGGCTTGATGTTCTAGAGCAAATGTGAAGAAAGTATTTCAAGAAGATAGGAAACCTAAGATGCTCCAGATACATTGATAACAATGAGGACTGAGAACTGATCACTGAATCTGGCCAAGAGGAGGTCGCTGGAGACCTTGACTTGTCTAGTTTGGGCGGAATGATTGATGTGAACTAGAGGATGGGAGAGAAGGAAGTGCAGATAGCAAGTAGACAGTGATTACCATTGCCCTTGATTTTAGAGCCACCAAAGAGAATTTTCTCACCTCATCCTTATAGCAACCCTATGAGATGAGCATCGTTATTTATAGAAAGGGAAAACAAGGCTCAGTGGTATTGGAAAATTTGTCCCAGCCCTTGCCAGACTGAGAGTGTAGAAACCCAGGTTTTCAGAAACCAAAAAATCCAAGCTCTTCCCATGTTTCCAAGTGGCAATTGATCTGATAAATAACCCTGGAAAGGGATGGAGGAAAAAAACCCAACAAACTAGCTCTTGCCTGTACCCAAATGGCTCCAGGGCCCTCCTGGGAGGCATTTCTATGTAAAGAGGCCCTTTCCCCTGTCCCTCACCTGGGCCATCCTCTCACCTGGCCTTTCCTCATGTGCAGGGACCTATCCCCTCCTCCTTGGGAGTGTCTCTGTCTGGGGCAAGGGAGGTGGCCAGGGATGGGGAACCTCAACCTGAATGGCTAGTCTACGTTCTCCTCTTCACTCTGTGTCGTAGAGGCTGAACACTTAAATGCCTCCTGGGGCTGGACACATAATGGACAGCAGGAAGGTGGGCCCTGGATGGCACAGTAAGGTGTGGTTGAGGCTAAAGGTAAATGAGCATGAAGGCCCATCTGAAAATGTTCAAATTCAAGTGTCAAACACTGAGAGACTTCCTTGGTGGTCCAGTGGTTAAGAATCCACCTTCCATACAGGGGATGTGAATTCAGGGAACTAAGACCCCACATGCTGCAGGTCAGCTAAGCCTGTGTGCCCCAACTAGAGAAAGCCGTGTGCCACAACAAAGACCCGGCATAACAGAAAACAAAAACAAAAACAAAAAAGGGGAGTCTGCCAACTAGTGTGACCAGGTCGAAGTTTGATCCTGGGCCAGTGTGTGGACTCGGGTACCTTACGTGCCCCCATCAAACTTCCTCTCGCAGGATTTGGGGTCCATCCTTCTACCCCAAGGCTTCCTTCCCTGATGTAAATGGGTACCCAGGGGTCACCCACATGACTGGGGCCTAAAGAACACCAGGCTCGAGGGTTGGGGAGGGACTGTCTCCCCGAAGTCTCTGTCCAGACCTTTACCCCTCGTGGGGCCTTTGTCTGCCTCCCGTCACTGTGTCTTGCCAACCGTCAGCGCCTTGCTGGTGTTATGTGACCTCTTGGCCAGCTTCTGTCTGCGTCTGCAGAACCCCTTGGCCATCTTGGAGGGTGATCTGTATGGGCTGCCTCAGTGGCCCCCTTGCCTCTGGCTTCCTGCTGGGTGGGAAGCGTGACTGAGGTGTGAGGGAGTGGGGAGAGGTCGAGCAGGCGCTGCCCTGCTGCGCTGCCCACGGGTTGGTTTGGGCTCCACCAGTGCTCATAGCTCTCCTCCAGGCGGCCTTCTGTTTTCTTTTCATTTGGCTGTCCCAGGTCTCAGTTGCGGCATGTGGGATCTAGTGCCCTGACCAGGGATTGAACCTGGGTTCCCTGTGTTAGGAGCACAGAGTATTAGCCACTGGACTTCCCTGGTGGGAAGTCCACAGTGGCCTTCTCTGACATTCCTTCCCCTTGCCTTTAAAAAGTGCCTGTAGTTCTCTCCTTTTATAGCCTTGGATGCTGCACTGTCCCCTGGGGTTTCGCTACATCTGTCCATACCTTTGTAAATGATAGTCCTTTTGTGCTGAGTTGAATCTTGTCCCACTCCCCTAGATTCATGTCTACCTAGAATCTCAGAAGGTGACTTCCTTTGGAAAGAGGGTCTTTGCAGATGCAGTTAGTTAAGATCATACCATTTTGGGGTGGATTCTAGCTCTAAAGGCTGGCGTCCTTCCTTATAAGAAGGCCATGTAAAGACACCTAGGGAAGGAGGCCATGTGATGATGGAGGCAGAGAGTGGAGTAATGCAGCTGCAAGCCAAGGAATGCCAGGGACTGTCTGCAGCCACCAGAAGATGCAAGAGGCATGTGACAGTTTTCTCTGAGTCTCCAGAAGGAGCTAACCTTGCCAACACCTTGATTTCAGACTTCTGACTTTCAAAACAGAAAGAGAAGGAAAATTCTGTAGTTCTAGCATCCAGCTTGTGGTAATTTATTACAGAAGCCCTAGTAAACAAATACATCCTTTATCAAGCTTTCTTTCAATTCTCCGAACTTGAGTGCACCATCTGTTTCCTGTGAGCACCCTGCCTCTAGTTCACCTCATTTCCCAGAGGTTTTCCATTACCCTGAGGCTGCCCAGGTGGCTCAGCATAAAGAATCCACCTGCAATGCGGGAGATGCAGGTTCAATCCCTGGGTCAGGAAGATCCCCTGGAGAGGGAAATGGCAATACAGTCCAGTATTCTTGGGCTTCCCAGGTAGTGCTAGTGGTAAAGAACCTGCCTGCCAGTACAGGAGATGTAAGAGACATGGGTTTGATCCCTGGGTTGGGAAGATCCCCTGGAGAAGGAAATGGCAACCCACTCCAGTATTCTTGCCTGGAGAATTCCATGGACAGAGAAGCCTGGTGAGCTATGGTCCATGGAGTCACAAAAGAATTGGACCCGACTGAGCATGCATGTTCCATTACCCTCAGTAAGTCCCCAGTCCTCACCTGGGTCCCTAAGAGCTTCCCCACTGGAGTTCCCTGCTGCTTTTCCACGCCTTTTATTGCCTGGTTCCCACAAATGTGAATCCAGGGATTTCCCTGTTGGTCCAGTGGTTAAGACTGTGCTTCAGGGTTTCCCTGGTGGCTCAGTGGTAAAGAATCCACCTGCCAATGCAGGAGACACGGGTTCGATCTCTGATCTAGGAAGATCCCACATGCCTCAGAGCAACTAAGTCCATGCGCCCCAACTGTTGAGCTTGTGCTCTAGAGACCAGGAGCCACAACTACTGAATCGAAACTGGGCACCCTGGAATCTGTGCTCCGCAGCAAGGGAAGCCACTGCAATGAGGAGCCCTCATACCATGACTAGAGAGCAGCCCCTGCTTGCCACAACTAGAGAAAAGCCCATGCAGCAACAAAGACCCAGCACACCCAAAAATAAATAAAATAGTAATAATAAAAAGACTGTGCTTCCACTGCAGGGGGTGTGGGTCTGATCCCTGGTTGAGGAACTAAGATCCCATATGCTGAGTGGCACGGCCAAAAACAAATGAACCGAAAACAAATATGAATCCACGGCCCAAGCCCAGCTGGTCTCTTGGCTCCTGACCCTGCTTTGCATTCATCCCAGTCATCTTTTCTGGGTTCCTCCACCGAAATCTCATACATCCTTAAGGCCGGCTGCACCCTTTGTCCTCCAGCAGGGAGCTTTCAGGACGCCCCAGCCCGCAGAAATGGACCTGATCACCTCTTGGTGCCATCATTCTTGGTTCAGGGCACACACCAGTGGGATACACAGCGTCCTGTGTGCGCTTCTCCGCAACTAAATCGCAAGGCCCGGGGAGCCGCATGTCCTTCCTGGCAGCTGCCCTCTAGGACACATGGTAACGTGTGTGAAGAAAAAGCCTGGAGTGCTTCTGGAAGGGATGCTCCTACTGTGCCCCCAGGGGAAGAGGCAGGACTTCCTGGCTCCCCTGGGAACCTGGGTCCACAGCTCTTACCAGCTGGAACCGTTCTGTGACATCACAGTGGGGACAGGGGCCCCGAGTGATGCGTACCAAGCAGACTTCTGTGGACTCGGAAAGACACTTCAGTAGGTGGGGAAAGAGAATCCCCCTCTCTCCCCAGTTAGATCTTTCCTCTATTTTCCAGTTCCAGACTGTACAATAGTGAGTCTGACTGCTCCCCCTCCCAGAGGTGTGTGTGGGGAGAGAGGGTTTGGGGGTATTCTAATCCTCCAGCCTGGAGGCCCCATGCTGCTTCTCCTGGTCCTTCATCCCCACACCCCATCGAAAGCTCCTCTGACTCAGTGCTATTCCAAGCCCGCTCCCCACCAGCTCTCAATTCCTCCTCTTTTCAGAGAAAATGAAGAGATTCCCTGTGGTAGAATCTGTCCTTAAGTCCTCGATCCTGCAGGAAGAGAACTTGCCCCAGAAAGAGGCTGAGTGAGTATTGTACTGAGGCAGGGAAGCACTGTCCTTGCATTACAAAAATAAAAAAAATCTATCTCCTGAGTCTTTTCTCAACTGATCTGACATTTCCCCCTTTTAGGAAAGGCCGGCACCCCAGGGAGTCCAGATGGGAGGCAGAGTGCGGCCTGGGGGGTCGGCCCTGCGCCTCTGTGGCCCAGGTCTCTGAGCCCTGCCTCTGCGGGTGCAGCCTGAGAACCAAGGCCATGCTGCACCCTCGGCCCTCTCCCGTCCCCCGCCCAGCCTCTCAGGCGCTCCCCAACTTGTCATCCAGAAGGAAGCAGCTGTCTTCTCCAGGAACTGCATTCAAGTCTCAGTTCTCCCAGAATGCTCCGAAGCCCAAGGTGAACGCCAAGTCCCAGCTGGCCTCTGGGGACAGGTCAAGAGCTTCCTGCAGTGCCACACCACTACGCAGGCTGGTACCCATGGGCATGTGGCCTCGGGGATTTCTTAACCCGCTCTGCAAGTCCTGGCCAGAGGAGCCCCTGCACACCTATATCCCACTGGGAGGGAGCCACTTCCTCAGCCTGGAAGCCCTGTCCCCAGTGATGTCACTTGTGGAGGGTGACAAAGCCCGGTCCTCTCCACCATTCTGTTTTAAATAAATATATATTTAGTCAGTTATGGTCTTTCTTTTGTAACTACTGAAAGCAGAGTAAGGATCTGTTTTAACTGAAAATGTATTTTCTCATTCTATTTCAAATTGGGCTTTCTAGGGTCCTGATTGTATGACTGAAGGTCTTGATGGTCTTTCAGTTATGTCTGCCTGTAACCCTGTGTGTGGGGGCACTGTGACCCTTGTATTTTTTTTCTATTGTGTCCAGTTTTGGTGGGCCATGGAGTCAGGTCCACCAAGGTTCAATTTCCACAAACATAATGATGGGATTTTGATTGGAATTGTATTGACTCTATAGATCTATTTGGTGAGAACTGATATCATTTCATGGCGAATAGATGGGGAAACAGTGGAAACAGTGTCAGACTTTATTTTTGGGGGCTCTAAAATCACTGCAGATGGTGATTGCAGCCATGAAATTAAAAGATGCTTTCTCCTTGGAAGGAAAGTTATGATCAACCTAGATACATACTAAAAAGCAGAGACATTACTTTGCCAGCAAAGGTCTTTCTAGTAGGTTTTTCCAGTGGTCATGTATGGATGTGAGAGTTGGACTATAAAGAAAGCTGAGTGCCGAAGAATTGATGCTTTTGAACTGTGGTGTTGGAGAAGACTCTTGAGTCCCTTGGACTGCAAAGAGATCTAACCAGTCCATCCTAAAGCAGATCAGTCCTGGGTGTTCATTGGAAGGACTGAGGCCGAAGCTGCAACTCCAATACTTTGGCCACCTGATGCGAAGAGCTGACTCATTGGAAAAGACCCTGATGCTGGGAGGGATTGGGGGCAGGAGGAGAAGGGAATGACAGAGGATGAGATGGCTGGATGGCATCACCGACTTGACGAACATGGGTTTGGGTGAACTCTGGGAGTTGGTGATGGACAGGGAGGCCTGGTGTGCTGCGGTTCATGGGGTTGCAAAGAGTCAGACATGACTGAGTGACTGAACTGAACTGAACTGATATCATTAAATTATGAATCTTCATAAACAGGTTATATCACTTCATTTATTTAGGTCTTTAGATTCTCTCAACAATATTTTATAGTTTCAGTGTAGAGGTCTTATATGTTTTTCGTTAGATTTATTCCTAGGCATTGAATGGTTTTTGTTGCTGTTGAGAATTCTATTTTTTATATGGGGTTTTTCTAAGTATTGATGATGGGCTGGTTTTAGAAAAGGCAGAGGAAACAGAGATCAAATTGCCAACATCTCCTGGATCATCAAAAAAGCAAGAGAGTTCCAGAAAAACATCTATTTCTGCTTTATTGACTATGCCAAAGCCTTTGACTATGTGGATCACAATAAACTGTGGAAAATTCTGAAAGAGATGGGAATACCAGACCACCTGACCTGCCTCTTGAGAAACCTGTATGCAGGTCAGGAAGCAACAGTTAGAACTGGACATGGAACAACAGACTAGTTCCAAATAGGAAAAGGAGTACGTCAAGGCTGTATATTGTCACTCTGCTTATTTAACTTATATGCAGAGTACATCATGAGAAATGCTGGGCTGGAAGAAGCATAAGCTGGAATCAAGAATGCTGGGAGAAATATCAATAACCTCAGATATGCAGATGACACCACCCTTATGGCAGAAAGTGAAGAGGAACTAAAGAGCCTGTTGATGAAAGTGAAAGAGGAGAGTGAAAAAGTTGGCTTAAAGCTCAACATTCAGAAAACTAAGATCATGGCATCTGGTCCCATCACTTCATGGCAAATAGATGGGGAAACAGTGGAAACAATGTAGACTTTATTTTTTTGGGCTCCAAAATCACTGCAGACGGTTGATTGCAGCCATGAAATTAAAAGATGCTTACTCCTTGGAAGGAAAGTTATGACTAACCCAGATAGCATATTAAAAAGCAGAGACATAACTTTGCCAACAAAGTCCGTCTAGTCAAGGCTATGGTTTTTCCAGTAGTCATGTATGGATGTGAGAGTTGGACTGTGAAGAAAGTTGAGCACCGAAGAATTGATGCTTTTGAACTGTGGTGTTGGAGAAGACTCTTGAGAGTCCCTTGAACTGCAAGGAGATCCAACCAGTCCATCCTAAAGCAGATCAGTCCTGGGTGTTCATTGGAAGGACTGATGCTGAAGCTGAAACTCCAATACTTTGCCACCTCATGGAAAGAGTTGACTCATTGGAAAAGACCCTGATGCTGGGAGGGATTGGGGGCAGGAGGAGAAGGGGACGACAGAGGATGAGATGGCTGGATGGCATCACCGACTCGATGGGCATGAGTGTGAGTAAACTGCGGGAGTTGGTGATGGACAGGGAGGCCTGGTGTGCTGCGGTTCATGTGGTCGCAAAGAGTCGGACACGACTGAGTGACTGAACTGAACTGAACTGAACTGACTGAGTGTAGGAATGAGAGGCCTCTGTAAAACCTCGGTAATACACTTAATTTTTTTAAATAACAGCTTTATTGAGATATAATTCACATACTGATGATGGACATGAGTGCTTAGTCATGTCCGACTCTTTGCAACCCCATGGACTGCAGTCCGCCAGGCTCCTCTTCCCATGAGATTTCCCAGGCAAGAATACTGCAATAGGTTACCATTTCCTCCTCCAGGGGATCTTCCTGACCCAGGGATTGAACCCATGTCTCCTGCATCTCCAGCACTGACAAGCGGATTCTTTACCACTGTGCTACTAGGGAGGTCCAATTCACATACTACACTCACCCATTAAAAAACGTACAATGGCTTTATTCATAACTATGTGTAACCATCACAATCAATTTTAAAATATTTTATCACTTCAAAAAGAAGCCTCATTTTCTTTAGCTGTTACTTGCCTATTGTAATGCTTTTATAATATCATTTTCTATTTTTTTTCTGCTGCTGGTATAGATGTATCTAAGTATATCACTTGTATTATGTGCTTTCATGAAGTACACATATTCTTATAGTTTGTAGATTCTTCTGGATTTTCTATGTATGACATGTCATCTATGAATAACAATATTTTGACCTTTTTCCAATCCTTAAG
Organism: Muntiacus reevesi; assembly: GCF_963930625.1. Classification (NCBI taxonomy): domain Eukaryota; kingdom Metazoa; phylum Chordata; class Mammalia; order Artiodactyla; family Cervidae; genus Muntiacus; species Muntiacus reevesi. The sequence continues at coordinate 17,017,914 of NC_089268.1, read as the reverse complement.
TCTTTTATTTCTTTTTCTTGTCTCATTGTCTTGACTAGGACGTCTAATATAATGTTGAACAGAACATTGTTGTGATGGATATCTGTATCTTATACTGATCCAAAGGAGGAAACTTTCACTATTTTGTCATTAAATAAGATGATTGCTGTAAGGTTTTGTTTGCAAACAGTCTTTATCCGATTGAGGATGTCCTCTGTAAATTTACTAGATGTTTTTAATCGTAAATTGGTCATCTGATTTCAAATCCCGAATCTTCCACTTATTAGTCGCTCTATTCTGAGGAAACCACTGACCTTCTCTGAGACTCAATTTCTCCATTCTTAAATGGAGAAAAGAATTTCTACCTTAAAGCTCCTTGTGAAATTGGGAATATTTATGAAGAACAGCTAACCCAAGTAGGTGCTCAGTTGAATGTGTGGCATTGCATTATATGCAGTTTTATTTATCCTCCTCCTCCCCACTCCACATCCCCTCCCCATGAAGTTTTGCTTTGCCTATCTTGTCCAGTGCTGTATTCCTAGCGTTAAGAACAGTACCTGGCATATAGAAATGGCTTCACGAAAGAATTTTTTTTAACACTTTTGGTTGTGCTGGGTCTTTGCTGCTGCCAGCTTTCTCTAGTTGCAGAGCTTGGGACTTCTCACCGTGGTGGCTCCTTTTGTGGAGCACAGGCTCTAGACGCATGGGCTTCAGTAGTTGCAGCATGCAGGTTCAGTCGTTGTGGCTTGCTGCTTTTAGGGCACATAGGCTTCAGTAGTTGTGGCCCACGGGCTTAGCTGCTTCTCCACATGTGGAATCTTCCCAGATCAGGGATTGAACCCCCACCCCCTGCATTGGCAGGTAGATTCTTATCCACTGTACCACCAGGGAAGTCCAAGAAAGAAAAATTTTGATTAATCAATGTCTATTTTCTCTTTTCTGAAACCCAATGGCTATAAAGCATGGTTTGAGAGCCCAGAATTATACTTGTCCCTTAGAGAATCACATAATTCTCTTGGGCACTTCCAAAGTTCAGTCCTAACTCTCCTTCTGACTTTTAAAAAGTGTCATGTTATCCACTTCTAGATTAATCAATTTCTGCAGTCCCTTCTCCGCTAACTTGTACATCAACAATAGAGCTCTAGGGACTTCCCTGGTGGTCCAGTGGTTGAGATGTTGTGCTTCCAATGCAGGGGGCACGGGTTTGGTCCCTGGTCAGGGAACTAAGATCCCATATGCCATGCTATGCAGTCAGATCAATCAATCAATCAAAACTTTGATTAAAAAATAGAGTTCTGGGGTCAATTCCCAGCATACCAACCTGCGCTGCACGATGGTGGACAAGTCCCTCCCCCTTCTGACCCCTGAGACCTCAAGGGGTTTCCGCCAACTGTGGTTCCAATGAGATGTGACACTCATGGGCTTGCAAATCTCCTGAGAATCTGCTCTGCTTTACCCAAGTCTCTCGTAAGAGCAGCGAAGAAACTGGATGAGCCTTCTAAACTGTTAGGAAGTTCTGAAATCTGGGAGGTGGACAAGGAACTTGCAGCCTGAGGGATGAAGATTGGAGGGCACTTCTGGACACCCCCCAATACTGTCCAGCCCCAGTTTGTATCAGGACTTCCTTAATCCTGCTGGAATGCCTTCCCATTGCCAGTAAGTCCTCTCTACTCTCCAGATTAGGATTTTCAATCTTGCACCATTGACATTTTGGACCAGATAATTCTTTGTCATGAGGGCTACCCTGTGTATGGGAGGATGTTTAGAAGCATCTCCGACCTCTACCCTCTAGATACTAGGAGCACTGCCCACCTACCACACACACATTCTGAATTGTGACTACTAAAAATATCTCTAGACAATGCCAAAATATCTTTCCAAAGTACCCCTCTCACCAACCTCTCCCAGTTCAAACTGTGTCTCCCACAGTAGGCCTTTCCTGCCTCCCCCAACTTACATTCATCCCCCTCTTCTCAGAACTCTGAACAGTGTGAGTCAGAGCTGTCACCGTCCCAGGGGAGAATGCTATCTAACATCTACGGAGCACTTATCCCATGCTGTTGCACAGACTATCTGGTAGAATCCTCACAACAGACCGAAATGTAGATTACATGTGTGGTCCTCTTCATATTTCAGATACGGGAGCCCAGAGAGATGAAGTCATTTGTCCAAGGTCACATGGGCAGTAAGTGGTGGATGTGGGATTCAAATTCAGGCTGTCTAACTCACCCGCTCATAAACCATTCATTCTATGCCACACATCATTTCCTCATTTGTTTCCTATGTATTCATCCGCCTCTAAACTCAACTGCAAACCTTTTGAGGGTAGGGACTAAAATACATCTGTGTATTTTTCACAGGGCCAAGCATAGGGCAGGAAGGCCAAATAAACTTTAGTGATTGATTTCCTGCCAGTATGGAGTTTGAGGCATTAGAAGGCATGAGTATGTGGATGAGATCAAGGATTGGGGAGAAGAAAATTTCAATATAAGGTTTACATATTCATAATATTCATAAAATATTCAAAATATTCCTAAAATGCACTGAACATAGTTGCACATCTGAATGAATTTTCACAAACTGAACACACTGTGTGTAACCAGCTCCAGAATCAGATCATCATCAACCCAGACGCCTCCCTCATACTCCTTTCCACTTCATCCATTACTTCATCCTCTCTTGAAGTAACTACCATCTTGCCTTATAGTAACAGAGACTCATTTCACCTCTTTGTGTCCTTTTAATAAATGGAGCCAAGGCATATGTAGTCCTTTGTGTTTGGATTCTTCTGCCCAGCATTGTGAGAACCATACATGCTGTTTATACAGCAATACTTTGTTCTTTCTCTTTTCTTGAGAGAGTTCCATTGTGTGACTATACCAGTTTATTTACTGTTAATGAACATTTGGTAGTTTCCAGTTTGGAGCTATTATGAAGAGCACTATATGAACATTAGTGGATATATATCCTTTGGCAAACCCAGTATGCATTTCTGTTGCAGCAATGCCTACCTATAGAAGTGCTGGGGCCTAGGTATGGGTCATGCTTCGACTTTAGTGGATACTGAAAGGATCTCAAAGTTTTTGTATTTGGAGGCTTTTAAAGCACAATGGATGTGCCTCAGCCCCTGGGTGCTGTTTTGAAGAGATGGGAGGAGAAGAGTGGTATGGTCTCCCTGGAATCTTCCAGAAGATCACACCTGTAATAAGAACCTTCTTTTTAGGAAAATAAAACGGTCAGAGATGAAAGGGACCATTTAGATCTCAAGTCCAAAGCCTTCATTGTGCACAAGGAGAAACTGAGGCTCAGAGACAAGGGTTGACTGGTCTACGGTGGTGTGGTTCTAGCCTGGTCTAGAAGCCAAGTGTTTGGATTCTAGATCCCCATTTTGCTATTTGGGTACTTGAAGAGAGCTGCTCACCTGCGAGGTGATGGGGTGGAACCAGATGCTCCATTGGACCCACAAGGATTCTATATGAAGCATGAGAGTCGGGAGGAAGGGAACTGGGGAGCTGTCTTGCTCCCTACATTTTCCTTGAGTCTGGGCTAAAGCCAAAGAAAACGCAAGCCTGGCTGCTCCTCTCGCAAGGGGAAGTCAAAGTGAGAGGCTTTACAATTAGAGTCTGGAAAATCTTCCACTTCACTGCCCCCAACTCCCCGACCAGGGAGGGGATGGGATGATGGGTGAGGGAGGGCTCTGCTGGCAGTAGGGACAGGAATTCCAGAGTCTGGAAACAAGACGGGCTTCTCCCTCAAGGGGCTCACAATATTCGGCAAAACCAGACAGCCTTTGGGCATAGAGCAAAACCCCACTTATTACGTACTGAAATTCCATCCACTAGGATCCTAGCGGGAGGCTTGAGCCCACCTCGAGCGGAAGCAGCTAAGCCCACGAGACCACCAGCTGCAGCCTCGGTCCTTACCTGGTGTCCCAAAGCCACCCCTTTCTGCAGCCCTCAGACTTCCGCATCCTGGTCCCCGACCCACGGTCCACATCTGCCCCGCCTGAAATTCACTTTCTATTTTCACGGAAGCGGTTTAAGCTGACCATCCCAAGGGAATAGAAAGTGTTCCCCTACCTTGCCCCAACTTCTCTTATCTCACACCTCCTTCCCAGGTCCAGAGGTGCCTACCAGGTAGATGAGACCTAAGAGAAGGATAAAAGAGAGGAGGTTGCTTCTCTTTGCAAACTCTTCTGCCACCCCCTCTTCTCTCCCCAACCATCTGCCTTCCCGCCCTGGCTCCCGCGCCGGGCTGGGGCGCCAACTAAATCTGATCAAAATGCAATTGCCAAGTCGTTAAGGTATTTGAATTTAAAAAAAAAAAAAAAAAAAAAAAAAAACTCCCGAGAAAGAAAGTATTTGATGGCTAATAATCTCATTTCAATATAATGGGACCTTCTTCTGCAGAGAGCAAGACAGGTTAAGAGATATAATTATGACTTTGCAAACTCTCTTCCAAGCGCGGGAGACGCGCTGACAGGTCTGCGCGCGGCTGCGCCCGACTCCGCTCGCTCCGAGGGGAGACGCTTTGTCTGCAGGCCCCGTTAAAGAGACACGGTCCTTTTTCTCGCCCCCACCCCCTGCCTCGGCCTACATTGCAATTTAACTGTCAGCCGCGTCCTCGCCCCAGGATCAGCTGAGTCCCACGCGAGGGTCGGGGGTGGGGTGGAAGAGGAAGACCGGACTAGGGGGAGGGGGAAGGAGAGGGAAGGGCCGAGTGTCAAACGCTGCCCCCAGGAACTCGAAGCTGGGCGTGCAAACCCGCTCCCTTAGTGGGCTCTTTAAGGTCACGTCTATACTGTAGGGTCGGGGTGGAGCAATGGTTGGGCGGGGTGGTGGTGCTGGTGGCGGCGGTGGTAATTCAGCCGCTCAGATTTATCTACAGCCCGTCTCCAAAGTAGCCCTTCTTGAAGGACCTCAAGAGAACGGATTCCTTCCTGGTAGAATCGCTCGGTTTCAGCTGGCGGAATGGAACCGAATTAGGGAGATGGGGAGAGATGCTGTTCATATTTACCTTTCCCCTACACTCTGAACTTTCCCCCCTCCCCTTTACTATATTGGGGGTGGGGGGGGGGGGAAACAAACAACTCATTGGAAGCCCGGATAGGAAATCCTTGAAGAAAGATTTTCTCGGTGTCACATGTCACCCCCTTCAAGAAAAATTGAGAGAGAAAATCTCTAATGCGGAATCTACTTGTGTGCGGGGTGGATGTTGGGAGGAGGCAAAACGACCTGCTCAGCACCGTTAGAGAGTTTTGACTGCAGTTCGGGTCAAGAGACTGGGGGACAGTCGTTGCCAGGAGTTGGAGGGGTGTTTGAACCGCGGCAGCCGATGAGCTTAGCGGTGCAGTGGTGCCAAGGGACCCTGGGCCCCTACTTGGAAAGGTGGGTGAGCGTCTGTGCGCGCGAGTGCGCACGTTCGTGAGCACTGCTCTGGGGAGAGCCCTGCGCTCCCAACCCGGCCAATAGTTGGAGCCGGAAAGCGAACGCAGGGAAAGAACGCACTCAAGACAGACCGACAGACAGACACTCGTCCAGAGAAAAGGAGTCGGGGCTAAAGGGGACCGGAAGCCGGTGGCGTCCCCGGCTCTCTCGAAGCAGACGGGAGATTGATTCTGGGTATTTCCCACCGATCTCGGCGCCGCCCAGCTTTGCGCCGAAAGAATTCGGAGGAAGCGGGTGCGTCACCGCCCCTTCTTTGCACTCCGAGCCCCTCGAAGGGTGGCCAGGAGGACGCCGGCCACGTGGCCGCAAGGGGGTGAGGCTCCGGCGAATCCCGGGGCCACTTTGACGCGCGGCGCCGGCAGGCCTAGAGACGCCGCGACCCCTCTTCTCCAACTGGTGAGGCCGTGGAACCGGGGGTCCCAGGACCCCCTCCAGTCCTTGCGTCCGGCCCCGAGGACTGTTCGAGACGCCTTGTCGCACCATCAGCCACGGCGACTCCGTAGAGTCACTCGCGCAGCAGTAAAAATGAGGTTGGCACTGTCGCCTCCTGCGTGGACCGCACACCTGGCGGCGTATCCTTGAAGGGCGGTTTGTAAGCGAGAGGAGTCGTCCTCGCTCGCCCGACGGCTCCCCCTGGTGGCTCGGGTCGTAGGTTTCCCCAGAGGCAGAGGACTTGCGGGGAGAACCAGGCCTCCGAGAAAGAGAGAAGCGATGCTCACCTGGTCGGCCCGGGCTGAGCACCCGCCCCAGCATATGCCGTCCCTCCGGCTTCGTCGGGCCCGGGGTGGCCATACCCTGCTGTAGCACCCTTAGCTTCTCCCGTGGCGCACCGCAGGATGGAGAGGGGGCGCTTCTGGAAGCGGGACTCCCCAGCCTGCTCCACTCACTAGGCAATACTATGCTAGGCGGCTTTCTGACACCCCTGCCCGTTTTCCTCTCGGTGTTTAATGATCCAATAGGGCTGAGGCCTGGCGCGCGGCCGCCACAGGGGACCGTGGCTGCCGGGAGCCCACGTGGCCGCGCGGGACTCGGCTGGGATTCCCCGGGTGGTGGGTCGGGCTGGGGGCCGGAGCCGACGGCTCTGGGGGCGGGGGCAGTTCGGGGCGCCGAGGACTGCTGGCCGAGGTCCCGGCCCGGTGGGGGGCGCCGGGGAAGGCGGGCGCGGGCCGGGCGCGCCGCCGGCGGGGTCAGGGGCGAAGGGGCAGGCGGAGGGCAGCGCGCGGGGAGCCGGCGCGGCGTCTCGGGTTACGCGGCCCAGCCCTCCCACCCGCAGCTCGGGCGCGGGGCCCCGGGCGGACTCGGGCCGTCCCCCGCTGTTTGCATTTCTCTGGCAGCCGGCGGGGCTTGGGTTGAAAGGAATCGCCTCCATTTGGAACGTTGTTTATTTTTCTTAACTAGCCAGCGCCGACAGACGACCCCGAAAGCACGGCGGCCGGACCCGGCCGAGCCCTCGCTGGGAAGGGGGTCAGGACTGGGGTGGGGTGGGGGGCAGCCCGACGAGAGGAGCGGCGCGAGCCCCCGCCGGGGGAATGCGCCCGGGTCCCCTCCGGGCCGAGTGGGGGGAAGGGTCGCAGAGGAGCCGAGAAAGACTTTCTTCTGTGTAGGAAAACCTACTTTCTCCTGTCGCAATTACCTTCGCTTTGACCTTGCACGAGGCGGGGCGGGCGAAGTGGTTAAGCTTTCCGGCTTTGGGGTCCCGCCGCCTTGGGTTTCAGTTCCGCTTCCTTCATTTTTTTTTTTTTTTAAATTTTAGCTCCGTGACCTTGAGCAAGCCGTCTTTGTGACTCAGTTTCCCCAGTTCTCACATGGGTATAACGTAGTGCTTTGCGGTTTGGGATGTTGTAAGGACTAAATGAACTCCTTCACATAAACCCTTAGCGCTGGGCCTGGAACTTGCCCAGAGCTCAGGAGACCTTAGCCCCTCTCGTCGGGGCGGTGGACGGTGGTCGGCGCCCTGGGCAGGCGAGGGTGAGTGAGGTGGGGGCAGCCAGTAGACGTGCGGCCCCCCGGGAAGAGGCTCGAGCTGGAGGCCCAAGACTCTCGAGCTCCGGGGAGAGGTGCGGGCTGGGGAAGAGTTCTGAGCGTTTTGACATGAAATGAATAAAATGCAAATGATATTCAAAGCCAGATGCTAATGAGGATCTATCCTTTGAGCGTCCACAGCCCCGGCAGTGCCCAGAACAGTGGCGGAGCTGGTGTGAACTCAGAGATGGGCAGGGTCCTGCAGCCGGGGACTCGTGTGTGTGTGTGTGTGTGTGTGTGTGTGTGTGTGTGTGTCGGCGCGCGCCTGCTCCGGAATGTGCGTAGCCGGCTCCGGGTGTGCTCGCGCCGTCATGAAAATGAGGTCAGGGAAGGTCGTTCCACTCTGCAGCATAAATCAAGGAGGAAAGGAGAATGGATGTGAGAGACAGTCCCCGGAGACCGCCCCGAGAGAGGCTGAGCGAGGGAAGCGGGAGGGGGAAAAGTTCTGCGGAGAGTGGGCGAGAAGCGGGCCCAGGCGCTCGCCCTCCCCGCGCTTCCCGCCCCGGAGGGTCCCTTCTCTGGAGCCGCGGCGCCGGGACCCAGGCGAGATCGCGCCGTTAATACCCGTCTCCTCTCCCCTCCCCAGGCTCCCAGCACTTTCCCCTCATTTACATGGCCCCCGCCGAAGAGCTCTTTGTGTGGACGGTGAAGCCCCTCGCACCCAGCCTCTCCAGGAGCGTGTCAGTGTCCCGGAGCACACGCCAGTGGCACTCGTAACCGCACACTTGTTACTCGCGCACAAGCGCCGGGGCTCCCGGGCGCGGGGAGGTGGGAGCGGGGGGCGTCCTGCGGGGATCGGAAGCCAACGCCCGGGAGCGCCGAAGGACTCCGGCCCCGCGTTCTTTCTCCACGCAGTCCGCTTCCCCGGTCTCGCTGACACTCACTACCGCGATCCTCCCGCCCCTCCGGCTCTCCGCTTTCCACCAGCCGCCGGGGGAGCCTGGTGCTCCTGCGCGCTGTCCTGTGACCCCCAACCCAGAATCTCCGGGGACTCAGGCTGTCCTGGGTCGGAACGGAGGCACGAGTTCCAGGCGACCTGCCTCTCAGGGAAAGGGGGACCAGTGTGGAGCAGCCCGGTATGGGGGGGGGGGGGGAAGGGGTTTCTCTTCCTTCTTTCTTTGAACTCCAGGCCCAGAGGGCTGAAAGGGGGGCAGGGCACAGTGAAGAGGGACCAGAGTCCCAGCGCCTCTGTGGAGCCCGGGGCAATTTGCTCTCCGCTGGTACGATGGGTAACCCCAGCTCCAAGAACCCGAAGAAAGAGGATGGACTGGATGGCTCCCACACTCCGATCAGACTTTTTTCCCCATCACATTCTCCTTATGAAAATAACAACAACGATGCTTAAAGCCTGTATGGTAGGCAAAAAATCAGAACACAGTAATGTACATTGAATTAAATTTACATAGAGCTGTCACCATCAAGAGTCTTCCTTGAGCCTCCACATTTTGTAGATTAATTAATTAGGTCAGGCAGTCATTCATCAAATATTTAGTGAGCGCCTACTAAGTGACAGAGGAACAGAATGCCAAGAGCCTGGCCCTCCCTGCACTTACATTCTCCTGGGACAGAAAGACAGTAAACATAAACTCAGACATATAATCCGATGTTAGGCTGGGTAGCCCTGTGTGCTGTGAAGGAAAGATTAGGGTTAAGGGTTAGAGAGGTCCTCTCTGGGGAGAAAGCAGGGACCTGAGTGAAGTCAGGGAATGAGCCATGCCAACCTCTGGAGGGAGAAGGTCCAGGCAGAGGGACCGGCCAGTGCAGAGATGGAGATGTGGAAAGTGCCTGCTTTGCAGCCTGACAGGGAGGGGAGAGGGAGGAGGGGAGATGGAAGGTTAGGCCTAGCTTTGTAGGTCTGGGGGGGGGGGGGGTGGGATTATATATACTAGGTGTGATTGGGACGCCATTTGAAATTTTTATTTAAAAAGGACAGACACAACTTGTGTTATATAAAATAAAGATGGCATTTAACTACCGTATCCAAGTTCTCCAGGTTTGTGAGCTGCTTAACTCAAACCTCCAGCTTGTCTCAGTCCAACATGTCAAAGATACATGCCCAAGCGAGACTGCCCCAGAAGGAGCCAAAAGACATCTTGAACGGTACCCGCTTCCTCCCACCCATACTTTGAGCAAGATATCCACAACGAGGCAGTGGCTAGGGGCTCTAAATCTGCCAGCTGGGTCAGATTTCTCAGCCTCGGAGGATTCCTGACTCCCCATCCCACCTGTTGCCTCTGCTTTGCCTAACCTGGGTCTTTTCCGGGCTGTGGAGACTGTGAGGGCCACTCTGGAGTGAGAAGGGAAGACCCAGCCTCGCCGCGACGCTCCAATCCCGCTGCTCCGGCTGCAGAATTCTTTCTCCCAGTGAGTGAGTCAGTCCGCCTATGCGCACAGCCTGCACTGTGGTCCCACACCGCCTCCCGGTGGCCAGCGAGGATACTGCAGCAGGAGTCGGTATTGGGTGCAGAAGAGCCCCAGGGACCGCAGAGGGCGCCGCAGCAGGCTGACTGCGGGTTTACGAGGGGCCAGGTGCCACGCAAGGCGCTTCACTTACTGGTTAACCACCAAGGTAACTTCGGGAGACAGAGTTATCATATCCCTCACTGTGCAGGAGAGGAAATTGAGGACAAGAGAGGTAGTGTGCTTCGTCTGAGAACGTGAAAGTGAAAGTCGCTCAGTCTTATCTGACTCTTTGCGACCCCAGGTCCATGGAATTCTCCAGACCAGAATACTGGAGTGGGTGGCCTTTCCCTTCTCCAGGGGATCGTCCCAACCCAGGGATTGAACCAGGGTCTCCTGCATTGCAGGCAGATTCTTTACCAACTGAGCTATCAGGGAAGACCTGTCTGAGACCATAGAGCTAGTAAATCGCAGAGTGACTTAGTTTTGCGCTATCTCTAGATGCAAAACAGTATGAGAAGAGACAAATATTGGCCTCCATCCTAGGGAGTTCTCCCTCCCTTTAGCCCTGAAGAATCAGCTAGAAAGTGCCTTTAGCAGGTTCACTGAGCTTCCAGATCTGTGTCTGAGGATGTTAAGAGGATTTTTCCCCCTTCTCAATTCTGAGCCCATTTCGGAGGGGTCCATGGCCGGCAGGTTGAGGCCAGTTCAGGCACAACTGCACAGCTCTGTCCTGCCTGCTGCATGGTCAGGGGTCTCTGTCGCCTCTCTGAGATTCACACTGGTTGAACACCCTCGTCCCTGACGGGGAAAAGCAAAGTGCTCTGAGTGGGTAGCTCTTAAACCATTGATGGCACAGAGGAAGGGAAGGCAGGGGGTGACCATACCGAGCCCACTCAGTGCTCCTCCTCTGTCTTGAGTCCCAGGGTCGGGAGACCCCTGACTGACGCTGAGGCTCCGTCTTCTCAGGGCTCTGGGACTGCTCAAGCTGGTTTTACACCCGCAGCCGGTGGGGAGAGGACGCCTCAGAGTCTGCCACGCCAGAGCAAACGTGGGCGCCGTTCCCCATCCTCTGCTGCCCTCTCGTGGGCTAGGGTATGGCTGCCGCCTCCAGCCTCCTTCCCACTCAGCGGTTAGCCTTCCGGTTTTCTCGCCTTTCTTCCCAGAACCAGAAGCCAAACCGGTTTCCTAGGAAGGAGATGTGAAACTTTGGGGAAGGTTTGGGCACCCGACCTATGTCCACATAACATCAGGATTATTACCTCCGAACAAACGTTTAATAAGAGCTTACGGTGCAGTCTCCCCCAACCCCCGCCAGCCTTGGGAAGGGCTCACAGCTTAACAAAGAAGAGAGTGCCCCAAATGACTCCCACAATCTTTATTATTATTAATATTTTTAGCTCTTAACTTTTAAATCATTGTAGATTCAAAGGAAGTTCAAGGATAATACAGAGAGGTCCTAAGTACCCTTCTAGGACATTAGTGGATTCTTAGAACCATCACTGCAATCAAGATTCATAACTACTCCAGCACAGCCAGAAGCCCCGCCTCTCCATGTACCCCCTTTATAGCCACGCCCACTCCTCCCTGTCTCAACATTCTTAAACACTGACAACTCTTAATGTGTTTTCCATCTCTGTAATGTTCTCATTTCGAGAATGGTATATATAAATGGAATCATACACTATGTGCACTTTTAAGAGTTTTAACTCTTAAAAATAGAAAATTTAGAAAAATTAGAAAATAATAGAAAAAATATTGAGATCCATCCTATTTGAGGCATGTATCAACAGCTCATTCCTTTTTATTGCTGAGAAGTACTCCACGGTCGTTGTTGTCACGGCCAAGTTGTATCTGACTCTGCGACCCCGTGAACGGCAGCACGCCAGCCTTCTCTGTCCACCACTGTCTCCCTAAGTTTCTTCAAACTTATGTCCACCGAGTCGGTGATGCCATCCAACCATCTCGTCCTCTGTCACCCCCTTCTCCTCTTGTCCTGAGTTTTTCCCAGCATCAGGGTCTTTTCCAATGAGTCACCTCTTTGCATCAGGTGGCCCAAGTATTGGAGCTTCAGCTTCAGCATCAGTCCTTCTGATGAATATTCAGGGTTGATTTCCTTTAGGATGAACTGGTTTGATCTCCTTGCAGTCCAAGGGACTCTCAAGAGTCTTATCTGCCTTTTGGCTAAGATCAAGTGTAGTATTCCATGGAGATACACATAAACAGTTTGTTTAATCGTTCATCCATTGAGGAATATCTGGTTGTTTTCAGTTTCGGGTTTTTACAAATAAAACTGCTCTGGACAGTCATGTACAGGTTTTCTGGTAGACATAAATTTTTATTTCTCTGGGATAAATGCTCAAGAGTGCAATTGCTTATGGTTTCTTATCATAATTGTTTCTTAGGGCAAGTATACGTTCAACTTTTAAAAGAAACTGTCAATTCTAGTTTATTTTGGCATCCTCTTAATGGAGGCTTTTGCAGAGCAAAAGTTTTTAGTTTTGATGAAGTCCTTTATATTTTTTCTTTTATGTATTGGATTATGCTTTTGGTATCATGTGTAAGAATTCACTAAGCTCTATGTCCTAAAGGTTTTCCTCTAGGTTACCTTCTGAACTTTTATAGTTTTATGCCATACATTTAAATCTATGCTTCATTTTGAGTTAACTTTTGTATAACATGTGAGGTTTAGATCAAAGTCTTCTTTTAACTTATGGATACCCTGTTGCTCCAGCATCATTTGTTGAAAACACTATACTTCCTCCATAGAACTGCTTTTGCATGTTTGTCAAAAATCAGTTGGCGTTATTTCAGTGTTCTCTGTTCTGTCCCATGGATTCTCTCCACTAATACTGCTCAGCCTTGATTACTGCAGATAAATAATTTACATAGATAGCTATATTTATGATTCCTCCTACTCTCTTCTTTTCACAGTTGTTTTCATTCTTCTAGTTCCTTTGCCTTTCCATATAAATTTTGAAACAATCATCTCTATCTACAAAAAAAAATCTTGCTGAGATTTTGACAGGAGTTGCATTAAACTTGTATATCAGTTTATACAAGTTTAAACTTGTTTACCTTTACAATGTAAGTCTTCCAGTCCATGAACACTCCATTTATTTAGGTGTTTGATTTCTTCAATGTTTTGTAGCTTTCAGCATAGCAATTCCTGTATGTGTTTTGTTAGATTTATATATAAGTACTTTATCTCTTTAGTGAGTGATTGTAAATGGTGGTATATTTTCAGAAATTATCTCCTTGTATTTATTGCTAGTATTTAGAAATACAATTTATTTCTGTGTATTGGTGGTTTGTCCCTTTGTATTGCTGAGTGGTATTCCCTTCGTATGGAGGAATCACAGTTTATTTAGCCATTTTCCAGCTGGGTTACTTCCAGTTTTTGGCAGTCAAGCCAAAAGGGTGCTATGAGCATCATGCCTGTGTTTTTTTTAATGAATGTAAAGTCAACCTACTTGCTGGTTTGTGTCGTGAGTGAGAAGTCAGAGGTAGGCATGGAACAGGACTTTTTCAGTTGGTCATACTAAGCTCGCTGGATGAGGAGGGGAACAGCTCATATGTGTAAAGTCTCAGGGAGCCAGTGAGAATACACTACATGAAAGATGAGCTTCCGGAGAGAACACTTGAGACTTCATGCCACCAGCAGACTTGATTAGGACCAGATATATACAACATCCCACTATCATCCCAGGGAAGGGGGTGGAGATGGTGATGGGGGTGGTGAGGGAGATGGGGTTTGCAAGGATACTGCAGCCTCTGACATCCTCACAATCTATTCACTTCAACAGCCACGAAAATATTGCCGTCTTCTTTTACCCAAGTGCATTTTATTTTAAGAATATTCAAACAGTGCAGTACATAGGGTAAAATGTAAACGTTCCCCTTCACTGGTACCCAGACTTAACTCCTGTTAGCATCAGGAGGCAATCCTTGAACATTCTCTCGTGTTTCTACACACACACACCCCTGAGTATCTATGGATATGTCTTTATCTTCGTTTTAAATTATATTGATGAAGTACTATGATACATGCCACTCAGCAGCTTGACTTTTTTTGTACCTAAATATTTTGGTGATCTGACCTATGCACAGATCTTTCCCACCCGCAGCATGGTGCTCTGTACTAGCGATGAAGCATCACTTACCTAGTTCCTTTCCTATTCATGGCCAGTTGACTTACTTGTCAGTTTCACTATTATGTAAAATGTTGTGACAAATAGCTTTTTATTTACCTAGCTGTGCACACATGACTGTATTCTCTCATGTGGACCCCAGAAATGATTGAATTGCTTGCAGGAGGGGGTGCCTGTTTAATAGTTTGATAAATCTGAACAAATTGATTTCCTAAAAGGAC